>NC_057730.1:26034599-26098882 GCF_004010195.1 Chiloscyllium plagiosum
CTATTTGCGGAACATTTCAGAGAACATCTCTGAGACACCCGGACCAACCAACCTAACCATCCCGTAGCCCAACACTTTAACTCCCCCTCCCACTCCACCAAGGACATGCAGGTCCTTGGACTCCTCCATCGCCAGACTATAGCAACACGACGGTTGGAGGAAGAGCGCCTCATCTTCTGCCTAGGAACCCTCCAACCACAAGGGATGAACTCAGATTTCTCCAGTTTCCTCATTTCCCCTCCCCCCACCTTGTCTCAGTCAAATCCCTCGAACTCAGCACCGCCTTCCTAACCTGCAATCTTCTTCCTGACCTCTCCGCCCCCACCCCACTCTGGCCTATCACACTCACCTTGACCTCCCTCCACCTATCGCATTTCCAAAACCCCTCCCCCAAGTCCCTCCTCCCTACCTTTTATCTTAGCCTGCTGAACACACTTTCCTCATTCCTGAAGAAGGGCTTATGCCCGAAACGCGGATTCTCCTGTTCCTTGGATGCTGCCTGACCTGCGCTTTTCCAGCAACACATTTTCAGCTCTGATCTCCAGCATCTGCAGCCCTCACTTTCTCTCAAAGACTGAATCATCTATTTTGTCCTCGATGTATTTCAATTCGAGCCAAAATTAATTTAAATATTGATAAGTAGAGAATTCCCACATTGAACAGTGGCTTAAAGATAAAGGGTCATCTTTTTAAGACAATGATGAGGATGGCTGTCAGCAATGTTCCCTCAAAGCCGTATGCTGACTGATGTACCAATGTATTGGGAGGTCTGCACAGTGGCATGAGAAATTAGAGGAAACAAAGATGCTAGTCTTTGGAATTCTATTCCCCAGACGGCTATGGAGGCTGAATATATTAGCGAAATTAGGATTTACAATGGAATTCAGGGTAACGGGAATAGGCAAGAAAGTCGCTTTGAGGTTGCAGCAACAACATCAGCCACCTTATCGAATGGCAGAGCAGGCTTAGGCTGAATAGCCTTCTCCTATTTCTTATTATCATATTCATATTGTAACCTCTGAAAGGTAAATTCAGATAAAACTGAACCTTTGATAAGCAGAACTGCAGTTTGAGGCAGATAGCACAAATTGGGCTCTGACCAATTGGAAACTTCATGCTGAATAATTACAGCATACAGCTGTGTCCGTCTGCCAGGGTGTTTTCACTTGTAACTGGAGTGTGCCTCCAAAATGTCCTATTTACTGATTAGTACACTGTAAACCCAGCTCCCGGAATTGCCACGTCATCTTTGCTATTCTGATTGGTTATATCAGCACACTGCTTTCACCATCATTTAGGGGGAACCAACTTTCAGTTTTGCACAGGGCAGAGAGATTTCTTTTCAAAATCGAATGTCATAGATAGGTCACAGGCGTTTAGGGTTAGTAACAAGTTCTACAGCGATCGCCTTTTGATCTGGAGCAAGGTGTACAAAATCTAGCGCTGGACTCCTTCTCGCCCATGGTCTTGTTCAAAAGCAAAGACTCACCATCAGCTCCGAGCTGCTCCTTGATTTTATCGAAATCAGAACCGCCCACAACTCCAATTTTCACCTTTTCCCTTAAACGTTGTATATATTCATCCATCTCCGGAGTGATTTTCTAAAGGTGACATTAGGGTAAGGAAACAGCAGGGTGTAAATAAATGAAAGATGCTGCATAAAAAGGCCATAATTCCCGAACTAAATACATATCCATCGTATAGACACATATTTTAAATGGCAAGCTCTCTGAAACAAGGCTTTAAACAAATGCGTCTCAAAACATCCACCGGAGGTTAGACAGGGCATTTAATTCATTTTTAAAAGTTTTTCTTAAGTTCAATTCTTTTCATTAGCTTTTTGTTTCTAAAGAGGGATTTTATTTATTAGACAATACCTGTGGTTTCATTAAAGAGAAAGCATCAATTATGAGGAACTCAAAACGAATGGATCTAATCCCCGCCACAGACCGACCCCGGGATCTTCCCTCTCTCCCCCCGGTCACAAACCGGTTGGGGGATTATTATCACCACTGGTCTGACCGAGGACACCGCACCCTGTTGCAGTCTGAGGCCCTACCTGCCGGGGTTTCGTGAGGGTCCCATCCACATCAAAGAGGCACAGGACCCTGCCACCTCCATCACCGCCCCTCTCCACCGCTGCCATCTTTGCTGCTCGTTTACCCACCGGAAAGGCTCAGTGCGTAAGCGCCATCGAGCTGAGTCCTGGGAGTTGTAGTCTCTGGCGATGAGCTGGGCGGGACATCGCCGAGACACTGAACTACAAATCCCGGCATGCACTGTGTTTGAGGCGTTACTGAAGAAGTGGGGACATGAGTGGCCGTTATGGCGTCGCTGGGGCCGGATCGGTGACCGTGCCGGCTGGCGTGTCCGATCCCGGGTCGGTGACCGCGCCGGCCGGAGTGTCCGATCCCGGGTCGGTGACCGCGCCGGCCGGAGTGTCCGATCCCGGGTCGCTGTCGGCTGTAACACGATGTTGCGGTTTCCCACGAGCGGTGTTTGTAGGCCGCTGTCGCCGAGCCGGGTAAGTGCTCTCCCCCCTCCCCCCCCCCTCCGTGTGTGTCCCTGTCCCTGTCCCATTGAGGCTCAGGCGGGAACCGCAGAGTGTGAACCAGCCCTGCGGGAGTCCGGTCAGACCGTGGCATCTCTACCTTTTGAGTTTCTCCAGCATTATTATCCGTTTTATTCTAGCGTGTAACTCGCCGTTGTGCCTCTTCCAGAGCTTAAAAATGTGTTGCTGGAAAAGCGCAGCAGGTCAGGCAGCATTTTTAAGCTCTGATCTCCAGCATCTGCAGTCCTCACTTTCTCCTGGTTGATTTTAACCTACTGCGAATCCTCTTGCAAGGATGCCTTACTTGAAGAAGCTCTCCTCCCCTGCTGCGCTTTTCCAGCAACACATTTTTTTAAAGCTCTGATCTCCAGCATCTGAAGTCCTCACTTTCTCTTTCAGATGTGCCCATCGTAAATTAATTCTGCTAAAACAAACAAAAATACACCTTTCCGCATTTTCCGTTTTTGTTAACTTTGTAGCTAATAGTAATATAAATTATTTAAATATTTCTAATGGTTATCTACTCTATCCCCTACATTCCAGTACATTGATTAAAGGGGAGATATATTTCATCGAACCTAAAAACTTGATTATTGAGGCATTCATGTTGTGACTTGTCTAACGACAATTTCCCAGAGGTTTAACACCTTACAGACGTTCTTACAAAGCGGAAAGAGGCCATTCGACCTATCGAATCTGCACTGACTCTCTGGCCAGCACCCCATCCCTGTAACACCACACCTACTATGGCTAACCCACTTCGTCTGCACATCTCTAGACAAAGTTAAAAATCACACAACACCAGGTTATAGTCCAACAGGTTTAATTGGAAGCACACTAGCTTTCGGAGCAACGCTCCTTCATCAGGTGATAGTCTTATCTGTTGGACGATAACCTGGTGTTGTGTGATTTTTAACTTTGTACACCCCAGTCCAACACTGGCATCTCCAAATCATCTCTAGACAGCACAGCTTTGTATTTACTGCAGCCAATCCACCTAAGGCCCGGAGCACCCAGGGGAAAGCCACGTGGACACGGGGAAAACATGCAAACTGCACAAAATAACCAAGACAGCATTGCTAACACTGAACCATCGTGCCGCCCCTCATCTGGGGTCTGTGCATAAAAAATAGAAGGACAAAGTGAGAACTGGAGATCAGACTCAAAAGTGTGGCGTAGGAAAAGAACAGCAGGTCAGGTAGCATCCTAGGAGTAGGAGTATCTCTCTCCTTATGCTCAAAACATCGACTCTCCTGCTTCTCTGATACTGACTGACCTGCTGTGCTTTTCCAGCGCCACAATTTTGTATAGAAAACAGAAGTCTGATGAGCTGAGGCTTATTGTGTTTTCGGTACGGTGACAGTAGTGGTGATGTAGTGTACTCAAATAGTTTTGAAAAGAAGAAATTTGACTTATCGCAAATGCATTACATCTGGGCCATGAAAGGAACAACCAATATCTATTCCAAATTTCATACTGACAATTTCATTTGGAAAACATGAAATTGCTTGCACCATTGACAAAATTAATAGTTTAAACTCATGCATTATCAGTCTCTGCTTTTCAGATTTTGTAAATTACTTGGTACTTGGTTATGATGGGGATGTGATTTATTTAAGTAACGGTTCTTGATATTTGTACAAGTAGAAGGTTGAATTGCACTTTCAAGCTTAACATTCACATGCATTTTCTTTTTCTTGAAGGTGTTGACTTTTAATAGCCTGCTCCGTTATTGGCAAACATCTTGCCAGACAAAATCTTTATTACCACTGTATACATCAAGTACCCAGAAAAGGTTTGCTATTTTTGGTTGGTGTTTTAAGACTTGTGCTGTACAATATCTTCAAGCAACGAAGCTTCATCTTAAAGCATATGAAAAATGTATTATGTCACAAGTACAGATGCAACACAGGCAAATGTCTGTAAATGTCCAGGAACACAGGATGGAGCCAAAGCCCAAATGTCCAGATAATGAACACTTCACAATGATATATAGGTTTCATGGAATAAGGTTTCTGAGAGCTGTTTCACAGCTAAAAGTACTTCAGACTGGCATAACTGTCACACTTGTACCCATGTTTTATTATTTTTACTTGCAGGAACAAGTGCAATATGTTCTCCTTGCTTATATCACCGGATTATCAGGTTTTGCTGTAGTCATGCTTTATTTCATGAGTTATTATTTAAGACGATTCATAGGAATGCTGTATCTAAATGACTCTGGAACCATTCTAAAGGTTTCACATTTGACTTTTTGGGGAAGAAGAAATGATTTTTATGTTGCTGTTCAAGATGTCATGCCTCTTGGAGATACAGGGGACACAGCAAATGAAAGTATTCTACAATTTAAACAATATAATAAAACTGAGGTTTTTTATTTCACAATTAAGTTTGGGCAGGTAGTTGATAAGCAAAAATTCCTTCAAGTATTTGGTAATAATTAATTAAATCATTTCACTCATTAGCGTCCTGATGAAATTTGTAACATTATGTTGGACAAATTTAACATATGCTTAAATGTTGAAATAAACCAAGACATGGTGAAAGCAGGCACTTGACCTTAAGTATTTAGATCCACACTTTCCTGCAGTATGAATGTATGACCATTGTCATTATGATTCATGTATTTCCTAATTCAGTTATTGGAGTTAACCTTTTTGAGATGCAAACTTTCTCTCCCTACCCTGGGTGAAATGGCCTGCTTCCACACTGGAGCGATTCTGTGAAGATGTCATGTCTGTCTCTTGCAGCAGCCCAGGGGCTGTAAGGATAAACATTGGGAGCTGTAAGCATTTGCAGTCTTGGCCTGCTTTGCCTTTATTCTAAGGCTGTAGCAGTTGGCAATTTTTGATCCAATCTCCCACTGTTCCTTTCCTCTTCTAGTATCTTTTTCTGTTTTGAGTTGTGGTGGTGTTTCTTTTTCAAGTTATGCTCAATTGCCAGAGAAAGGTCTACAAGTGCCTGGAAGCAATTGTATCACCACGAATACTTACATGACCAAAAACAGCAGAAAGCCCTGCACATTTACTCAGCCTTTTATTATAGAAAGCCCCAATTCAATTGTACTAGCAGCCAAAAGCAATAACCCAATGACTAATATGTAAATCATGAAAAACCCCCTAAATAATCCTATTGGGGGCATTAATGACATTTAACATGCTGACCTGTGAGAGGTTCAGATACACTGACAGTCTACAACCTCCACCTGATGCTAGCAGTCATTCACTGTGCATGTCCCTTTGTCAAGATGTCTCATGCACTGCCCATCAGAAGTGTGCATGTAAATCTCAGATGCTGTTTTGAGCAATAGAAAGCAGTGTAGTGACTAAATGAACATAAATGTTTAAAAGCCTCAATGAGAAATCTTTTGGAGGTGGTTTCGTATGTTCATAGTTTGAGAATTAGGGCCAGACCATTCAGGAGAGATGTTAAGAAGTACTTCTACACACAGTGGTTGATGTTGGAACTCTTTCACAAATGGCAGTGAATTCTGGATCAATTGTTAGTTTTAAATTTGAGATAGACGTTTAGGGATATGGGGTTAGGCCACCCATCAGCCATGATATAGTGAATGGCGGATTAGGTTTGAGGGGCCTAGTCCTACATTACCAATTTTAACCCATGACCAAAGAGAGCCTGGGAATATGGATTAAGTTTCCAGTATTTTAGAACAGACAAACAGCAGATTAATAAAAATCCAATTTTTTTTTGTCCTATGATCAATGAACCCATGACCCGCTAACAATGAATTTCACCCAAATGTCAGTACTGCTATTGAACTGTTATATGAGTTGGCAATATTATTTTAATCATAATTTACGGCTAAAACTAGTGGGATTTTCCAGCCAGGTAAAGTGTTTGTTTAAATATGGAAATCTATATTGCATGCAGTGTACAACAGCTGCAGGATGATTTCATCCATTACTGATTATAAGACAATGGTCTATAAAACCCAAAATTTATAATTATTAGCAACAAGTATAAAAGTTCTAAAAGGAATGAAAACCGTGATCGTGTTTAAAAGTTATGCTTTGCATTAATGTACGTTTTGAACTGTGCAGAGTTTTATATATTACAAGTTTTGGGTATGTTTTAAAGGCTTAATTAAATCAGCCTTAAGTGTTTGAAGCCTGTAAAAGAGAACACAAGCTAGCATTGATTGACAACATCACTTTTTAAATGTACAGTGAAAAAAGCAGACCATTTTTAGTTTATGGCTTTTGTCAGGTGTACTTTATTTTAATTCTCCAAAGAATGGTTTGTAAGAAATCACTAAACTTAAGGAACTTAAATTGCTCTATTGCCAAATGATCGGAAAGAAGGACTGAAAAGCTCTGCAACAGTCATGAGGAATGGGAAATTACTGAAGCAGGTGTTGGCCATAATATATTGTCAAGAAGTGTCTTACATTATGGTTTGAACAAAATATTGGAAGTCTCATTAATCAACTGGAGGTTTTTTGTAGGATGATATGATCTTGTCAGTAAAACATCCTTCCCAAATTAGAATGATCAGCAGGTGGTTAACTATTCATTGTTGAATTTTATATATAATTTCTTGTAAGTTATGACTAATGCGCTTATTGCTAATATATACTGTAACAGGTGAATTATATTGTTAACAAGTATTCTAGTAAAGATAGTACTGTTTCATTTGAGCTTTGTTGTTGTCTTATTTCTCAATTCTTGTTTAAACTATTGTGACTTGTCAAATTCTCACCACCTGCAAGTTCTCCAAATTGATTGAATTTTTTGAAGAAGTAACAAAGAGGATTGATAAGGGCAGAGCGGTAAATGTGATCTATATAGACTTCAGTAAGGCGTTCGATAAGGTTTCCCATGGGAAACTGATTAGCAAAGTTAGATCTCATGGAATACAGGGAGAACTAGCCATTTGGATACAGAACTGGCTCAAAGGTAGAAGACAGAGGGTGGTGGTGGAAGTTGTTTTTTAAGACTGGAGACCTGTGACCAGTGGAGTGCCACAAGGATCGGTGCTGGGTCCTCTACTTTTTGTCATTTACATAAATGATTTGGATGCGAGCATAAGAGGTACAGTTAGTAAGTTTGCAGATGACACCAGAATTGGAGGTGTAGTGGACAGCAAAGAGGGTTACCACAGATTATAACAGGATCTTGACCAGATGGGCCAATGGGCTGAGAAGTGGAAGATGGAGTTTAATTCCGATAAATGTGAGGTGCTGCATTTTGGGAAAGCAAATCTTAGCAGGACTTATACACTTAATGGTAAGGTCCTAGAGAGTGTTGCTGAAGAAAGAGAACTTGGAGTGCAGGTTCATAGCTCCTTGAAAGTGGAGTCGCAGGTAGATAGGATAGTGAAGAAGGTGTTTGGTATGCTTTCCTTTATTGGTCAGAGTATTGAGTACAGGAGTTGGGAGGTCATGTTGCGGCTGTACAGGACATTGGTTAGGCCACTATTGGAATATTGCATGCAATTCTGGTCTCCTTCCTATTGGAAAGATGTTGTGCAACTTGACAGGGTTCAGAGAAGATTTATAAGGATGTTGCCAGGGTTGGAGGATTTGAGATATAGGGAGAGGCTGAACAGGCTGGGACTGTTTTCCCTGGAGTGTCGGAGCCTTATAGAGGTTCATAAAATTATGAGGGGCATGGATAGGGTAAATAGGCAAAGTCTTTTCCCTGAGGTCAGGGAGTCCAGAACTAGAGGGCATAGGTTTAGGGTGAGAGGGGAAAGATATAAAATAGATCTAAGGGGCAACTTTTTCACACAGAGGATGGTATGGGTATGGAATGAGCTGCCACAGGAAGTGGTGGAGGCTGGTACAATTGCAACATTTAAGAGGCATTTGGATGGGTACATGAATAGGAAGGGTTTGGAGGGATGTGGGCCGGGTGCTGGCAGGTGGGACTAGATTGGGTTGGGATATCTGGTTGGCATAGACGAGTTGGACTGAAGGGTCTGTTTCCATGCTGTACGTCTCTGACTCTAAATAATAAACTTCCCTGATCTCAAAATATATTATTGAATGAACAATGTTGTTGGGTAAAAATCCAGAATCCACCACCACCAACATCACCCCCCACCCCCCACCCCTGATGGTGCTGTGGGTGTACCTATAGGAAATGGACAGCAGCAGTTCAAGAAGGCAGCTCACTACCACCCACTCAAGGGCAATTAAGAATGGGCCCAAACGGTGTTGCCCACATCCAAGTACTGCATTTAAAAAAAAAATTACTACTTTCACTTAGACCCTTGAATTGTATCATGACCCAAAAGTGTAAATGCTATTTTCTAAAATTCTGCATATAACTTACATTTATGGTTGCTGAACAAAGAGACCTTGGAGTGCAGGTTCATAGCTCCTGAAAGTGGAGTCACAGGTAGATAGGATAGTGAAGTAGGAGTTTGGTATGCTTTCCTTTATTGGTCAGAGTATTGAGTACAGGAGTTGGGAGGTCATGTTGCGGCTGTACAGGACAATAATGTCCTTTGCAATAATGTGAAGTGGAAAGTGCTTGAAGCAAAAAAATGTTCCTTTTTCCAACACTAATTCATTTCACACACCTACACAAAAAGACACTAACAAAAATGTATCCTATTAGTTTAATGATAGAGTAAAATTGTCGATCATCTTTTTCAACAATATATATCATTTAAAGAAATTAGGTTTTATTGGAAGATACAGATGGCCATGGTGAATAAATTTATATCAATTTCTATATACGGTGAACTGACCAAGCTTAAGACATCTTACTCAAGCAACTAGGCTTTCTGATTATTTTGATATAGTAAATGCATGACATGTTTCAAATTGAACTGAAATTATTTTGAAATAATCCACCATTAATTCACAAGGTAGTGTGTGCAGCATTTTAGAACAGATCACAAATTCCCTACTGTAGGTCATAAATGCCATAGGTGACATACAAAATATCAGTAAAAATTTCAATGGTGACTATTTATTAAACTGAAGTTACATTAATGTGGTATTGTTCAACTTGCAACATTATACACAAAGCATATTATGATGGAAAATTAACATTATATGTAATGTTATTTGCTGTTTTATTCACAGATTGTTAAATGATACACAATTTACACATTTGAAAGGGTTGTAGAGATCAAATTCGCCATTATTGATTTTTTAAAAAGTTGGCAAAATGGTTGATGTCAACGTTGAACAAATGGTCGGGAAATTACACTATCATGTAATCTAGGTTGTGTCTTGTGGATGCTTTTGTGCTGCCTGCTGTGTCATGGATTTATTTGTGGGCAGCCAGAACATCACTGAAAACATTAAGGAAGAGGTGTGCATGGTGTGGCTTGAATATCAAAGCAGGACGGAATCGAATAGACTTTTCTCCACAGCCTCCAAGTACAATACCTAATGAGAGAAAAATGAGTGGTCAAACCCATCAATATCAATTCCCAGATCAACTAGTTACGTAGTCTAGCCTAGTCTGCTTAAATTATTCTGCATGGCTTTCAGGAGGTTAAACAAGTGTGGCTTGGAATCAAACTTTCACTTCACAGATTCCATTTTGCTCTACTTCACAAGATCAGGCATCCACACCATTCACTCCAAGTGGCGTCATGCTGTGTGTTAGCTGTCCCACCTCTAATATGAAGAAGGGCTCCATTTTGCATTTGTCTAAACATAGCAACTCACCTTTTACATTTTAACATCTATCCCTTGATTTGTTAGCAATGTAATATTTATACTGCAAATTTGCATTGTGGTCCCCTTATTTACAAACACCAGAATCTCACCCATTGTTGGCCTGATGCTCATGCCTCTACTATTGATTGGAAACTGACAAATGGAGGAAAAGGGAATTTGATGGTAGAAAATTCTACTCCATCTACAATGCTATTCCATTGACAAGGGCAGTTGAAATGTTACCCCTATATAGACTGATTTATAATGTCAGATTATATAGCTGCCTCTACTTTGTGCAGTACTAAATGTCACTGTACTGCATTTTTGAACCTCAACCTCAAGGCCAGAATAATTGCTATAATTTTAAAACATTAAATTGAATAAATTAGTCTTGCATTTGATACTGATCTATCTTACCTTTATTTCTCATTTTCAACACAAGTTTATTTCTTATTGCATCGTTGGGTGCATCTATAGAGCAGAATGTACCTTTCCCCCTGGCTCTACTCAAAACGTGTGGATAGAGAATCTGTAAAGAAGCATAGGAATTTAAAGTCCGTTAATGTGTTGATGTGATGCCAATAACAAATAGCAATAAATAATGAGAATAATATATTTTACAAGAGTTCCACTGAAATTAATCCTGAAAATGTTTTGTGCATTCCTCTAAACAATTGAAATGTTAATTCTTTTTCATTTTAAAAGTACAATTTGCACATGAACAAAAGTGGCCAGTACTCCCATCCGATGTACCTATCACGTTTGAGTATGATTTTATTTACATAGAGATGTAAGCGATATTTGAGAAGATTTGTAGCTCTGGTTGATGATAAGTATGTAAGTTAGCTCGCTGAGCTTGAAGGTTTGTTTTCAGATGACTAGGTAACATCACTATGACTAGGTAACATCATCAGTGAGAGTCTCCAGTGAAATGCTGGTGCTATGTCCTGTCTCTCTATTTATAAGTCTTGGTTTCTTAAGGTGGGTAGTCATTTCCAGTTCTTTTTTTCAAGGGAAGGTAGATGGGTCTAAGTCAATGTGTTTATTGATGGAGTTCTGGTTAGAATGCCATTTTTCTAAGAATTCTTGTGTGTCTTTGTTTCGCCTGTCCTGGGATGTGTGTGTTGTCCCAGTCAAAGTGGTGTCCTTCTTTGTCTGTATGTAAGGAAACTAATGAGAGTGGGTCATGTCTTTAGTGGTTAGTTGGTGTTCATGTATCCTGGTGGCAGGTTTCCTGCTTGTTTATTCGATGTCATGTTTTTTCCAGTTCTTGCGTGGTATTTTGTAAACGACATTAGCTTTGCTGGTAGTATCTAATGGATCTTTTAGGTTCATTGGTTGCTGTTTAAGTGTGTTAGTAGGTTTGTGGGCTTCTTTGATGCCAAGGGGTCTGAGTAGTCTGGAAGTCATTTCTGATATGTCTTTGATGTAAGTTAATGTACAGTTTTGAACTAGAGATGTACTTTGAACTTAAATGTTTCTGCATCTCTTTCTCTTGTGGTCTGCTGCCATTCCCAAGAGATTGTGACATGAGTTAGAATAAAGTTTTGTGGCCCTTGGTATGGGACAATTTTATTTGTTTATACGCCTGTTTATGGTAGTGGATCGCTCTATGCTATAACTGTACTATATACCTTATTCTCAAGTACATGCAGTTCTACTACTGATGAGGTTTGCTCCCCTTTCCTTGATGCTGATTAAGAGCTTAAGGATTGCTACCCTCAGCTTTAGGTTGTAGATCTGTCTTTAGTTTGTTCTACATGGTAGTATACATGATGCAGATGTCTTCACAGTCTTTACAAGAATTATGATTGGTGACCACTTCTTCCAATGTTATCATGTACAGATACATCTGTGACAGGTAGATTAATTACAGTAAGGTCACGTAGGTGTTCAGAATGCTGGAAACGTGTCATGGCACTCAAAGCATTAATTCTCTCTTTCCAGATCTGCTGAGTTCCTTTGGCACCTTGTTTTTATTTGAGATCTCAAGCAATCACAGTATTTTGCTTTTATTGAAATACCTCCCTGTATTAGTTCTTGCACCATTCTCTCAATGCCCAATTGGAATTTACATCTGCCTGGACATTTGTCAGGCCTGGCACACATTAAATCATCCCATTAGAGACCAGTTAATATATTTGCTTTCCACAGAGCTTCCTCCAAATAATATTTAACATGATTTGCTGGTCCAGGTGGTGGAAGTGATGGAATGATTTGATTAGATTAGATTAGATTACTTACAGTGTGGAAACAGGCCCTTCGGCCCAACAAGTCCACACCGACCCGCCGAAGCGCAACCCACCCATACCCCCACATTCACCCCTTTAACCTAACACTACGGGCAATTTAGCATGGCCAATTCACCTGACCCGCACATTTTTTTGGATTGTGGGAGGAAACCGGAGCACCCGGAGGAAACCCACGCAGACACGGGGAGAACGTGCAAACTCCACACAGTCAGTCGCCTGAGTCGGGAATTGAACCCGGGTCTCTGGCGCTGTGAGGCAGCAGTGCTAACCACTGTGCCACCGTGCCGCCCACTTGGTTTGGTTGGTTATCAGGAGATTTGATTTACAGTACTCTGTTGAACTTAAAGCCACATGACTTAATGGGTCAATAATGACAACTTCCAGGTCTATTCTGATAATTTCTCACTGCTGTTGCTAAGAGAGAACTAAAAACGTTGGTACCTGGTTATTATGGAAAAGAGTGAAAATATTGTTTAAAAAAAAGGACCATGTTTGATCTGACTCTCCTCTCTAATTTCATCTCAGAATCAACTATTAACATAGTGCCTTCCAGTTACCGGATGTCCGATGGCCACATACAAAAACATAACAGATCGATTTATGTGTGAAATGATTTTAGAATTCCACAATACTACTCTGAAGTGCCATAAAGGGGATGAGAAATTGCAGGAATAATCTGGCCTCTGTTAAATGCAATAATGTTTTTGTGACTTGCTGTGCTTTCATAATATTGTTGCAATCCAGATGCAAGATTTCCAAACAACCGGTTCAAAGTTAAATGCAGAACTGCCGTACTAAAATGGGTTTCCTAAGGGTCTTAGTGAGTCAAAGGGTTTTTCTATTTGGCTTGTGGATGACTTCATGAACCCAACAACATTAACAGTGGTTTTGGAAAATATGCAATGGCTATATTTCATACCAACGCTGTGTTCCTAATCACTTCACACAGTCTGTGACAACTCTGTGACACTATGTGATGTTCCATTGAATTGCTCCATTACCACTGAAATTACACCTTCATTTGATTAATCGCACCAGCAGTCATTAAATCAATTCTCAAATTATTTCAGGTAAAGAATACAAATTATATCTTAATACAATAAGAGCTGGATGCAAAAAGAATGGCATGGTAAGAAATCCAATTGTAAAGTAAAACAATTATTTTTTGCAAGTTTTCAAGTACCCAATTAATTATTACCTGTAAATCCTTAAGACCCTGTAATAGGACCTTGCCACTTTCAATGACGTTGTCCAAGAGTTTTTCTCTCCTAATAACATTAAGTACTTCAGAAAACATGAGATTCTTTGAAGGGTCTCCAAGCCATGTATTGAAAATCCTGTAGGCCTGTAACAAGATGCATTATACAGATTATAACTTGTAATAGAAATAAAATGCATTACTTTGTAAGTTTCTTTGTTTTAGTAATCAGTAGAATTTATCATTAACATTTGTAATTTATTCAGAGTTCTATATTGAAAAGCAACTACATCAAAGATCTTCAAGAAAAGGTTCCAACAACTTTTTTAACAAGTATAAAATTCAGAGAAATGAATTTTTTCTATTATTTGACATTTTCCTTTTATTCTAGAAGCAGTGGGTTATGCAGGGGTACAATCCCACAGCTCACAGCAGCTTTCAAAAGGTTCAATCACCTGAGCATCCCAATGAGGTGGTGCTAGGCAGGAGATGGCAGGAAGAAGCAGGAATGTCACCTTTCACTGTCATGCAAATACACATTCTGACTTTCAAGATCAAAGGCTATGCAGCAAAGAGTTTTTCCTGTTATAATTAAATTAATTTTAATGCTTTCAGTACTAAGGATAGCAGCAGACAATAAAACCTAGAAACATACTGTAGTGAATTGTTGGTTCTTTAAAGCAAATAAACTATTTTTAAAATTGCATAATTATAACAGTGAACTGATAATTGGTTTGTTTAACATAGTGGAAAATTTGGATTAGCATCCGTGTTGCATGCACATACCTTTCAGTAAATCACACCAGATAGTGGTGTGGGTGCACTGCTCCGTGTAACTATTAATTATTAACAGGGTTTGTTTTATCTTCCCAAAAATGGAAAATACTTTTAAAAACCAAAAATTGTAAATTATTCCCATTTAGAAGGGAGCTTCAGCTGAGTAAAGAATGAGTAACTGACAACAGATTGCAGGCAAGCCCAAGGCTTGGATCTCACTCTGGGTTGAGTTAGTTAATTTCAGTTGTAATGATCCACTAACAATGAAATTAACTTCAATTCTGAGGCAGACTAAATCAATAAGTTAAAAATCACACAACGTCAGGTTATAGTCCATCAGGTTTATTTGGAAGCACTAGCTTTTGGAGCATTGCTCCTTCATCAGGTGATTGTCGGGTGAAGGAGCAGTGCTCCGAAAGCTAGTGCTTCCAAATAAACCTGTTGGACTATAACCTGGTGTTGTGTGATTTTTAACTTTGTACACCCCAGTCCAACACCAGCGTATCCAAATCATAAATCAATAAGAATTTCCTCTCCTGGTTGATGTTCAGTGGCTGATTTTCATCAGTACAGCCTGTAACTCTGCTCCTTTAAGTCTAAGGGATGCAAAGTTGAACGGATATGGCAGATACTTGTTTGGCCATCCACTGTCAGACTTGGCTGGACCATGTAAAGCACGATCAGGTCCTGCTTTCATCTGCTGAAACTGTTCACTATTTCAACATTATCCTGGAATGCATAGTTAACCATAGGAGTTTCTTTTTTTCTATTGCAAGCTGTCATCTTACCCTTGCTCTTGCTTCCTCTCCCATATTTCAACTGTAAGTATAAGGAACTCAATAATTTCTTTGTTATTAAAATTGAAACCATCCAATTAGCAGCTTCTACCCTTCTCTCCCTTTCACTAGCCCTAGAACCACGCTTTCTCTAAAGTTCCTCACTACCTTAGCTCAGAACTCAAATCTTTCTCCAGTTTCTCTCCTATCTTCCCTCTTGCTTTCTCGACACTGAGATCCATCTACATTATGCTCACTCTTCCCAGTAAAGTGCTGACTTCCTCTTAATTGATATTCACAATTAAGGCTATAGTCCAACAGGCTTATGTGGAAGTACAAGCTTTCGGAGCACTGCTCCTTCATTAGGTAGCTGTCTGACAAAGGAGCAGCGCTCTGAAAACTTGTACTTTCAAATAAACCGGTTGGACTACAACCTGGTGTTGTGTGATTTTTAAACGTTGTCCACCTCAGTCCAACACTGGCACCTTGACATCTTACTTGATATTGTTAATGGTTCTCCTTTTAAGTGTTATCCCTATCTCCTTTAAATCCTTTTAATGGGTGTAGAATTGACCAATTTCACCAAAGGAAATCCCAGATGGCCTCCGTCTTCAAAGACCACAATTTCCCCTCCCACGTGGTCGACAATGCCCTCCAGTACATCTCCTCCACTTCCTGCACCTCTGTCCTTGAACCCCACCCATCCCAATGTAACAAGGACAGAATCCCCCGGTCCTCATTTTCACCCCACCAACCTCTGTATACATCGCATCACCCTCTGCCACCTACAAATGGACCCCATCACTAGGGATATATTTCCCTCCCACTCCTATCAGCATTCTGGAGAGATCATTCCCTCCACGACTCCCTTGTCAGATCCACGCTCCCCACCAGTCCTCACCCCATTCCCGGCACGTTCCCCTGCCACTGCCGGAAGTGCAAAGCCTGCGTCCACACCTCCCCCTTCACCTCCATCCAAAGCCCCAAATGATCCTTCCATATTCAACAGAAATTTACCTGTACCTCCACAAATGTCATCTATTGTATCTGTTGCACCCGATGTGGTCTCCTGTACATGAGGGAGCCGGGACACCAACTTGCGGATCGTTTCCGAAAACACGTCATGGACACCCGCACCAACCAACCCCACCGCCCTGTGGCTCAATGCTTCAACTCCCCATCCCACTCTTTGAAGGACATGCAGATCCTAGGCCTCCTCCGACGCCAAACCCCAACCACCTGGAGGAAGAACATCTCATCTTCCACCTTGGGACCCTGCAACCCCAATGGAATAATTTGGATTTCACCAGTTTCCTCATTTCCCCTACAACTTGGCACCACCCTCTTGACCTGTCCATTGTCTTTTCCATCTATTTGCTCCACCCTCCTCTCTGACCTATCTACCTTACCCCCAGCCTCACCCCCTCCCATTTATCTCTCAGCCCCCCCCATGGCCTACAAGCCTCAGTCCTGATGAAGGACTTATGCCTGAAACGTTGACTCTCCTGCTCGTCAGATGCTGTCTGACCTGCTGTGCTTTTCCAGCACCACACCCTTGAATAGAATTTTAAATAACTAGGGGCTGGACTTTTGCCATGGCTTCAGGACCCTCAACGTAAGGGTCAAGTGTAAGAAGTTACAGTGTGAGAGGAACAATCACCCAGTAAACAGATTCCCTGAGCAGAACAATTAATGACAGAGGTTCGGCTTTCCGTGAAACTAGGAATGACAGGCAGATTCTTCAAGCTGAAGGACCTGTTGGATGTTCTCCAGCAAGTTGTCTTTTCAGGTAGGGCATCCAAGATGGAGATGCCTTCTCTCTAACTTCTTTAATTCTATAATAAAATAATGAAAATATAAATGCCCTACATAAATGCCCTCAGCTACCATTATTGATGTGGAACCCATCTAAAAAGAAGTTTGTGGCTGCAGCTGGAAGCTAGCAGGTGGGGAAGACCTAAAGATTGAGTATTAGCCCCCAGATCTGCTGCTGGCCAGCTCTGATAATAGGCCTTATCAAATTTTAGTAAGCGCAGTTGGCCACCTGCAACTTTTGGCCAGGTAGCTCTGCCGTCCTGTTATCCCCTGCTGATTCCATCCCACCCCCCACCCATGAGAAATAGATCAGGGGCAAGTATGGTGCTGGCAATGTAACTTTTCTCACTGGCCGACCTCCCTGCTTGTTTCATGAAGAGCTAAAAGCTCCCTCCGCGATATATTTTAACACAATTCACTTGAAATCTAATTAATGATTGAATGTGATCATATGTTTCAAGTAAAGAAGCTCCTTCCGTTGTTTGGACAGTACTGTATAAACCATTTCAACCAATTTCTTATCATATGCACTCACCATGTCAGGCCTTAGTTCATCCTTGTAGAAGTAGCCTCCTGACAGCAACTTCTTACTGAAGGTGACGATATCTGCTGGATCATCCAGGCCCCAGTGTTCGTGAGCCCAAAACTTGCCAGTGGCACCACCTCCCGTCTGGACTTCGTCACATAAGAAAGCACAGCCATGCTGATTGAGCAGTTTCAGGCAGACAGGGTAAGGTAGGTGAGGGACAAAAAGCCAGAATTTCATAATTTGTGGCAATGATAAACACAACGTGACAATGGGTGATCTGCATGTGGCAGGGGTCAAGCAACAGGAAAACAAAATGGTAGGCAAGGAAGTGAAATAAAGGCACCATCAGTGTAATTATCAATTCCTATCACCTACCCATAATAATTTAGGAGGCATGGAAGCTCACATTTTACAAATGGTAAATATATTTTCGAAAAATGGTATACTGAAAATATTTTCTAGTGCAAAGCATGTATCAAAAATGGACAATATGCGACTATCATTGGTATTAAAAGCAAATTTAACCTTTAATGCAGAAACGTTTCTATATCATTAAACAACTTGTTATTTCAGCTGTAATGGCCTCATAAAGCTATCATGTCTAGTAAACAGGAGATAAATCTTTTTGTGTGAGCTTAGCTTAAGGTGTCTGCTGTAAATACATCAGACAGAGGGTGGTTACGATTGAATAAAGTTCTCCGAGAGAATAGAGATAGAGTTAAAGTCATAATGTTGTTCGGTCTTCCTGAGTGGGCGGAAATCAAGATAAACCAGATTTCATAAAAGGAAACTCAGATGTTAGCATAATGTAACTGGACTGTATAAACTCAGATGTATAAAGTTAGCATAATGTAACTGGACTGTAGAATTGCTCTCTCATTAAGTCAGAGATGAATGGTGTGGTTTAACTGCAGGATCACTGTGCCTCAGGGAAGGGGAGAGGTTGAGAAGGTCAGACCTTCATAGTAACCTCAGCTGGTGTGGGAGTTAAACCCATGTATTTGTCTGCATCACAAACCGGCGAACTGAACTGAATGATCTGCTTTATACCAGGACCGTGGAACTGAATGTTAATAGGTGGGAGATAATTTTTTTCCCAGATAGAGGCTGTGCAATAAAAACAAAAACAAGAGAATCAATTCATGAAGTAGTCATTTATGGTTTTCAATAATTTTTAAGGTCAAAGGTCTGATTGAGTGAAATCTGCTTCAATTAATGATCTGTTTGCTCACTGTTCCACAATGCAACAGCATATTAAGTCGCAAAAACCTTTATATTACCAGTTCTCAGTAAGCTATGGTTCTGGTGGTACACTGAATTGAAGGCAGGGTTCAAGTCCCACCTGCTCCAGTGATGTGTTCTAACAAAGTACACAATGGTCTTTGTGAAAGATACAGGCCTGGAGTTTTGCTCCTGAGTTGGATAGTTTGAATTGTTATGGTCTCAAAATGTTTGCTTTAGGAGGGTGGATTGGTGCAGGATAGAACCCTCTGTCTTTGCAAATGGAGTGTAGGTGGTCACTTGGTGTTCAAATGCTGGGATGGGCTGGTTAATAGGTGTGCCTTTGTTCTCCGGAAGAGTGTTGCCATTGTATTGTGACAGTGTATACTTTCACCAAAAGGATACAAAACATATATATTCCAGTGGCACTCATTTTCTAAGAAAGTATGTTCTTTAAAAAATTAATAGTCATAAAGTCATAGAAATGTACAGCATGGAAACAGACCCTTTAGCCCAACTCATCCATGCCAACCAGATATCCCAACCTAATCTAGTCCTATTTGCCAGCATTTGGCCCATATCCCTCTAAACCCTTCCTATTCACATACTCTTCCAGATGCCTTTTCTTAGAGTTCTAAGCTTTACACTGGTATGGCACCACTTCACGGACTCAGGCTGAAATATCCGAGGGGACGATGAATGTATGCTTTTTCACCTGGTCCCAACGTGGGGCAAGGATGAATGCTCAGCTAGGCTTTGTGTAGTATAGAATTGAAACTAGAATTTTGGATGAATTGACGTTAAAAAGGTGGCGAATTGAAAGCTATCCACAAGAGACAAGAAACGTTGAATCTGGAGCTGAGAAAGGCACAAGTGAGATTATCAGTGGCAAACGAATGGGCTGAGGAATATGTGGGGCTGACTGATGGTAGGGAGATCATGCAGTCTCTTATGTGAGCAGGAGTCGAGCTTCAAGTAGAATATTATCTGGTTTTGCCTTGTGCGTGACAATGAAAGAGAAAGAGGAGGTTACTTGTTGTTTGGAATAAAATGATGTCTTTCAGTAAGAAGGCTTTGTTTATGGAGTATGTAACCGATAATGCATACTTTACATCAACAGTGCAAGCATATATACTGATCTTTAATTCGGCCTTTTAACACAAATAAACTAATTTCTTCAAATGTAGCAATTGGATACAGAATCGGTTTGAAGGTAGAAGCCAGAGGGTGGTGGTGGAAGGTTGCCTTTCAGACTGGAGGCATGTCACCAGTGGTGTGCCAGAAGGATCGGTGTTGGGTTCACTGTTTTCATGATTTATATAAATGATTTGCATGTAAATAGATGAGTTATAGCTAGTAAGTTTGCAGGTGACACCAAAATTGGAGGTGTAGTGGACAGCGAAGAAGGTTACCTCAAAAGGACCCCTCAACGGGATCTTAATCAGATGGGCCAATGGGCTGAGGAGTGGCAGATGGGAGTTTAAGTTAGATAAATGTGAAGTGCTGCATTTTGGAAAGGTAAGTCAGGGGCATAGGTTTAAGGCGAGATGGTAAAAATTTAAAAGGCTATGTTTTCACGCAGGGGCTGGTATGTATATAGAATGAGCTTAATAGAAATTATCATTTTGAATAATTGCTCATCATGGGCATGCAGCAGTACATCACAGTTTCTAACTTTTTGTTTCTGTCATAGCAAGATAACTTATGGAACAACATCCTCTCACTGACCTCTACACATCCCCCATACTCTTCAAACCAACCCTTCCCACTCCACCCTCTTCCTTGACCCTTTACCCCACAAAAGTAACTAAGGCAATAGCAAAGTCTTAAATGACAAAATCCATTTTCAGGTGTTAATCTTATTTAAAACGGATACTGCAGCCATCAAAGGACCTAAGGATCCAGAAACTGAGGGACCTGGAGGTGTACATATCCAGGGGGACAGTGCAAGTTGAGAAAGCTGTTAAAAAAGATACAGGATTTTTTGTTTCATAAAGATGTACATGAAGTACAATAGCCAATAGATTAAACCTATTAATCAAAAACCTTTATTAATCACTGGTTTGGTTTCAGTTGGAATACTCTATCCAATATTACGAAGGATTTCAAGGTTTCAAACAGGTACAAAGCAGATCTATCAAAATGTAGAATGTAATATTTCAGTTTATGGAGAAAGTCGACAAGGGAAGAATGGAAAGGAGATTTAATGATGTTCAAACTCATGCAGAGTTTTGAGAGCATACATAAATCTGGGCTTTACATTTTAGTTGAGGATTTAGTTAATTGGGATACATAGTTAATCTACATGGGACTGAATTTTCAGTTAGTGTATTGTCTAGTATGGTTCCTGGCACCCAGTCCACTGTGGCTCAAGGTTATTTTTCTCATGCAATCTATTGCTCTTCCACCTCATTCATTATGCAAATAGATTCTTTGATGCCATCTTTGTGGTATTGTGCGGCATGAGAAGTTAGCTCCCTGCTTTCTGCAGAAGGACCTGGAGAAGTTGTTGGATGCAGTGGCAGAAGTTTATCCTGTGACTGCCACAGGAGACAATGCCACCAAATACAGTCAGCCGCGGTTCAGACTGGTCTAGGCCAGCATTGCAGAGGGAACAGTCGCAAAATAATTCTACAATTGAGAATCATGATCAATTTTTAAGTTTAATGATACAATGTTTTCTTTTTCTCAGTCACAATTACTTGTAACTGGTTTCAGATGATGTATGGCAGTTTATCGTATTTGAATTCCTAAGGGGCTCCTGTGGTGCGGTGGTAGTGTCTTTACCTCTGAGTATGATGACCTAGGTACAAGTACCACCTGTTCCAGAAGCTGATTAGAAAATATCCACTGAATTCTCAACACTACACCTTTGGCAGAGTTTTCTGTGCTCATTATCACTTATGAATCTGTCATTTATTCTGTATTCTGGGCATTATTTCTCCTTTTTTCACGTGGAAACAAACTCGCCCAGATCAAGATAGATTAAACTCCAGCAATGTTCTGAAAGTGAAGGGACGGTACCTTAACCTTTCCATTATTCAGTGTCCATTTCTTTTGACTTTCAGAGGGAATCTTAGAAGTAGAAAATTAGTCTTCAAATGGTATTTACAATGAACTTTAAGCTTTTGATTCAAAGAGTCACTGGTTTAGACATAAGTATTGTAATAATTTGTCTTACTGCAAGTAAACAGTAGAAATGTTTACAAAATATCGCCCTAAACTTGAATGATTTATGTTAAGTTGTTTTGTGATTTTGTTTTATTGAATATCAATTTGTGTAATAATAGGCATTGTACTGTTTTATGGATGTAAGTTTGCTCACTGAGCTGGAAGGTTTGTTTTCAGATGTTTCGTCACCATGCTAGGTAACATTATCAGTGAGCCTCTGGTGAAGTGATTGTTTTAAGTCCTACTTTCTATTTCTGTGTTTAGGTTTCCTTGGGTTGGTGATGTAATTCCCTGTGTTGATGTCATTTCCTGTTCTTTTTCTCAGAGTGTGTTAGATGGGGTCCAAGTCGATGTGTTTGTTGAAAGAGTTTTGGTTGGAATGCCATGCTTCTAGGAATTCTCATTGTCTCTGTTTAGCTTGTACGAGGATAGATGTGTTGTCCCAGTCAAAGTGGTGTCTTTCCTCATCTGTATGTAAGGATACAAGTGATAGTGGGTACAGATGAGGAAAAATGACTTTAACTGGGATAACACATCTATCCTAGGACAAGCCAAATAGAGACATGCACAACAATTCCTAGAAACACAGCATTCCAACTGGAACTCTATCAACAAACACATCAGCTTGGACACATTCTACCGCCCTTTGAGAAAAAGAACAGGAAATGACATCGCTAACATAGGAAATTACATCAACCCAGCAAATGATATCACCAACCCAAGGAACCTAAACAAATAAATAGAAAGCGGGAGACATAACACCAGCACTTCACCAGAGGCTCAGTGATTATGTTAACTAGTATGGTGACTAACCTTCCAGCTCAGTGAGCAAATTTCCATTCAAAATGCAACCTGAGCTACAAAGCTTCTCAAAATTCACTAATACTGTTTTATGATATGATTAGAATATTTAGTCTCTCGCTTGAAGTATAATGAAATCAAATAGCTTAACATATCTAGTGACTATCCAATTAAATGCTTAACTAGTCAGGGAGGTGATAAATCCAAGTTTATGAATATAGACATTAATTAAATCTTAAGCAGTTTAAACAAAATCTCTATTTTGCAAGGTTAAGATGCTCATAAAATCGGATGAGGCTCTACAATTTATGAGTGATCAAGAATATCAATGTTTACAGAGGTACAAGTAGAACACTGGAACATTTCATTACATGCCATATTTCAAATAAAAAACATTAGTTATTTACATTATGAAATCAGAGCATAATAACAGCAGTGGACCTTTCAGCCCCCTATGAATTCTGCTATGAATGCTGTGTCTAATGAACCTGCCCCACTAGTTACCTGATGAAGGAGCAGTGCTTTGAAAGCTAATACTTCCAAATAAACCTGTTGGGCTATGACCTGGTATTGTGTGATTTTTAACTTTGTCCACCCCAGTCTAACATCGGCATCTCCACATCATGGCTTTCAGCCCCCAGTATCTGCTCCAACATTTAATTGGATCATGGCTAGCTTGCACACTTTGCCTCACATCCCCTGGTAATCACCTTTAACAAGATCTTTCAACCTCAGCCTTTTGAAAGCCCCAATTGTCCCCAAAACCACAAATCTGATTGGGAGTAAGTGGCAGTTATCTATGGTTGGTGTGAGAAAATGCTTCCTGATTTCACTCCTAAATGGGGTAGCTTTAACTTTAAGATTATATTCCCTCATTCTTAATTCCCCCACCAGAGGTAATACCTTTCCTGTACCTATCTACCTACCTTTCAAATCCTTAAAATATTTTCAGCACCTTAATCACTCATCGACCTTACACACTCAAAGCAATATAAGCTAAAACTGTACAACCGATTCTCATAATTTAAACCTTTAAACCCTCATGAAGGTTTTGTGAATCTATACTACACCCTGCTCAAAGCCAGTAAATCTCTCCAGGATGAAATGACCAAAGCTTAATGTGGGGATTCAGACTGGGTCTGACGAGGTTCCATATTATTAAGTTACATAAAATGAAATTGATAATAGAAAAATCAATTACTGAAATGAGGTACAGAGTGAATTTTAAAGGGGTGACAGGTTACCACCCCATTTGAACTAAAGAATAGTGAAATCACGTTGCTCAGCAATGGGGACAGCCTTATTTGGATCAGGAAGGGACAATTTCATTGGCCAGCAGTTCTGCAATCCCTGGTGTGAGAAGTGGTTATGGGTATAGAAGGTGCTACCTAAGGAGCCATGGTAAGTTTCTGAAGTGCATCAGTAGATGGTATAAACTGCTGCTACTGAGCATTAGTGGTAGAGGGAGTGAGCTTTGAAAATGTCATGTAAATCAAGCAGGCTGCTTCATCTTGGAAGGTGTCAAGCTTCTTGAGTGTTGCACTCATTTAGGCAAGTGATCAGTATTCCAACACACTCCTGACTGTGCTTCGTAGATGGTGGACAGGCTTTTAGGTAAGTACTCGCTGCAGGATTCTAGCTTCTGACCTGCTCCTGTACCCACGTACTTACATGGCTTGTCCAGAGGACGAGGGCTGTCAATATATGGGAACACCATCATTTGGAAATTCTCCTCCAAGCCAATTTCCTTAAGAGTTGATGGGTCAAAATTTTTTAACTCCCTCCCTAATAGCTATGTGGGTCTACCCACAGCACATGGACTGCAGTAGATTAAGAAGGCAGCTCACAGACTCCTTCTCAAGGGTAACTAGGGACTTGCTATAACTGCTGGGTCAGCCGTTAATATCCACATTCCATAAATGAATAAAAATAGAAAAGATTGTCACATTAACATATTGAATGGTAAAGCAGGCTCAATGGACAATGTGACTCATGTCTGCTTCTATATTTTACATTCTGTAAAGATTTATAATGTTTGACACTGTGATAGGCAGAATGCAAACATAGTTTTTTTTTTCTTTATTTCACTATCCAGATATATTTTTAAATAAAGCTGATATCAATAAAAGTAAGTACTCTTTATAAAAAACATAGTTAATCACGAAACTTTCTCATGATGCCATCAGAGTAACCTGATTTCCTTAAAAACTTTCAATTTACAATTTACGTAATTCAGAATCATGCTGACTAGATCAGAAAATGATTGAAACTGTTGGTACACAAAAGTAAAACGGTGAAGTGTGTGCAACAATACTGGGTTAAAGAATAAAAAGATTGCAACCTTGAGTGATAGACTAAAATCCACGGCATCATTTTCCTCAATTGTACTTTCAGCTCCTGACGTTCCTTGTCTTGGGGACATATTGGATCATGTACATGGAAAGCTAAGCAGAAATTTGGCGTTCAAGTTGGTTCTACAGTGTCTCCATCTCTTTGTGAATATTTCTGATCAAAGCCACAGTGTGCCCAAACCCTCCATCTTATACCAACGTCAGAAGAAGGCACGGCTGGCAGGATGATGGCACCTGTCATGAATTTTTGCTAGTTCTGCCATCTCTGCGGAGTGGTCATAATGCCTGACATGAATATCCAGAAAACAATTGACTCGATTTCTGTTTTTCAGGAATAGATTCAATAAATGGCAATTATTGGCATTTTTTTACCTTTTTGGCAATGTTACGAAGTTTCCGGAAAAAGTCATCTGTTGCATGGTTGTCTCCCCCCTCAGACTGGATTGGCTCAACGATAACTGCAGCCACGTTTCTACCCTTCTTTCTGAACTTTACTATTAAGTCTTCCACCTAGGAGTGAGTAAGAGTATGCATTTGTTTAAAAAAAAATTACTGTAGAGGATCTTTACATTCTTGATCCACTGACAAACTACAAATTTTGTAACTCAACTGCTGAAAGTACCTTCATTTCACTACATAGATACACTATATACTGCACGAGTATTGCAGATATAAACACTTCAGTTGTACACCATCATCTCCAGCATTTGCCCAAGTTACAGTGGTTACTGGGCACTCCATTATTCAGAGTTGATGATATATTTTCATTTCCAATGGTACTTCTATTCATTTACAAGATAACAATTGACGAATTATAACTGAAGCTTCAATCCATATTGACCTTGCCAACGAATGTGTCAACAGCAATTAAATCTGTTTTAGAGGGCTGTGATATATCTAGCATGGGTCAGTACAAGTAGAATCCATTCTTACGGATGGCCCCATCTTATGCACTTACCAGCATAATATCAGCTCATACCAGGCAGAATTGGTAAGTTAGCCCAAAATCTCAGGGCTTTTTTCAAAACATAATGTGCTAGTTCTTTCTTAAGTTGCTCAGTGTTCAATTTGCCAGGATCAAGCACCGCCAACCTAGCTAACCAAGGTAGGTCTCCACTCTGGTACTGTCTGCTTTCGTTTGTTTTGTCATCAACTTATTTAATATTGCAAATATCTTCCAAGCTCACATTCTAAACCAGCCACTGGCTATGCTGAATGTCTCCACCTACTGGCCAGGACAGAGCAACACTCATCAAGATTTACTACTTACACCTCATATTATTTGAAATAAACAGTGGAAATCTGTGAGAAGCAGATTTAGTCAATGAGGAAGAGTCAAATGCATAGAGTCCTAATGCAAAAAAAAAATCAAAAGTTCATACAATTAACATATTGTTTAGTAAAGCATGAAAAGTAGGTTGAAAGTGAAAAAATGTAATTAAAACCTGGCTAAAAATGCATATTAATCATGGACGTTTAGGGTAATTTTATAGATCATGGACGTTTAGGGTAATTTTATAGATATCCTGCAAAAATGAGGATGGAATCTTGTGCCTTCTCCTGGCCAGTTTCAAGTTAGGGGAACCCCCATCATTTTCCTATCTTTGCAGACAGTCTAGTGGGGCAGGACCGAGAATAAGTTTCCTGCCTTGTGTCCTTTGATCAGGAAACAAACAAAAACACAAACAGCTGGAGAAACCCAGCAACTTTGAAAGCATTTGTGGAGTGTTCAAAGTTTGTGAGAAGATTTGTAGCTCGGGTGCTCGTTGTTGTGGTTCTGTTCGCCGAGCTGGGATTTGTTTGCAGACGTTTCGTCCCCTGTAAACAGAGTTAATATTTTGAGTCTAGTGACCTTTCTCCAGTGGTCAGGGGCTCATGGTGTGGGAAACATGACAAACAGACCCCAGTGTGTTTGCTTGTGGGCTCCCAGGGGCGGTTCCTCATTCAATGGCACTTGTTATCTAATCAAGAGACTGGGGGACACTGAAAGTCGACATCCTACCCCTATCCCTGATCTCCTCCCTACCAGGACTAATCGACAGCTGGGTGGAGTATTGGCTGCACCCACTGGCTCTATACTGCAGCGGCTGGGTACAGAAAAGATGCTTGCCTCTGAACCATGCTGGACTGTTAATCCAGAGAATTAGATAACGTTCTGGGGAGCCACGTTCAAATGCTGCTATGACAGATTGTGGAATTTGAATCCAATAAAAATCAGGAGTTAAGAGTCTTATTGATGACCATGAATCCATTGTTGATTGTCAGGAAAACCCAACTGGTTCACTAATATCCTTTAGGGAAGGAAACTGCCATCCCTATTGAACTGGCCTACATGTGACTCCAGATCCACAGTAATATGGCTGACTCTTAACTGCCCTCCGGGCAATTAGGGATGGGCAATAAATGCTGGCCTCACCAGTGATTCCCACATGTATGAACAAAAATAAAATTGGCAGTGCTGCTAAATTAGCAAAACCAATTGACTCTAACTTTCTCTAGTACCCACTTTTGATCACACTGTTCAGTTCCAAACCCTCAGCCCATAACTTATATGCAACAAATATTTGATCTGTCTCCTGTGTCTGTTGTGCGTTCCCATTACTGACTGATAGGTGTAGCTCTATGCTGGACGCTATGAATATTTTAGTCGGGATTCTAATGTCTATTTGAGGAAACTAGTATTTGCTGCACACGCTCTGCTCAGTTTTCTGAGGCTTCCTTTGACTAACAAAAGGTTGCTGAAGTGAACACTGGAGGCCACAGATGAAAACTTTGTCCTGAAGTGAATTGTTGTGTGGGACCGGGAAGCCCTCCTCCTGGTCCCACAACAATATTGTAGGTTTCTGACAGCACAAGCCACCCATATACACCCATATACAACTTTCATTGTTCATGATCATGTGAACAAAATAAAATAAAATAAACAGTATCAGAAGTAGGCTATGTGGCCCATTGAGTCTGCTCAGAGATTTGTATAAATACATGGCTGGTCTGACTGTGGCCTTGATTTTACTTTCTTGCTTGCTCTTCAGAAACCATCACCGTCTTGTCGATCAAACCTCTATTTAATTCTGATTTGGAGATGCCGGTGTTGGACTGGGGTGTACAAAGTTAAAAATCACACAACACCAGGTTATAGTCCAACAGGTTTAATTGGAAGCACACTAGCTTTCGGAGCGACGCTCCTGATGAAGGATGCCTATCACCTGATGAAGGAGCGTCGCTCCGAAAGCTAGTGTGCTTCCAATTAAAACTGTTGGACTATAACCTGATGTTGTGTGATTTTTATCTATTTAATTCAGCCTTGAGTATTTACAATGACCCAGCTTTCACCACTTTCTGGGATACAAAATTCCAAAGATTAATGACTCTCTAAGAAAGCAAAATCAACCTCATCTCCATCTTTAACTGGAAACCCCTTACTTTGAAACTGTGCCTCTCAGATTCCCCCACAAGGGGGAACATTGTCTCAGCATCTAACTTATCAAAATTTCTTGGAGTTCTATAGGAGGCATGGTTCAAGTCCCACCTGCTTCAGAGGTGTGTAATAACATTACTGAACATGTTGATTAAAATATATCTTCAATAAGATGTTTCATTCTTCTACATTCAATAAGTAAAGATCCAACCTGCTCAGCCTTTCCTTTAAGGCAATCTCTTTATCCCAGGAATTGGCCTACTGCATCTTCACTGATCTGCCTCCAACTCAAGCATATCACTTTTTAACGAAGAAGTCCAAGACTGTGCACAGTTCTCTGGGTGTGGTCCAAACAACACCCTCTGCAGTTGTAACGAGAAATCCCAACTTTTACCTCCATGAGTTTTGAGAAGTATTGTAGGTCAGGTTGAGGTTCTGGATGTAGGTTTGCTCACTACAGACGTTTCATCACCATACTAGGTAACATCTTCAGTGGGCCTCTGGGCAAAGCTGCTGATAATTCCTGCTTTCTATTTATATATTTAGGTTTCTTTGGGTTGGTGATGTCATTTCCTGTGGTGATTTCCTGTGTACCTCCACCTAGGAACATCCTATGGACCAATTCATTAAAAAAGCTGAACAATTTTATTGAGATGCTGAGTTGCAACCTGCATTTAGACAGCTGATTGGCACTCTCAAATTGCCAATTTTTGCAGATGAGAACCAAGCCCAATAACAAGTGAGTTTCAGGGCTACAACTCCACACATCTAGTCTGGGCACAACAACCAAATTCTATTATTTCCTGGTGCTCAATACATTCTGCAGCCTCTAAATCTTGGCCTGAAAATTCTTATCTCTTCCCTTTATTAAAAAAAATCAATTTCTCTCTGATTGCAAAGAAACATCTTCACTTCTCTCTTCAACCTTATTGATCAACCAGCAAAGCGTGCAGTGAATCAATTGTTAATATATGTTTTGATTTCTTATACTGTATCAGTATTCCTTTGCTCAGCTGATGAACACTACCGTGAATTGAGTCCAACTGTGATAGTTGATTCTATTCCTGAGTTGGAATCTGATTGTTCAGTATAGAAACAGATGGTCAGTTGTTTACACTACCAGAATATCTAAGCATTGAATAAAGCTCAAAGGCACTTTTTAATTGAAATTACTCCTAATTTGATTATTCAAATTATTTTGTTCAGATTTTGAACGCTCATGATTTCAAATAAACGTGATGGACTATAACCTGGTGTTCTGTGACTTCACATTTTGTCCATCCCAGTCCAACACTGGCACCTCCAGTGACTATAAGCAGAAAGACTGGACAAAAAAATCCTGTTTTGGGCTGACAGGTGGCAAGTACAGTGACATGGAGACAGGCAATCAGCAATCAGCTACAAAACGTTTATAAATGGATTTTTTCAACTTTGGAGCAGCGAGAGGCAGGAGCCGGGAGGTGACATTGGTGCGAGGTGATTGTTGGGAAGGCCGGTAAGTATATTTAAACTTCTTACCTTCAGGCCAGCGAGGGAGGAGCGAGCAAAGGACTTCTGGAAGGGTAAGTAGAACAGTTTATATTTGCGTGGTTGCGTACTTTAGTGATGGAAAGGGATAGCTGTACTCCACCGAGCAAGAGTTACAGCTGGGGGAAGGGAAATTACAATGCAACTAGGAAAGATTTAGGAAGCGTAGAATGGGGAAGGAAACTGCAGGGGATAAGCACATTAAAAATGTGGAGCTTATTCAAGGAAAAGCTCTTGTGGGTCCAGATAAGTATGTACCTGTCAAGCAGGGAGGAAGATATAGAACGCCTGAGCCGTGATTTACCAAGGAAGTGGAATCCCTGGTCAAGAAGAAGAAGAAAGCTTATGTTAGGACAAAATGTGAAAACTCAGTTAGGGCGTTTGAGGGTTACAAGGAAGTCAGGAAAGTCCTAAAAAGAGAGCTCAGAAGGCCCAGGAGGAGACATGAGAAGTTGTTGGCGGATAGGATCAGGGTTAACCCTAAGGCTTTCCATAGGTATGTCAGGAATAAAAGAATGACGAGAGTTAAATTAGGGCCAATCAAGGATAATAGTGGGAAGTTGTGTGTGGAGTCAGAGGAGATAGGGGAAGCACTAAATAAATATTTTTCAACAGTGTTCACTATAGAAAATGAAAATGTTGGTGAGGAAGATACAGAGATACTTGTATCTAGACTAGAAGAGATTGAGGTTCACAAGGAAGAGGTATTAGAAATACTGCAGACTGTGAAAATAGACAAGTCCCCTGGGCCGGATGGGATCTATCCTAGGATCCTTGGGGAAGCAAGGGAAGAGATAGCCGAGCCTTTGGCATTGATCTTCAAATCATCATTGTCTACAGGAATAGTGCCTGAGGACTAGAGGATAGCAAATGTGGTTCCCTTGTTCAAAAAGAGTAGTAGAGACAACCCTGGTAATTATAGACCATTGAGTCTCACTTCAGTTGTTGGTAAAGTGTTGGAAAAGGTTATAAGAGATAGGATTTATAACCATCCAGAAAAGAATAATCTGATCAAGGACAGTCAGCACGGTTTTGTGAAGGGTAGGTCATGCCTAACAAATCTTATTGAGTTTTTTGACAAAGTGACCAAACAGGTAGATGGGAGTAAACCGGTTGATGTGGTGTATATGGATTTCAGCAAGGCGTTCGATAAGGTTCCCCACAGTAGGCTATTATACAAAATGCGGAGGAATGGGATTGTGGGAGACATAGCAGTTTGGATCAGTAATTGGCTTGCTGAAAGAAAACAGAGGGTTGTATTGATGGAACATGTTCATCTTGGTGTAAAAAGTTACTAGTGGCGTACCACAAGGGTCAGTGTTGGGTCCACTACTGTTCGTCATTTTTATAAATGACCTGGATGAGGGCTTAGAAGGGTGGGCTAGTAAATTTGCAGATGACATTAAGGTCGGTGGAGTTGTGGATAGTGAGGAAGGAAGTAGTAGGTTGCAGAGAGACATACAGAGGATGCAGAGCTGGGCTGAGAGGTGCCTAATGGAGTTTAATGTGGACAAATGTGAGGTGATACACTTTGGATGGAGTAATCGGAATGCAAAGTACCGGGCTAATGGTAAGATTCTTGGGAGTGCAGATGAGCAGAGAGATCTTGGTGTCCATGTACACAGATCCCTGAAAGTTGCCACTCAGATTGACAGGGTTGTTAAGAAGGCATACAGTGTTTTGGCCTTTATTAATAGAGGGATTGAGTTCCGGAACCAGGAGGTTATGCTGCAGCTGTACGGCCACACTTGGAGTATTGTGTACAGTTCTGGTCACTGCTTTATAAGATGTGGAAGCTTTGGAAAGGGTGCAGAGGAGATTTACTAGGATGTTGCCTGGTATGGAAGGAATGTCTTACGAGGAAAGGCTGAGGGCCTTGAGGCTGTTCTCGTTACAGAGAAGAAGGTTGAGAGGTGACTTAATAGAGACATACAAGATAATCAGAGGGTTAGATAGGGTGGACAGGGAGAGCCTTTTCCAAGTATGGGGACGGCAAACACGAGGGGACACAACTTTGAAGTGAGGGGAGATAGGTATAAGACAGATGTCAGAGGTAGTTTCTTTACTCAGAGAGTAGCAAGGGTATGGAATGCTTTGCCTGCAACAGTAGTAGATTCGCCATGTTTAAGTGCATTTAAGTCGTCATTGGACAGGCACATGGAGGTACATGGAATAGTGTAGGTGGGATGGGCTTCAGATTAGTATGACAGGGCAGCGCAACATCGAGGGCCAAAGGGTCTGTACTGTGCTGTAATGTTCTATGTTCTATGACACCCAATTCAGGACCACACAGAGGTGTAAATAAATAACATGTCGAATGTGAAATTTCAAACAGAATTCCTATGATTTCTCTCTCATTTCTAGACCTGAGAAAACTCTACTGGTGGATCCAGCAGAAATTTCTTTAATGTTATGAGTTAGGATGAAATTGAAGCTTTGACCAAATGTTTCACTTTTAATGGCCCAGAATTCATTCATCAATAACACAAATACTTCTTGTATTAATATAGACCAGGTCACAGACAATATAAATAAATATTAAATTAAGTAACTGTTTACATTAGAAAGAATTGTCGGTGCATAAAAGCTAAACTCTGCGTGACGAGAAGTAGCCAAGTAGAAGTTACATCCCAGTGCAGATTTTTGACAAATATCAAATAGAGTGAGCATCGTGACCCACCTCCTCCAAGCACCGAGCTTCCTCCTGGGCGTTCTCTCTCACAAACTCTTCCAGAGGATATTTCAGTATTGGAAATGGTGCTATGGGCCAATCAAATGCTGGAATGTCCAATTTGTGGACAGCCTTAGAATGGGTTGCTGTCAAACAACCTGCAGACACATGAACAAAAATCAGCTCCAAGATAGTCCACACCGACATTTTACTTCAGTAATCAAATAAATTAATTTAAATCCAATTACATGATTACAAAAATATTGCAAGTCAGAAGTATCCAATGCCAATATATAAATTGTATGCTTCTGTTCAACTTAAAAGAATATACAGATCTTGAATATCTGGCAATCCTTAAAGTCGTTACAGTACTTAGAGTGTCCGAAATTTAGTTGGGGGAAGAACACATTAACGTTTCCACAAAATCTCCATCTGATGAAGGAGCAGCACTCTGAAAGCTTGTGATTTCAAATAAACCTGGTAGACTATAATCTGGTGTGTGACTTTGGACTTGTCCACCCTAGTCCAACACTGGCACCTCCGCATCATGTGACAACAAACAGAAAAAGACCTAGACAAAATCCTGTTTTGGGCTGACAGGTGGCAGGTAAAAGATGAGCCACATATGTGCCAGGCAATGATCATTTCTAGCAAGAGAGAATTTCACCAAGTCCTCTTGACACTGCTATCACTTAATTTCTGGGATTACTATTGAATCAGAAACTGAATTGGACTAGGCATATAAATACTATGGTTATAAAAGCAGATAAGTGGCTAGAATCCTGCAGAAAGCAACTCACCTTCTGTCTCCCCAAAGCTTATCCACTATCTAAAAGGCTGATGAGCTATGGTGGAATACTCGCCACATTTTTGGATCCATGCTGTTTCCAACGACACTCAAGCAACTTGACAGCATCCAGCTCAAAGCAGCCTGCTTGATTGCCACATCAACAAACATTCAATTCCTCTACCACTCAGAAGTATACCAACTACAAGATGCACTGCAGAAATTTTCCAAAACTTCTTACAAAGCACCTTCCCAATCCATGAGCACTTTCACCTTAACGGACAAGAATAACATAAGATAGATGAGAACACTGCCACTTGCAAATTCCCCTCCAAGCCACTCACCATCCTGACTTAGAAATATATTGCTCTTCCTTCATTGTTGCTGGGTCAAAATCCTGGAATTCCCCCCTAACTGCATTGTCGGTCTACCTACAGCACATGATCGACAGTGGTTCAAGAAGTCAGCTCACCACCACCTTCTCAAGGGCAATAAGGATGGGCAATAAATCTCTTAATCCTAGCAAGAACTGATTATTTTGTCACACTAGATGACCATTCTGACAACTGAGAGGTGGACCGGTAGACCTCAATGACTACTGTTGAGACTACCGAATAACTAAAAGCAGATGTCAAACATTATGGCCTTCCTGACATTGTCAGGAGCAACAATGACCCTCAGTTCACAAGTGAAGAATTCAGTCATTTCCTGAAAGATTGGGAAATTCAACACCACACAGCATGGCTTAGGAAGGATAGATGCTAGGAAACTGTTTCTGTCAGGCAGGGCTACTAGGACTCGTGGGCATGGCCTTACAACTAGAGGGGGGTCAATTTAGAATGGAAATGAGGAGACATTTCTTCAGCCAGAGAGTAGTGGGCCTGTGGAATTCAGTGCCATGCTGCGCAGTGGAGGCCGGGATGTTAAATGTCTTCAAGGCAGAGATTGATAAATTCTTAATCTAGCAAAGAATTAAGGGATACGGGGATGAGCGGGTAAGTGGCATTGAAATACCCATCAGCCATGATTAAATGGTGGAGTGGACTTGACGGGCCAAATGGCCTTACTTCCACTCCTATTTCTTACGGTCTTATCATCTCCCCACTACCTCCACTCAACGGAAAGGTTGAGACATCAGTGAAAATTGTCAAAGGAAGCATAAAGATATTGAGCAGATGTATACAAGGCATCCTCAAATGGAGAAATACACAGATTGAAAGTATGGAAAGTAACCTAGTACACACACTAACATCATGCTGCACACAAGCAAAAAAAAATCTACTGAATCCAGATGTAGTAACAAGTACGAGTGATAGACTCAAGGATGCGATGGCAGCATGGCAAGTTACATTTTGACAAAATTGCTAAACCCATTGCCAATATTGAGTGTTGGAGAAATAATCAGGGTACAAATATTCAACAATCTCAACAAAAGCCAATTCTAATGTTAACTTGGCGCCTACACGGGGCAGCTGTCACCTCAATTATACGTTGTGGAAGTGAATGGCCAGAAAAACTGACAACTGCAATAGCAGGTGCAAAACAGCGAACTGCAGAAGCTGTTCCTCAGCTTGAAGCAGCTGATCAGTAAAAGGTGAATGCACCACCAATGCAGATAATACATCAAACATCAGACCAAGAGGTCTTCAAGAGCCCAACAATGGAAATAGAACAATGACAGTTATCACAGCAACAACAAATGACATGGAAATGAAACTCCCTGAAGAAGCAACTTCACCAGATGAAAAGCCAATGAAAGCAACATGTATGTGTACCATTAAGAGACCGACATGATTTAAGGACTGTGTGCCGAATGCAAATGCAGTGACTTATGGAATTAACAAATTGCTAAAACATGAGAACAATACTATGTATAATTGATAGCTTGCATAACTAAAGTATGTACGTGATAATGCATGCCAATATTTTTCTTTATTTGTAACAAATCAGGAATGTTTGGAATGAAATGCAATTATTTGTGCAATGCAATCCTAGTCTGAAGTCATGGGAAGTCTTACCACAAGGTACACACACTGGAAGCAGACATCTTAAGCTTTACTTCAATCAAGTCCTCACGTTGAACTCACTGCTGTGTTGAACACTTTAGACAAAACCAGTGTTTGCTTTTTAAAGGCCCAATATACCTTGCTTGAATTTGAATCTGTGCCCTAATTATAATTCTCAGGATCCCATCTATCTATTTCAAGAATTTCTAAATCTGCTGTGTCATCTTCAATCACTTGTGCACTTTTTGATCATCTTTTCCTCTTCTCCTATTAAAACTGTGCACTTTAATTGACAATATCTTTCTCCATTCTTCTCAACAAACAGTGTCACTTCACTCTTATTAGCATTAAAGTTCATTGGTGATATGTCCATCCATTCCACCAGCATATGAGTCCTCTTGAAGTTTATTGTTATCTACCTCACAATAGCTCTACATTTTGTGTCATTTTAGGAAGAAAGCTCACCCATTATCACTACATTGTAGTTGTTGCAGTTCTCTTCAATATCCCTGCATATTTGCCGTTATCTTTTTCCCACTAATTAGTGGCATATAGAATATACCCAGTGTAAAGGTATCTTAATTGTTTCCTAACTCTAACCAAACATATTCTGATACTGCCTTTTTAGGACATTCTCTCTCTCCAGCATTTTAATATTTTCCTTGATTAATACTTTCATCTTGCCTGGTTCCTTGGGTTCTCTATCTTTCCTGAATGTTCTGTGCTGGATTTTTAAGGAGAAGGGAAGACTGTGCAAATCTTTAGAAATGGTAGGTGGGACTCATATTTGGAAGTCTTGCCTTTAATTTCCTGTAAAAAAATCTGCAGGAAAAAGAGGCCAAGGCACGTTTACACAGGCATGAATTTGATGGTTGACTTGAAGTTGAGAGTTGAGATAGGGCCCATTTTGGTAGTCATACGGGTCTTAATTGCAATGTAGGAGTTACAAATGATGGAGCAGATCTAAATGCTCTTGAAGAGTGGATAAGGTCTGCACAATTGTTATGATTGGAAGCATCTGGAGCAGTGGAACTTGAACCTGCGCTTCCTAGATCAGAGGTGGGGTCAATACTACAAGGCCACAAAACTTCTAATATATTGTAATGCAGTATTTGGTACTTCCTAATTTAGACTCATCAACAGCTGCTGTAAGTTAATATTTTATAATCAACCTGTTCAGGGTTGTTAGTACGCACCGTTAGAGTTGGTGGGACTTGAATGCAGGGACATTGCCATTGCACGACAAGAGCCCTCCTACCTTTTGTAAGATGTGGAAGTCACTAGCAAGGTCAGCATTTATTGCACATTCCTATTCAGACTTGAAGAATCAACACATTGTCCTAAATCTGCGGTAGTATTTTCAAAGATATTTTCGAATCAACCTGTTCAAAGAAGTTACTACACACCACTGGAACAGGTGGGATTTAAACACAAGCATCCTAGTTCAGAGGTAGCAACACTACCACTTTGCCACAAGAGACCAGTTATAAAGTATTTCCACTGTTCTCCTAATAGATATCTGCCTCCACTAAGTTACATTAGAAGGTAAAAGGTAACGTTGCCATACTCCTACCAGACCACAGGGCTGCTCTCTCATTAGAGAGACACAATTGGTGGTGGTTTAACCTGAGGGTCATCCCACCTCAGACAAGGGGAAAGGTTGAGGAGGAGAGTCCTTCATGGTAATCTTAGCCAGTGTAAGAATTGACCCCACTCTGTTGGCATTACTCTACATCACAAACCAGCTGTCCAGCCAACTGAGCTAACCAACCCTAAATTCAAGGAAGCTAGTTGGTAAAAGATAGTACTGGAGCTAATCTTTACACAATTCAACATTAATTTGTAGTGTAAAGCATTACAAGCATCCACTTTCAAACGCAACTTTCAAGTTTCAGTGCTTGTCTCTTTATATCTGCTTAAAATATTTTCAAATCAGCTTGCTCAGAAATGTGATTATACACTTCTGGATTGTACTTCTGGTACACATAACCACTGTACCACTGATGGCCTGGAAGCATTTTAAATGTTTTTTTCATTTTCATATCCAAAAGTGCTCTTACATACAACTGAACATTTTTTTGTTCCCATTACCAAACCATCCATGGTATTTTTTTCATCTATTAACCACGATCAGTAAATAACCATGTTTCCAATTGAATAATTTACATGCAAAGCCCATTAAGGGGCAAATCATCAGGATTGTGCACAGTTTTGCTCTCCCTACCTCAGGGAGGATATATCTGCCATAGAGAGAGTGCAGTGGAGGTTCACTCAGCTGACACCAAAGCTGGCAGGACTGTCCCATGAAGCGAGATTGGTTCATATAGGCTTGTATTAACTAGAATTTAGAAGAATGTGAGGGAAGTAGTTTGAAGCATGCAAAATTGTAACAGGGCTAGACAGACTAGTGAAAGGGAGGATGTTTCCTCTAATAGGGGAGTCTAGAACCAGGAATCACAGTCTCAGGATACTGAGTATGCCATTTAGGGCTGAGATGATGAAATATTTCTTCACTCAAAAGGTGATCAGCCTGTGGAATTTGCTACCACAGAAGGCTGTGGAGACCGGTGACCAATTACATTTAAGAAATAGATTGATACATTTTTGGAAATGAAAGGCATCAGTTGATATGGAGAGAAAGCAGGAGTATGACGTTGAGATATGGAGTCAGCCAGGATGATATTGAATGGCAAAGTAGGTTCCAAAGACAAATGGCCTATTCCTGACCATAGTTTCTTTGTAATTTTAATTTAACAGCATTTTCCTTACCAAATGTTCTTCCATGAAAACCGCCCATGAAGGATAGAATAGTTATGTCAGGGCTACCAGGTGCCTGAAGAAAGAAGCAGCAAGATTAGATATGTATCACCACTAGGTGACACTGTTTCACATGACACCTGAATGGTCTGGTTTTTGGCTCCTTACATCCTTTTCAATGTATTCATTGCAAATCCAATAACATATGAGTTTATCAATCTATCTACTTTGACAATTACATACAGAAAAGAAACCGGGGATATTTCCACTTTGAAGGACTGAGGAAAAGGGATTTCAACTGATGCCAGAGAAAGAGGAAATGTCAATCACAACCCCTTTTCCCTCCCTTGTGGTCCAGTGATTGTCTCCATTTTCAATTGCCAGCCTAACAGATTCATTGGTAGTACTATGCAACCAGGCTGAAAGTTTGTGAATTATTTTTCCTCCCAGACTTTCACTGGGTTCTACACATCTCACAATTCCTAACGGAACTAGGTTTAGAATGCAACCTGTTCACAGAGGTGCACCAGAAAGCTGGTAACACTGAGTTGTCAGTAATATTCCCCCTTCAGAGGGAGTGAAAACATTGATCACTCTTCCTTCAGGAGAATGCCAGTCCTTTGATCTGCACAGGTGTCTGAAGAGGAAGAATGATCTACTCCCCTTTCTAGGCTGCAGGCAAACCCGACAGGTTTACTGCTCAGTCTTGCTGGAGGGAGAGTGTCCTGCCTGTCGAATACCAGTGGTGGTAGAATAAGGCCCTCAATGGTTTCAGGGGCTGAACTAACCCTCATCCTTCCTGCCTGAAGTTTGACTTGGGGCCAGTTGGAAAGGTGGTGGTTTCTCTACTCCACACCCTCTCCCCCACCCACCATAAAACCACAAGCCCCACCTGGAAACTCAGCTTTGAGGGTTGGTGGGGCAAGAGTTCACTCTACATTTTGCCCATTGTACTATTCTACAGTATGAGACAAGTAGCCCATTTGTTAGTTTCTATATTCCAAAAGGAGACAGCTATATCTTCAATTAGCATAAGTCTAATGACCGGGTCATTATCAATTTATTTTTAACGAATGTACCGTGAATTAATGGACACTACTACAACAGTAGAGTTAGAGGCACAGACCATTCAGAGTAGGGGTGGTGTAGTTTAGGACAAGAGAAGATTCTCATGCCAAAAGAGAAAATGCTGGAAAATCTCAGCAGGTCTGGCAGCATCTGTAAGGAGAGAAAAGAGCTGACATTTCAAGTCTAACCGACCCTTTGTCAAAGTTAAAAAAAGGGGAGAAATAGGGAGGTATTTATACGAGGCTGAGAGAAGGTGAGTCATGGCTCCAGAAGCAAAGGTAGCAATAAAGAGGTGATAATGACAGTGCGTAGAGAGATTATAGGGAGAGTAGGAGCTGTGAATGACCAAGGCTTAAGCCAGTGCAATGTGACAAAATATGTGGGGCATGGGGGGATGGGTGAAGCAGAGGCAAAAATGGGAAATGGGGAGAAGGGTAGCAAAGGGGGAAGAGGAGAGGAAAAAGGTGATGAGAGAGTGGGGAGCGAGAGAAAGAGAGATAATCAAGAAATAAAAGGAACAGAACGGTGAAAAAAAAATTTTAAAAAAGTAAATGAAATAAAATTACCGAGCAGAATGAAAACAGAGGGGTCGAGATGGGATAATCATCTGAAGTTGTTGAAGTCAATGTTGAGACCGGCAGGCTGTAACGTGCCTAGTCGGAAGATGAGATGCTGTTCCTCCAGTTTGCGTTGAGCCTCACTGGAACATTGCAGCAGGCCAAGGAAGGTTCTCGTGGTTTGGAAGGATTCAGGCTTTGGAAGGATTTAAACATCAGGATGAAAATTTTAGTTTTGAAGTCTTGGAATGTTAGGGGCTGACATAGGTCAGCAATCACTTGGGATGGTGGATTTGAGGGATTTGTTGTGGGATAAAATATTGATAAGTGCTGAGATTGGGAGGGCACCAGCAGTTCAAAGGAATAGTCAAAATACAAAATATCCAGCAGAATCATCACAGTGTAAATTAGGATAAATAGACAAGATCTTTTCCCTGAGGTGGGGGAAGTCCAGAACTAGAGTGCATAAGTTTAGGGTGAGAGGGGAAAGATATAAAACGGACCTAAGGGGGAACTTTTTCATACAGAGAATGGTGCGTTTATGGAATGAGCTACCAGAGGAAGTGGTGGAGGCTGGTACAATTACAGCATTTAAAAGACATCTGGATGGGTATATGAATAGGAATGTTTTAGAGGGATATGGGCCAAGTGCTGGCAAATGGGACTAGATTAGTTTAGGATATCCAGTCAGCATGGACGAGTTGGACTGAAGGGTCTGTTTCCCTGCTGTACATCTCTATGACGCTATGACTCTGAGGAAAAATTTATAGGCCTACATTTGTTAACATGCACAATCAATGAAAGTCTTGAATATGTGCCATTTCTCACGATTGTTCAGATGTATTGAACAAAAAAAGACCAAAAACACTGGAAAATACACACCAGGAAAGCAACAAATAATGGTTTAATAAGACAGTTTACAGCTGGAATGAAACACCTATTTACTTAGTTTTTCTAGTGGAGAGTATAACAAAAACAAAATGAAAAAAAAAATCAGCTACCAGCTTTAAGGAGTTGGCATGAAAGGAACATTAAAGTTGAATATCCTCAGACCTTAAGCACTTACCTTGTTGACCATACAAGAATCCAGCTCTTCCTTTGTGTGTATAGCGTTCCCTCTTTCTTTGTTCTACAGAGCAAAAGGAAAATGATACCTAATGACTCAATTATCTTCTGCATTGGAGGGTCTGTCAGAGCAGACTATTAACAGCATATTCCAGATGTTACATTTGTTGAGAACTGCCTAAAGAGGTAACAGTGATGGAGCTGCTATACAAAAGCTTTGTCTTTTGCTGTGTCAACTGCCACTTTTGATTTTAAATGGGTTGAAAGGTCAGTACAAGCCAATGATGTAAGTTCTTAAATGCTACCTCCATAAACCTTTCTCACTCACTAAGAAAGTTTCACCAACCACAGATCAAATCTTTTTCAAGATTGTAACTTGTAGTGTGATAAGGTAGATGTGGTTTACTTGGACACTCAGAATGGTTTGGATAAAGTCCCAGATAAGAGATTAGCATATAAAATTAAAGTGCATGGGCTAGCTTATTGACATAGATAGAAAACTGGTTGGTATACAGCAAACTCTGAGAGGTAGCCAGTGACGAGTGGGTACCGCTGTGCTTGGACTCTAGTTATTCACAATATATATATTAATCATTTAGATGAGGGAACTAAATGCAATATCTACAAAATATTGCAGATGGGTGGAAGGGTTAGCTGGGAGGAGGATGCAGAGATGTTCTAATGTGATTTGGCGAAGTTGAGTGAATGGGCAAATGCATGGCAGATGTAGTATAATGTGGATAAATGTGGGACTATTCATTTTGGGAGCAAAAAACAGGAATGCAGATTATTAACTGAATGGCAATAGATTGGGAAAGTGGGAGGTTCAATGAAACCTGGGTGTGCTTATACACCAGTCGCTGAAAGTAAACATGTAGATGCAGCAGGTGGTGAAAAAAGCAAATTGTATATTGGCCTTATTAGTTAAAGATTTGAGTCCAGGAACAGGAATGTCTTGCTGCAAATGTACAGAATGTTGGTGCAACCACACTTGAAGTATTATGTGCAGTTCTGGTCTCCTTATCTAAGAAAAGATGCTCTGGCTATGAATGAAATGCATTGAAGGTTTACTGAATCCTCAGATGGCAGGGCTGCCATATGAAGAAAGACTGGATCAGTTAGGACAATATTCACTGGACTTGAGAAGAATGATGGGAGAATCTCAAACACCTTTCAAATTTTAACAGAACTGGAGGGGGTGGATGTTCCCAATGACTAGAGATTACAGAGCCAGAAGTCACAGTCTGATAAGCCATTTAGAACTGAGAATACAGAAACTTCTTCACCCAGAGAGAGGTGATGCTGTGGTACTTTCTGCCGGAAAATGGTTGAAGCCAAAACATTAAATGTTTTCAAGAAGGAAATAGATATTGGTTTTATGGTTAAAGGGGTGTAAAACTATGGGATGACTAGCCTTGATCACACTAATGGTGGAGCAGGCTCAATGGGCCAAATGACCTACTCCTGTTCCTATTTTCTAAGTATATTCTGGATTATGATTTTCAAGTGACTCTAGGAGTTTATCAGAAAGTAGGCAATGTGTCGATATTTCTATTGATTCTTACATTTCTAAAGCAAATGGACACAATTTAATACAAAATAATTAGTGTCCTTTCTATCATCCGATGACCAATAAGTGTAATGTTTTCTTCTCTCCACACTATTCTGTAAATCATGAAATCATTTAATGACATGATCAATGCATATCTGTTATTGATCAGGATTTCACAACTTTATTAGAATGTATTTTGGAACGTGAATTGAATTTTCTGGTAAATAATTATGTTGTTGAGCTGCTGGGAAATGACATATTTTATTGCTTTTGACATAGATTCAGCATCAAGTATATTTAGCGCAGATAATACATGACCAGGTCCAGAATAAAGCTCCTTCAATTCCAGTTTCAACAAAGGAACTGCATATTCTTAACAGTGCTTCCATTTTTTCAAACCACAATGTGCTGGAAATACTCAGCAGGTCAGGCAGCTTCTTTAAAGAGAGAAACAGTATTAATGTATCAGTTTAGTGATCTTTCTTCAGAACAGGAAACAGGTGTAACAGTTTCTAACAAAATTCAGAGGTAGGAAAAAAGTGGTGGGAGTGGGTGTGGATAGGGTGAAGAGAGCATTACATGGAGGTTCTATGCTAGAGTGAAAGGCAGACAAGATTAAATGACTAAAGGGATAATGGTGGAAAATGAAAGAAGATGGTAATTGATCAAGTGACAAAATTAAAGATGAATGTAAAGGCGGTGCAAATAGCAATAGAAAAATCATCATCCAAAACCATTGCACAAAAATGTGGGGACAATGAAGATGCAATTTTATGTTTCTCTCACTGATGATGCTTAAAGTCTTTTGCTCAAATGATGGTGTTGCTCACTTTGTGTTGGATTGTAGCTGCTCAATCTCATTTTATTTAGGACCATTAAAACCAACAGAGTGGAAGCTTTCATCTCAGTCAGTGCTATATTCAAGCACAATTTACCAAACTTCAAAACCAGAACTAATTTAATGAGCAGAACTAAGCTGTTCACTATTGAAATGTTCTAACAAAACGCGCAGATAGTTTTTGAAACAGAATCCCTCTCCACCACCCCCCCGTGGTTCTATGAGTTGCTCCTCTGTAACCAGCTACCTTCGATAAATGAAACTCCATTTTCACCTTGAAGATATCCATCGGCCCGTCCAAAATCTTGTCAGAATCCAGAATGTGATCTTTATTTTTAATGATGGCTCACTGCATAATTTTCACTACATTGTCAAAATGCCAAACAGGGGTTGTCAAAATGATTCTTTCAGTACTTCTGTATGATGCAGATGCAAGTGTATTAACATACTGCCTTTACATGGACAAATTTTGAAAATAAAGTGGCAATGTTTTGACTTACTCGATACCAGATGCAAGCTGCTTTGAAGGCGTTCTCATTGGAACAGGAGCCACATGACATAGTTTGTACCTGCTTCAAACCTTTTGGAGCGACCTGTTTAGGAACAAATTTTGGGCCTCAATAATAATATATTCACCATGGTTGTGCATCAACGAAATCCCAATGTCTGAAACAATTTAAAGACAGTCATCTTAGGCATAGCTTTCCACTTAGGTGCTTAGCCTTAGCTTTGCCTCATAGCACACTTTAGTTTTCACTGGTATCGGTGTTGGTTCTGGTGGAGGCTTATATATTTTTTTGAAAAAATTGTTATGAAATCCAGGCTCCTAATGACTCTGATTTACTCTGCGTTAGCAATGCAATTTTCCAAATGAAATAAAACCTGCAGCAAATTAATCCTTAGTGTACAGGGTCTATTGTAGCATGGTAAGAGGTAACAAAGACTGAATCACATCGTAATACTTTAAAACTTGCACTATCCAGCACAGTCTCAAAATTGGTGGTGCTAGCTAATCAAAATGCTGGTTAAAGGGATTTCTTGTCAAAGGGAACATGTTTAATAGGTCCAGTAGGATAAACAATGTCCTGGGCATTCTAGTCTCAAACCTCAGATGTTTTCTTTTCATAGTTAATAGACAAATAGCAAAGGCATCGAACAATCTTGGAACATTTGTCAGTTATACTTTTGGCTACTGCCATTAGTGACAAAATAGGTACCAAAATAATCAATACATGAGCAGCAAACCCAAGCCTGTGTTTCCTTCAATCCCCCACCCTCTCTCACTGGCTTCGTCGTCTCTTGGGAGCCAGGGTCTGACAGAGAGGCCAGCACTGGGCAATTTGCAGCACAGAAGTGCTGCCTTTAACTATTTAAATAGCATTTCAATTTTATTACAGGCCTATGGTTGAATAATAAAAACATTCTTGAGCAGAATCCAAGTAGCTTTTCATACATAACTCATGTGTACTTCAATTTTAATTGCCCAGCAACATTACCTTTTCTTGCTAAAGCAACAAAACACAGTAGTCCAGGTTTGGAAATGCCAGCTGGTAGAAAGTTCGGGTAGGTCCAGTGTTGGATAACACAAATACTACTGTATTCAGAATTCCACATATTTTGGATTAGTCTTTTGTATCACTGATAGTCACAGGTGAGGTGCCGGAAGACTGGAGGTTGGCTAACGTGGTGCCACTCTTTAAGAAGGGTGGTAAGGACAAGCCAGGAAACTATAGACCAGTGAGCCTGATGTTAGTGTGGGGCAAGTTGGGGGGAATCCTGAGGGAAAGGATGTACATGTATTTGGAAAGGCAATGACTGATTAGGGATAGTCAACATGGCTTTGTCCGTGGGAAATCATGTCTCACAAACTTGATTGAACTTTTTGAAGAAGTAACAAAGAGGATCAATGAGGGCAGAGCGGTAGACGTGATCTATATGGACTTCAGTAAGGCGTTCAACAGAATACAGGGAGAACTTGCCATTTGGATATGGAACTGGCTTAAAGGTAGAAGACAGAGGGTGGTGGTGGTGGAAGGTCGTTTTTCAGACTGGAGGCCTGTGACCAGTGGAGTGCCACAAGGATCGGTGCTGGATCCTCTATTTTTTGTCATTTACATAAATGATTTTGATGCGAGCATAAGAAGTATTGCTAGCAAATTTGCAGATGACATCAAAATTGGAGGTGTAGTGGACAGCGAAGAAGGTTACCTTAGGTTACAACAGGATCTGGACCAGATGGGCCAATGGGCTGAGAAGTGGCAGATGGAGTTTAATTCAGATAAATGTGAGGTGCTGCATTATGGGAAAGCAAATCTTAGCGGGACTTATATACTTAATGGTAAGGTCCTAGAGAGTGTTGCTGAATAAAAAGACCTTTGGAATGCAAGTTCATAGCTCCTTGAAGGTGGAGTCGCAGGTAGATAGGATAGTGAAGAAGGCGTTTGGTATGTTTTCTTTTATTGGTCAGAGTACTGAGTACAGCTGTTGGGAGGTCATGTTGTGGCTGTACAGGACATTGGTTAGGCCACTGGTGGAATATTGCGAGCAATTCTGGTCTCCTTCTGATCGGAAAAATGTTGTGTAACTTGAAAGGGTTCAGAAAAGATTTACAAGAATGTTGCCAGGGTTGGAGGATTTGAGCTACAGAGAGAGGCTGAACAGGCTGGGGCTGTTTTCCCTGGAGTGTCGGAGGCTGAGGGGTGACCTTATAGAGGTTTACAAAATTATGAGGGGCATGGATAGGATAAATAGACAAAGTCTTTTCCCTGGGGTGAGGGAGTCCAGAACTAGAGGGCATAGGTTTAGGGTGAGAGGGGAAAGATATAAAAGAGACATAAGGGCAACTTTTCCATGCAGAGGGTGGTACATGTATGGAATGAGCTACCAGAGGATGTGGTGGAGGTTGGTACAATTGCAATATTTAAGAGGCATTTGGATGGGTATATGAATAGGAAGGGTTTGGAGGGATATGGGCTGGGTGCTGGCAGGTGGGACTAGATTGGGTTGGGATATCTGGTCAGCATGGGCGGGTTGGACCGAAGGGTCTGTTTCCATGCTGTACATCTCTATGACTGTCTGCTACACAGCATTCACAAAGAGAGATTAAATAGAACAACATTTTTTAATCCATTAAATTATGCCCCAACTAGCCTGAAATGCTGTCACACATTACCGACCCTTTCCTTCCCGCAACATAGTTAAACTCACTGAAAGCAGAGTGTCAGATAGTTTCTGAACATAATTCTCAGGAGGCATGCATCCTAGGGCAGGTCTGTTTATGAACGAACTCTGTGACAGAACACAACATGAAATAGTTAATAGACCTTTCAAAAGTAATGCAGTTAAAACAAGTATATGTGCAAACAAGAAGCTTAGGTTACTTTTTATATGAGAGGAAATGGGAAGAATGAGATGAAGAAGCAGCAAAAACTAACTGGTAATTTTATAGGGCAATGGAAATAGAAAACTGTGTGTAATTACACAAATCTTTATAGATAGCAGGATAAATTGATACAAATGTCAAAAATGCATGTGTGATCCTGGGGTTTAGAAATACAAGGTATGGAGTAGAAAGGACAGGAGGTTATCCTATACCTTTAGGTCTTAGGTCTCAGCTGGAATATTGTGTCCAATTCTGGGCATCACACTTTAGGAAAAGTGTCAAGGCCTTGATGAAGGTGCAGAGGAGGTTTCAAGTACTTGGTATGACCCAGAAAAGGGAGGAGGAGGAGACAATGTTTTAACACCTTGATGAGTTATGATCTGGAATGCTCCACATAAGAGTGTTGGGGGCAGATTCAGTTGTAATTTTCAAAACAGGTAGATGAATAAATATTTGAAGAGAGAAAGAGTGCAGGGCTTTAGATAAGGAGCAAGTTTGTAGGACCGAACAAATACCTTCAAATGGCTGCACAGCCATGATGGGCTGAATTGCTTCTGTTTGTGCTATGTGATTCTATAATGCAGTTATAAAATTACCATACACTTCAATGTTATATTGACATTCATTTCAACTTGACAACTGCAGTTTCATAAAATAATTTAACCATCTGCAACAGTGCTTATTGGAGAATGAATAGCGATTTAATTGCAAAGTTGGTAGTCTCTTTAAGCCTATTCTATCATTATTGTGATCACATGATTTATAAAAGGAACATCATGGTATCAATTACACACAAATTCTAGTTGCTGTTGGATTTCCTTTTAGATTGACTGAGATGAAAAATAAATAAATTATTGATTTTCTTTCTGGCTCTGTATACAGGAAAAAATCCCAATTGAGATCTGTTGCTCTCTCTCAGCTTTTTCAATATCAAATGGGGTTGCAATGTTGGATTATCACCCTTCTCCATCTCCATTCATACCAACCAGCATATAGATTTGGCAGTTGGATTTTCACAGCTCCCTCCCCCACCAACCCCATGAGGAAAGACATTCTGGCTGTTGAGGGAGTGCAGCGTAAGTTCACAAGGTCAATTCCTGGAATTGCGGGACTACTTTATGCTGAAAGACTGGAGCGACTGGGCTTGTATACCCTTGAGTTTAGAAGACTGAGAGGGGATCTGATTGGGACATGTAAGATTATTAAAGGATTGGACACTCTGGAGGCAGGAAACATGTTTCCGCTCATGGGTGAGTGCCAAACCAGAGGACACAGCTTAAAAATACAGGGTAGACCATTTAGGACAGAGATGAGGAGAAACTTCTTCACCCAGATTCTGGATTAGTGGTGCTGGAAGAGCACAGCAGGTCAGGCAGCATCCAAGGATCAGCGAAATCGACGTTTCGGGCAAACACCCTTCGTCAGGAATAAAGGCAGTGAGCCTGAAGCGTGGAGAGATAAGCTAGAGGAGGGTGGGGATGGGGAGAAAGTAGCATAGAGTACAATGGGTGAGTGGGGGAGGGGATGAATATATATCCCACCAGGGATATATATTTCCCTCCCCTCCCCTTTCCGCCTTCCGCAAAGACCGTTCCCTCCATTACTACCTGGTCAGGTCCACGCCCCCCTACAACCCACCCTCCCATCCTGGCACTTTCCCCTGCCACCGCAGGAACTGTAAAACCTGCGCCCACACCTCTTCCCTCACCTCTATCCAAGGCCCTAAAGGAGCCTTCCACATCCATCAAAGTTTTACCTGCACATCCACTAATATAATTTATTGTATCTGTTGCTCCTGATGCGGTCTCCTCTACATTGGGGAGACTGGGCGCCTCCTAGCAGAGCGCTTTAGGGAACATCTCCGGGACACCCGCACCAATCAACACACTGCCCCGTGGCCCAACATTTCAACTTCCCCTCCCACTCTGCTGAGGACATGGAGGTCCTGGGCCTCCTTCACCGCCGCTCCCTCACCACCAGACGCCTGGAGGAAGAACGCCTCATCTTCCGCCTTGGAATACTTCAACGTCAGGGCATCAATGTGGACTTCAACAGTTTCCTCATTTCCCCTTCCCCCACTTCTCCCTAGTTCCAAACTTCCAGCTCAGCACCGTCCCCATGACTTGTCCGGACTTGTCCTACCTACCTATCTCCTTTTCCACCTATCCACTCCACCCTCTCCTCCCTGACCTATCACCTTCATCCCCTCCCCCACTCACCCATTGTACTCTATGCTACTTTCTCCCCACCCCCACCCTCCTCTAGCTTATCTCTCCACGCTTCAGGCTCACTGCCTTTATTCCTGATGAAGGGATTTTGCCTGAAACGTCAATTTCGCTGCTCCTTGGATACTGCCTGAACTGCTGTGCTCTTCCAGCACCACTAATCCAGAATCTGGTTTCCAGCATCTGCAGTCATTGTTCTTACCTTCTTCACCCAGAGAGTGGTGGCTGTGTAGAATGCTCTGCCCCAGAGGGCAGTGGAGGCCCAGTCTCTGGATTCATTTCAGAAAGAGTTGGATAGAGCTCTCAAGAATAGTGGAATCAAGGGTTATGGAAATAAGGCAGGAACAGGATACTGATTAAGGATGATCAGCCATGATCATATTGAATGGTGGTGCAGGCTCGAAGGGCAGAATGGCCTACTCCTGCACCTATTGTCTCATCATCATATGCTTAGCATTACTGCAAATCTCACGATTTCACAGCTTGTACATGCTGCCATTATTCCATGACTGATTGGTTATCCCCGCACTTGGAATTGTCCTGGGCACTTTTTAAAGAACAGTAAACTATCACTTTTTCAAATTCAGCAAAGTGATCACTAAGTTCTCAAAGTGGCTAGCGATATATTCGCTGTTACTAGGCAATTTGATGTCTGTGGGAGGGTAAGAGCAGCAGGATGAGTTCTGATTGAGGTTGCATAAATTAAAAAAATCATAACTTAAATAATTAAAAACTTAATAGCAAAATTTTAAGCATCAAATACATTTAACCTAACAGGAAACTTAAAAGGTCACATGGTTTAAATTGTTAGATATAAATATGCTGTTGATAGATTTCTGGCAGAAAATGTAACCACAGTCTGAATTGTAATATATCATTCTGATTTACAACATCATACTTTATCACTGGTGACAAGTTCAAACACCTAAATGAAGTCAGTTGGTTAATTAAACAGATAATTCTGACAAATAGATAAAAGTCATCATAATGTGAATCATTTTGATTTAGAACCTGGTTTCTGTAACCGATGGAAAATAGAGACCAGACAGGAAATACAGTCAAGATCTCAAATAAGTCTAGTTGTTTGCACTAGTCAATCAGTAAATAAAAAAATTTAAGGACAATATCCTGCTGACAATTGAGAACCAGTCTTATTCAGCAAATAAACAGAAATACAAACTGTCCTAACCATTACAGGGACTGTTCTCATTTGCTTCTACATTGTGTATCTCTCTCAATGGTTTATATTCCCACTTTTTCCAGTGGTTAGATTAGATTACTTACAGTGTGGAAACAGGCCCTCTGGCCCAACAAGTCCACACCGCCCCGCCGAAGCGCAACCCACCCATACCCCTACATTTACCCCTTACCTAACACTACGGGCAATTTAGCATGGCCAATTCACCTGACCTGCACATCTTTGGACTGTGGGAGGAAACCGGAGCACCTGGAGGAAACCCACACAGACACAGGGAGAACGTGCAAACTCCACACAGTCAGTCGCCTGAGGCGGGAATTGAACCCTGGTCTCTGGCGCTGTGAGGCAGCAGTGCTAACCACTGTGCCAACGTGCCTCCCAATTATCCTTAGCTGACCAGTATTCCTCACCTACATTCTACCTCTTGAACCAACATTCCGTCTTTGAGTTTTATCTGCCTTTCATTGTCTTTACAGACAAGTTGATTAACATCCAGGCTTGGAAGCGCCAGCTTCCTCCACCTAATACTGTGATGTTGGAAACTAATTGATGAATATTGGCCCAGATTTTGCAAAGGATGGGGAGGGAATTTGGCATTTGATGGTAAACTATGACAGCTCACCATTTCCCCATATAAACAGACCATATCTGCAGGATTCAGCTTGTGGACAGATTCATGGACTGCTGTAGCTGTTGTCTGGGTTTGAAAGAAAAATTGCCTGAAAATCTGTTTTGTACCTTCTCCAGAATCTCTCTACCTCCCTTTTAACGCAGTTACTAATATGCTCAGTCCTTTTTATCAACCAAACTGTTTCCTGTTCACCATTTCCCTCTCCTGCCTCTCCACTCACACTTCCGTCTCCCAATCTTCACATTCACCTCTTCTGTTCCTCAACCTTCCCACTTGCCACTTCCCTCCCACAACCCTCCAACTCCCATTCTTTATTTTTCAATAGTCTCTTTAGGAATTTAGAATAGTGGGAATGGCAGTTAGGGCAGTTGAATGTTCCTCCCATAGAATGTGAGAGGTAAGGGTCACCATTAGTGTCCCTGCTGACTTCATCTGCTGGAAGTGCACCCAACTCCAGTTCCTCAAAAACTGCATTAGGGAACTGGAGCTGGATGAACTTCGAATCATTTGGGAGTTGGAGGGGGTTATTGAAAGGAGTTACAGGCAGGTAGTCACATCTCAGGTACAAGTAAAAGGCAGATGGGTTACAGTAAGGGGACAGAAAGGGAACGGGCAGGCAGTGCAGGGATCCTTCCCCTCAATAACAAATATATCCTTTTGGATACTGTTGGGGGGGATGTCTTACCAGGGATAAGCCATGGGGTACAGGTCTCTGGCACAGACTCTGTTCCCGTTGCTCAGAAAGGAAATGGGGGGGGAGATGATCAGAGCATTAGTCATTGGGGACTCCATTGTTAGGACGACAGATAGACATTCTGTGGGAACAAGAGAGACTCATGGTTGGTGAGTTGCCTCCCAGGTTCCAGGGTTCGTGATGTCTCAGATTGTGTTTGCAGGATGCTGGAGGGGGAGGGGGGAGCAGCCCCATGTCATGGCCCACATAGGCACTTTCAACATTGGTAGGAAAAGGGATAGGCATTTAAGACAGAAATTCAGGGAGCTAGATTGGAAGCTTAGAGCAAGAACAAACAGTTGTTGTGTCTGGTTCTTTCAAACCCCAGATAACAGCTACAGCACTCCATGAATCTGTCCACGAGGTGAGGAACAGGGAGAGGGAGGAATTAAACATGTGGCTACATAGATTACGCAGGAGGGAGGGTTTCAGATACCTGGATAATTGGGGCTCATTCTGAGGTAGGTGGCACCTCTACATACAAGATGGTCTTCATCTGAACCAGAGGGGTACCAATATCTTGGTGGGGGGGGGGGGGGAATATTTGCTAATGCTCTTTGGGAGGGTTTAAACTAATGCAGCAGGGGGATAGGAACCTAAATTGTAGTTCCAGTGTCCAGGAGGTTGAGAGTGGTGAGGTCAGAAATGAGGTTTCAAGGTCACAAGAGTGCACTGGCAAGCAGGAAGATGGTTTGAAGTGTTTCTACTTCAATGCCAGGAGCATCTGGAATAAAGTGGGTGAACCTGCAGCATGGGTTGGTACCTGGGACTTCGATGTTCTGGCCATTTCAGAGACATAGATAGAGCAGGGACAGGAATGATTGTTGCTGGTTCTGGGATTTAGATGCTTCAGTAAGAACAGAGAAGATGGTAAAAGAGGAGGAGGTGTGGCATTGGTAGTTAAGGACAGTATTACGGTGGCAGAAAGGACGTTTGAGGACTTGTCTGCATAGGTAATATGGGCTGAGATTAGAAACAGGAAAGGAGAGGTTACCCTGTTGGGAGTTTTCTATAGGCCTCCGAAGAGTTCAAGAGATGTAGAGGAAAGGATAGCAAAGATGAATCTGAATGGGAGTGAATGTAACAGGGTAGTTGTTATGGGAGACTTTAACTTTCTAAATATTGACTGGGAATACTATAGATGGGTCAGTTTTTGTCCCATGTGTGCGGGAGAGTTTCCTGACATATTATATAGACAGACCAACAAGAGGCAGGCCACATTGGATTTGATACTGGGTAATGAACTTGGCCAGGTGTTAGATTTGGAGGTAGGTAAGCATTTTGTTGATAGTGACTACAAATCGGTTATGTTCACTTTAACGATGGAAAGGGATAGGTATATACCACAGAGGAAGAGTTATAGCTGGGGGAAAGGGAATTATGATGCAATTAGGCAAGATTTAGGATGCATAGGATGGACATACTTGAAATGTGGAGCTTATTCAAGCGGCAACCTCTGTGTGTCCTTGATAAGTATGTAACTGTCAGGCAGGGAGGATGGGGTCGAGCGAGGGAGACGTGGTTTAAAGAAGAAGTTGAATCACTTGTCAAGAGGAAGAAGAAGGCTTATGTAAAGATGAGACGTGAATGCTCAGTAAGGGCGCTTGAGAGTTATAAGTTAGACAGGGAAGACCTAAAAGGAAAAATAAGAAGAGTGAGGAGGGGACATGAGAAGTCATTGGTAGTTAGGATCAAGGAAAACCCTAAAGCTTTCTATAGGTATATCAAGAATAAAAGAATGATGAGAGGAAGGTTTTGGCCAATTAAGGACGTTAGTGGGAAGTTGTACATGGAGTCCGAGGAGATAGGAAAAACTCTAAATAAATATTTTTCGTCAGTATTCACACTGGCAAGGGGTGGCACGGTGGCACAGTGGTTAGCACTGCTGCCTCACAGCGCCAGAGACCCGGGTTCAATTCCCGTCTCAGGCAACTGTCTGTGTGGAGTTTGCACATTCTCCCAGTGTCTGCATGGGTTTCCTCCAGGTGCTCCGGTTTCCTCCCACAGTCCAAAGATGTGCAAGTTAGGTGCATTGGCCATGCTAAATTGCCCGTTGTGTTAGGTGAAGGGATTAATGTAGGGGAATGGGTCTGGGTGGGTTGCTCTTCGGTGTGGGTCGGTGTGGACTTGTTGGGCCAAAGGGCCTGTTTCCACACTGTAAGTAATCTAAAAAAAAAGTCAATGTTTTCAAAAAGAATACTGAGATACAGGCTATTAGGCTAGAGAGGACTGAGTTCATAAGGAGGAGGTGTTAGCAGTTCTGTAAAGTGTGAAAATAGATAAATTCCCTGGGCCGGATGGGATTTATCCTAAGATTTTCTGGGAGGCCAGGGAGGAGATTGCCGAGCCTTTGGCTTGGATCTTTATGTCTTCATAATCTACAGGAATAGTGCCAGAAGACTGGAGGATAGCAAATGTTGTCCCCTTATTCAAGAAGGGGAGTAGAGACAACACTGGAAATTATAGACCAGTGAGCTTTACTTCAATTGTGGGTAAAGTGTTGGAAAAAGTTACAAGAGATAGGATTTATAATCATCTAGAGAGGAATAAGTTGATTAGGGATAGTGAACACGGTTTTGTGAAACGTAGATTGTGCATCACAAACCTTACTGAGTTCTTTGAGAAGGTGACCAAACAGATGGATGAGGGTAAAGCGGTTGATGTGGTGTATATGGATTTCAGTAAGGCATTTGATAAGGTTCCCCACGGTGGGCTATTGCACAAAATACGGAGACATGAGATTTAGGGTGAGTTAGTTGTTTGGATCAGAAATTGGCTAGCTAAAAGAAGATAGAGAGAGGGTGGGTGGTTGATGGGAATTGTTCATTCTGGAGTTCAGTTACTGTTGGTGTACCGCAAGGATCTGTTTTGGGTCCACTGCTGTTTGTCATTTTTATAAATGATCTGGATGAGGGCATAGAAGGATGGGTTAGTAAATTTGCTGATGACACTAAGGTCAGTGGAGTTGTGGATGGTGTCGAAGGATTTGGAGGCTACAGAGGGTAATGGATAAGCTGCAGAGCTGGGCTGAGAGGTGGCAAATGAAGTTTAATGTGGAACAATGTGAGGTGATTCACTTTGGAAGGAGCAACAGGAATAAAGAGTACTGGGCTAATGGTAAGATTGTTGGCAGTGTAGATGAGCAGATGTCCATGTGCATAGATCCCTGAAAGTTGCCACCCAGATTGATTGGGTTATTATTGAAGGCATATAGTGTGTTGGCTTCTATTTGTAGAGGGATTGACTTTCGGAGCCAAGAGTTCATGTTGCAGCTGTAAGAAACTCTGGTGTGGCCACACTTTGAGTATTACGTACATTTCTGGTCAGTGCAGTATAGGAAGGATATGGAAGCTTTGGAAAGGGTTCACAGGAAATTTACTAGGATGTTGCCAGGTATGGAGGGAAGGACTTATGAGGAAAGACTGAGGGACTTGAGGCTGTTTTCGTTGGAGAGAAGAGGACTTAATTGAGACGTGTAAGATAATCAGAGAGTTAGATAGGGTGGACAGTGAGAGCTTTTTTCTTGGATGACGATGGCTAGCACGAGGGAACATAGCTTTAAATTGAGCGGTGATAGACTCAGAGTAGTTGGGGCATGGCTCCAACAGTAGTAGACTCACCAACTTTAAAGGCATTTAGATGGTCATTGGATAAACATATGGATGAAAATGAAATCGTATAGGATAGATAGGCTTCCGAGTGGTTTCACAGGTTGGCGCAACATCGAGGCCCGAAGAGCCTGTACTGCACTGCAATGTTCTATAGTTTCCCTCTCTCAGCCCTCATTCTCATCTCTTCTCTCTTGTCTTCCTCCCACTGCTTTTGTCTCCTGATCCTCCCATTCATTGCTCCCGTCATTCGCCGCTCTCAGTCACTGCTTCTCTTCCCTGATCCTCCCACTCACTGCTTCCCCATCACAAACCCTCTCTGCATCCCAGCTGCCACCTTGATTGCCATTCACTTCATGAACCCTGACCACTCGTTGAAATTGCTTTGTAACTGAGCATGACACTATGTCAGCAGTGACTCTTGCTTTAATACAGGGCACGGTTTGAGCATGTGAATAGTGAGGAAAGTTAGAAACTCATCCGTAGCTCCAGAATTGAAGTCCAGACTATTTTAACCACTTGGAGAAAATGAGGACTGCAGATGCTGGAGATCAGAGCTGAAAAATGTGTTGCTGGAAAAGCGCAGCAGGTCAGGCAGCATCCAAGGAGCAGGAGAATCAACGTTTCGGGCATAAGCCCTTCTTCAGGAATGAGGAGGGTGTGCCAAGCAGGCTAAGATAAAAGGTAGGGAGGAGGGACTTGGGGGAGGGGCGTTGGGAATGCGATAGGTGGAAGGAGGTTAAGGTGAGGGTGATAGGCCGGACAGGGGGTGGGGGCGGAGAGGTCGGGAAGAAGATTGCAGGTCAAGAAGGCGGGGCTGAGTCCAAGGGTTGGGACTGAGATAAGGTGGGGGGAGGGGAAATGAGAAAGCTGGAGAAATCTGCATTCATCCCTTGTGGTTGGAGGGTTCCTAAGTGGAAGATGAGGCGCTCTTCCTCCGGGCGTTGTGTTGCCATGGTCTGGCGATGGAGGAGGCCAAGGACCAGCATGTCCTTGGTGGAGTGGGAGGGGGAGTTAAAGTGTTCAGCCACGGGGTGGTTGGGTTGGTTGGTGCGGGTGTCCCAGAGGTGTTCTCTGAAACGTTCTGCTAGTAGGCGGCCTGTCTCCCCAATGTAGAGGAGGCCACATCGGGTGCAGCGGATGCAGTAAATGATGTGTGTGGAGGTCCGGATGAATTTGTGGCGGATATGGAAGGACCCCTTGGGGCCTTGGAGGGAAGTGAGGGGGGAGGTGTGGGTGCAAGGTTTGCATTTCTTGCGGTTGCAGGGGAAGGTGCCGGGAGTAGAGGTTGGGTTGGTGGGGGTTGTGGATCTGACGAGGGAGTCACGGAGGGAGTGGTCTTTCCAGAATTGAAATCCTGCTAATAAACTCCCTGCCAGAAATAGGGGGAAAATGACACAGACCAGCAACTATCTACTGATATAATGTAGGTGGTAGCCTCAGCTTCTGGGGCGAGTGATGCGATTCTTCTGTTCGGAAAGTTGGGTAAGTCCATAAAATAGGATGTCTTAGCTTTCCTGGAGAGTGCCTGCTTGGGCCTCTTCTGGCCACAGCCTGGTTTCCTGCAGTCTTGAAAATGACAATATGTCTCATTCATGCAACCAGTTACAATTTGCAGAGTTAAAGGAGCAGCCTCCAGCTCTGAGTGGGTTCCTTACTTCAAGCTCTGTAAAGTAGATAATATTCAGAACAATGGATTCCCGAAGGGTGTTAATGATGGGTCTGTAACACAGGGACTTTTTTTCACTCTGCCAAAGATTTAAAAATCACCCGAGTATTTGCCTGACCATGAAGGCTGGAATGGAGATATATATCTTTCAGATTGTGTAGGAGTGGCAGCTTTCCTTCCCTGGGGACATTAGTAAACCAATCTGATTTTTTAATGATAGCATGATAGATTTATTTATCCTGGTGGTAGTCCACAGGTTAGTGGCCAAATTCAATTTGAAATTACATGCTGGGAGTTATAAGCATGACCTCCTTTTACTAGTCCAGTGCCACAAACACTATCTGACCACATCTAATTTAAGAAGTTTTAAAACTCACACTGTAGTCTCCAACTTGGTTAAGAAAATGTTCTGAAATTTTCTACGTTGCAAATTCTGTGATTACTTGGAGTAAGATACTCACACACATGCATTGAACTGGCATACAGGCAGTACTTCTATAATGCGTTGGTTGTGTTCTTGTGCAACCCCACATTAGAGAAAAATCGCGCTTTAGAAACAGCGCTTAAAATGTTGGTGATGTAATCGCGTTACTGTCAACACGTTTTAAAAGATCGCACCTTAGAAACAGTGTCCCCAACGCATCAATCACATTACAGCGAATTTGTGTTGACGAAATGTGCGTTGTAGCAGAATGACTTATATCTCACAAACATATAAATACATGAATTAGTAACATGAGTAAGCCATTCCCCCTCCAAGCCAGGTCCATCGTTCAATAAGATCAAGGTTGATCTGTTTGTATTTCGAAACCCACATACTCTGTATTGCTGATAACCTTTGCATCCCCTGCCTAGCAAGAATCTATCTACCTCCACCTTAAAAATATTAAATGACCATCCCCAACCTCTTTCTGAGGCAGAGTCTGAAAGTTGCACAACCCTCAGAAATGTTTTTACCTTCATCTATCCAGCAATGGTGACCCCTAATTTTAAAACAGTGTTCCCCCTAATTCTGGACTCATCCACATCTTATCAACATCCATCTTGTCAAGTCCACTCAGGATCCTATAAACTTCAAGCAAATTATCCCTCATTCTTTTAAATTCCAGAGAAAACAAACCCAGTCTGTCCAATCTTTATTCTGCACTCATAAGAAAGCAATCAAATATTGTTTTTGAACTTGCAAAAAGATTAAGGTCTGTTTTGATTCAAAATATAAAAAGATTGCGATACAATATGTTATTGTCGCGTCATAGAGTGGATACATGGATGTATCCATTTCTCTAAATAGTACATTCCCACACTCATGCGGAACATCAAAAGAAGACAGTCAAAAAAAGCTGGAAGGTCATTTTATTCTAAAGATGGTGCTTATTATATTATTCACTTCACTGGCCACGGCATTACACTAGACAGTTCAGCCTCTCAGTAATGTGCTACGTATGAAAGTGGACAAGAAATTTAAAAAGGAGCAATTTATAAAAGCACATACATACCACATTCTGTGGATTCTGCAGCACTTTAATCAATGCAGGATGGTTGTAACCTGGAACATTAAAACAAAGGCAAATTGTCAATATGTCTTGAATTTCTATTTATTACTGATTTTGCTTTTTAGCTTTAAATGCTCAAAAACAATTTGAATCAAGAAACTGCAATTTATACATCAAAGCAAAATCAGTTTTCAACAAAATATAATTTAATTCCCTTTAAGTTTCAGACATGAACAAACATTAATAATTGGTAAAATAGATGCTGAGCAGCTATATAATTATTGATATGTCTCTATCAGGTTTTTTTTACATTAAGTACATACAACTAAATTCAGGACTTGCAAATTTAATTTTAATTAAGCAAAAAAAGGGCATTACATATGTAATCTGAAATCCAATACCATCTGTAGTAGTCATCTTAATCAATCTGTCCCTAAATACATTCTATAACAGAAACTGCAATCAAGCAAGAACTAGGTATAATTACTCAAATGCAGCATGGTTAAATAATTACAATCTACATCACTTTATATAATGCACCCATAAAAAAATTGTGATCTTCCTGAACATCTTATTATCACATCAGGCAGTGACACTGATGCTTATCCAAATATGCACGGTGGCTCAGTGGTTAGCACTACTGCCTCATAGCACCAGGAATCTGGGTTCGGTTCCTGCCTCGGGCGACTGTTTGTGTGGAGTTTGCACATTCTCCCCGTGTCTGCGTGGTTTTCTCCGGGTGTTCTGGTTTCCTCCCACAATCCAAAGATGTGCAAGTCAGGTGAATTGGCCATGCTAAATTGCCCGTAGTATCAGGTGCATTGGTCAGGGGTAAATGTGGGGTCTGGGTGGGTTGCTCTTCGGAGGGTCAGTGTGGATTTGTTGGGCCGAAGGGCCTGTTTCTATGCAGTAGGTAATCTAATCTAACTACAAAAGAACTGTGGATGCCATAAATCAGAAACAAAACCAGAAATTATTGGAAAAGATCAGCAGGTCTGGCAACATCTGTGCAGAGAAATCATGAATACAGTACTTGGATAGATATCAGAGTTAATGTTTTATGTCGAGTCACCCTTCCTCAGTTCTGAGGCAGGGTCACTTGACCCGAACAGTTAACTCTGACATCTATCCAAGTACTTGTGATTAGCCTAATTCTCTCAAAGTATTTACATTTTCTGAATATGTGCTTACATTTTCCTGGCCAGCTTTTCATCTTTCACCCTTCACACAAACATTAGTTTATTCAATTGTACTGCTTGCAGTTCATCCTGTTCTCATTGGTCAACATTAGCTCTGGATTTATAAGGACTCAAAATTCTTATCCCTATTTTATTTCCCTTTATGCCCTCATTTTTAAAAAATCTCTCCAGCCCCCTCCAGCCCTACACTATCCAGACTGCAGAGATTTTTGACCTCTTCTGTATACTCCTTCACTGCACCATTGAAAGCCCTGCCGGCAAACATCAAACCTGAAAACATAATCTCACCAGGCACCAACTAGCTACTATTTCAAGGGGCTATTTTGGTAAAGGAGATGCAGTTATGAATTCAGAATGTACATGTCTTCCTATCAGGATTATGGATAGTTGGGAGGGGAACTTGGATTTCAGCAGTTTTCTCTCATTCTGTCCCGAACAGTGACTTTAAAATCTCATCGGAAAGACTGGCCGTACTGCAAATCAAGGATGTGAGATTGATAGCCTGAGGGAAGACTGCTGCCAGTGAGCCTCTGCGCCACATGGAAAATCTTCCTCAAATTTGCTCTGCTGCATAAAATACAGCAGCCACTGTTTACTAAATTACTAATTTTCAATGATATACTGGTGAATTAAAATTTTTTTAAACTTTCAGAAATAGTCAATCAGTTGTCAAGTGTATGTATGGGTTAATTGATGCCATTATCTTGACTGGGAAACCCCATTTTGCAGCTTATTCAAAGGAATGAGTTCATGGATCAGGTTATTTCATTCAAGTATCATTTTAACGTGAACTGCTTGCTGTATATTGTGATTTGGCAACACTCCTTATGAAGCAAGTACTTACAAGTATATTGAATGAGAAAAGTGAAAATTGGAAGAATGACTAAAAGCTTAGTTGAAAAAAGGGTTTTCTGAAAAAAGGGCTTGTAAAGGACCAGATAGAGGCCGAAGCAGAAAGCTTAAGGGAGAGATTTGCAGCAAGTAAGATGCAGGCAGGTGAAGACTATGTTACCAATAGATAAAGAGCAGGGAGAATGTGTAAGAATCCAGTATAAAGGAACACAGAATTACGTGGGGTAGTGAGGAAATATAGGACTGGAAATGATTTTCTAGTGTAAGGAGTGCAGCAGCAGTCCACGGTGTAGGGCACTGAAAGTTGGTAATTATAGTGATGGGCTGCAATGGCATCTAAAAATCAGCATCACTGTGAACAGGGTCTTAAGGAATCTGGCTCAGCCTGAGACAGTGATGGGTCTGTGGTTGGAATCAGTAGCAGTCACAGAAATGATTGCTATAAGCTTCCCAGTAGTGCCATAAAACACTTGAATTGAACAGATTTACAACAGCAGACAACAGAGATATAGCCACTCTGGTCATACAGCGTCAGATTTAAGCGTCATAAATTTATCATTGAAACGTAATTTAAAAAGAGATTGTCAGGACATATATTTTACAAAGGGCATGGCTAACAAGCCTCATTAAATAAAAAGGTTTAAGGAATAATATTGCTTCAATATTATTCACCCAAAGTAATATGAATCTGTATTTCAATTGTAAATCTGATAAGAGCACTGGCATTGTCAATTTAATTGAGTCCACTCTTGGTAAAAGAATGTTTGATTCATGTATGGTATTCATCTGTGGATCCCCAGCACAGCAGTGCAATTCAATTCCACAAAGGAATAATTGACCCCACCTCATTTTACCTCCTTTCTCCCATCACCAACCCAAATCAGTGCTATCCTGTACCAGATGTCTCGTCGAGAACAGGCTTTTACATTTGAATAAAAATATAGCTCTCGAGGTGAGAGTTCAATGGTCAACAACCATGAACCTTACAGCTGTACCTTACTTCTTTTCAACTCCACTTGATTTTATGTGCGGATGTCTTTTGTGTGTGGTTTTCCAATTATTTCACAAGTGGAACAAAACTTTTGTTGTTACCAGTTTTGTCCTCTCACACAGAAAATATAATTCCACAGCCACTGACTATCCAATGTACATTATACAAGTTACTATCATTCCTGTCACAGCTTACACTGCCTAAAAGTAAGTAACTTTACCATGGAAAATAAGTCCCACATCAGTGGACCTGTTAAACATGGCAAACAAAGTACTTACCAGGAATGTGAGGTTTGCTGTTTGTACTTAGAGCCTCGAGGTAGGGAGGGAACTGATGTCATGCCAGACCTGCTGTTCCACCTGAGAGCAGGTAACTCAGCACAGATGGAGAATCAAATCGTGAAATATTATGATCATACATCTTTGGTTTACTCTAGATGCTGCTCATACTCACAGCGCCATTTGGTGGGTTAAGGTGGGGGCCGGAGGGAAACTCAAAATTTGTTGGCAATAAACAGAAAGCTATATCAGGTTTCTTTGCTGATATGTAGCTTATTCAATTGTGTGTATTACCAAAATACTTTATCCCTGCACAACCATTTTACTTATTTGAGTACCAGATGGTGGAGGCAGTGGCCTCGTGACAATGTCACTGGACTAGCAATCTAGGACCCCAGGCAAACATTCAATGACAGCTAGTGAAATTTGAGTTCTATAAAATCTAGAATAAAAAGCTAACCAAATGACAATTTCTGTCAACTGTCATAAAAACACATGTAGTTTTCTAATGTCCTGTAGGAAAGGAAATCTGCCATATTTACCTGGTTTGGCTTACATGAAACTCTGGACTCACAGAAGTGTCAGTGACTCTTAACTGCCCTCTGGTCTAGTCAGTGATATCCACTTTCCGTGAATGAAGTTTGAAAATCTCATCATGATTCAACTTGGTTACAAAACATCTGTGCAAACTGACAGTTTAACAAACAAAGTATTTTGCAGAAGCATAGAATGAATGATTTAATATTCTATTCATATGTATTCTTTCATTCCTGCCACCAGGCAACTGGAGTCTAGCTTCTATCACATTGCACAATCTTCTATTAACTTCCTGTCATTACTGATAAATGTCTTAAGGAAACAAGCAAATCTAGGGTGAAAACTGTCTGACAGATTCAATCTTGTTGACAGACTCCAGCTAGATCAATGGCCCTGAACTGCTTGAATTACAGAGATTAGAGAACCGATTAGTCACCTGAAAATTTAATTGCACAATATATTAATAACTCACACAGTTGAAAATGTGTTTGCTTGTAGCATTGCTTTGGTTGCATCACAATCTGGATAGACAAGATGAGGTTTTCTTTACAATCAACAGCAGAAATAGGGCCTAGACATGTCTAACACACCGACTATTTATCTGAACATTTTTCTGAGTCAGTCACTAATTTTTCAGCTGTTATTTCTTACTGCATTTGGGAACCCAACACTAGAGGGGAAAAGCCTGATACAATTGGTGAAGCATAGTGTTGTATTAAATGAATGTTGCAATTTGAAAAGAGCAGAGGCATTGAGGGACAAAAGCATTTTACACATTTGAATAAAGAGCTTTGGCTCTATAAACATTTTCTGTCACTGTTCCACATTTAGCAATGCTGCACACCTATTCTGGTGAAGAATTCTTTTATCTCCCAACTTTGCAGAGAAGAAATATGACTTGCCTAACCATACCCACACCATCTACTTACTTAAATATATTCACCTCTGCAGGTGTTTCAGTCAGAAAATAAAAGTAGATGGAAAAATGGGAGAGGCCTTGTCATACCAAGTTTTTTCTCAGCATCCCATCTCTCAACTAAAGTTAAGCTTTGCTACATGGACAAGCGCCCATATAAAGGATTGGATCTAGCTGTGTCTCAGGGCTGCTTGCTTGCTGTCTAAGCATTCACCCACTTTGTGCCCACGTACATTTTTGCACCATACATGCCAAACGCATCATGCCCTTTAATGCACTGTTACTTCAGCCAGAGACAGGATTTCACACTGCCATTTTGAGGCCATCTTTAGTGCAGACACACAGACAGGCTGCTTGTCAATGTTGATCTGTCCTGGGGGTGGACTGGGGTGGGGACACAGCATTGTGAACAGCACACCAAGACAGCAATGTAAATCTTGCAGCAAACATACCATGTTTATTCAACCAAAAGGCCAAGTTGGAAACTGGTATTGAGGTGTGTGTGGTCTTCAATACAGTCGGGTGTAGGACGGGTCTGGTGTTGGTCAGGGGTCCCAGGACTGTCAGTGACAGGCACTGTCTGTACAAAATGCAGGAACTTTGAGAAGTGAAGCTGGCAGGCTCGTCATCAGGGGATCCGTTTGACTGCAGATCAGTGCTCAGTTGTAGGGTCAGTTCTAGCAGTCGGGAAGATGCATATTATTTGTTGGGCAGCTGCAAACCCCCCCAGGGTCTGGTCAGTCATATCTCGGGGCTTTCATTGAAGTCAGTGAAAGGTCTGGGAGGAATACAGCCCTGGTTGTCTGGCTGTCAATCTTATGTAGGGGTGGTGGGTCTCTGTAGGGACATCGTAGAGATTAATGATACAAAGGATGACAGAGGGAAGCAGAGGTATTTGTGTTTGGGGGGGGGTTAAAGACAGTGATGGATAAATCTCAAGGTAAACAGGGAAAACATGGAACAGCATTGACAGGGAATGGAAGACTATGGGGAGGGGTGTGTTACTAACTGTGGCCACATCCCTGACATCACAGGAGGAGCACAAAGGAGCAGGTTGGGCCCCAGCGATGTGTGGTGCCTCAAATCACAGAACAGGGAGAACAGTTAGAACATAGAACACAGAACAATACAGCACAGAACAGGCCCTTCGGCCCACAATGTTGTGCCAAACATTTGTCCTAGCTTAAGCACCTATCCATGTACCTATCCAATTGCCACTTAAAGGTCACCAATGATTCTGA
>NC_057730.1:26099931-26181177 GCF_004010195.1 Chiloscyllium plagiosum
AGACGAAAAGATCATTGCCAACGGTTCTGCAATTTCCTCTCTTGCTTCCCACATAATCCCGTCAGGCCCGGGGGACTTGTCTATCCTCAAGTGTTTCAAAATGCCCAACACATCTTCCTTCCTAACAAGTATCTCCTCGAGCTTACCAGTCCGTTTCATACTCTCCTCTTCAACAATATGGTCCCTCTCATTTGTAAATACTGAAGAAAAGTCCTCTCCTATTTCTTCCGACTCAATACACAGTCTCCCACTACTGTCCTTGATCGGACCTACCCTCGTTCTTGTCATTCTCATGTTTCTCACATACGCATAAAAGGCCTTGGGGTTATCCTTGATCCTACCCACCAAAGATTTTTCATACCCTCTCTTAGCTTTCCTAATCCCTTTCTCAGCTCCATTCTGGCTATCCTGTATCCCTCCAACGCTCTGTCTGAACCTTGTTTCCTCAACCTTATGTTAGCCTCCTTCTTCCTCCTTACAAGACATTCAACGTCCCTCGTCAACCAAGGTTCCCTCACACGACCATCTCTTTCCTGCCTGACAGGTACATACATATCAAGGACACGTCATATCTGATCCTTGAAAAAGTTCCACATTTCAACAACATCCTTCCCTGACAGCCTGTGCTCCCAATTAATGCTCCTCAGATCCTGTCTTGCAGCATCGTATTTACCCTTCCCCCAATTGTCAAACCTGCCCTGTTGCACGCACCTATCTCTCTCCATAACCAAGGTGAAAGTCACAGAATTGTGGTCACCATCACCAAAATGCTCACCCACTAACAAGCCCATCACTTGTCCCAGTTCGTTACCAAGTACCAAATCCAATGTAGCCTCCCCTCTGGTCGGACAATCTACATACTGAGTTAGAAAAGCTTCCTGGACACACTGCACAAACACCGCCCCGTCCAATCTACTTGATCTAAAGAGCTTCCAATCAATATTTGGGAAGTTGAAATCGCCCATGACTACTACCGTATGGCTTCTGCACCTTTCCAAAATCTGTTTCCCAATCTGTTTCTCCACATCTCTGCTGCTATTGGGGGGCCTATAGTAAACACCCAACAAGGTGACTGCTCCTTTCCTATTTCTGACTTCAGCCCATACTACCTCCAAAGGCAGAACCCCCTCAAACTGCCTTTCTGCAGCCGTTATACCATTTCTAATTAGCAACGCCACCCCCTCCTCCTTTTTTACCACCTCCCCCAATCTTACTGAAACATCTGTAACCAGGAACCTCCAACAACCATTCCTGTCCCTCTTCTATCCACATTTCCTTGATGGCCACAACATCGTAGTCCCAAGTACCGATCCACGCCTTAAGTTCACCCACCTTATTTCTGATACTCCTTGCGTTGAAGTATACACACTTGAGCCCATCTCTGTGTCCGCAAGTATTCCCTGTCAGTGCTACCTTCTCCACAGCCTCCCTACATTCTTGGACATCCTGAAAAACAGCTAGCTTACTTGCTGGACTACAAGTCCGGATCCCATCCCCCTGCCAAATTAGTTTAAACACCCCCGAAGAGTGCTAGCAAACCTACCCCCCAGGATATTGGTGCCCTTCTGGTTCAAGCGCAACCCGTCCTGCTTGTACAGGTCCCACCTTCCCCAGAATGCAGTCCAATTATCCAAATACCTGAAGCCCTCCCTCCTACACCATCCTTGCAGCCACGTGTTCAACTGCACTCTCTCCCTATTCCTTGCCTCACTGTCACGTGGCACCGGAAACAACCCAGAGATGGCGACTCTGTCCGTCCTAGCTTTTTAGCTTCCAGCCTAACTCCCTGAGCTCCCACCCCTCTTCATACCTATGTCGTTAGTGCCAATGTGTACCACGACTTCAGGCTACACACCCTCCCCCTTAAGGATTCTGAAGACACGGTCCGAGACATCTCGGACCCTGGCACCCGGGAGGCATCAAACCATCCGAGAGTCTCGCCCATGTCCACAGAACCGCCTGTCTGTCTCTCTAACTATACAGTCTCCAATAACTAGCGCTTTCCTCCTCTCCCCCTTTCCCTTCTGGGCCTCGGAGCCGCACCTCGTGCCAGAGACCCGGTCACTGCAGCTTACCCCTGCTGGGCCGTTCCCCCCAACAGTATCCAAAGCGGTATACTTATTGTTGAGGGGAACGACCACAGGGGATCCCTGCACTGCCTGCTTCCTCCCCTTCCCACCTCTAACTGTTACCCAGCTACCTCTGTTCTCTGGCGTAACTATGTCCCTGTGGCTTCTATCTGTCACCCTCTCAGCCTCTCGAATAATCCTCAGTTCATCCAACTCCAGCTCCAGTTCCCTAACGCGGTCTGTGAGGAGCTGGAGCTGGCTGCACTTCCTGCAGGTGAAGTCGGCAGGAGCATCGGTGACTGATGTCGGTGATCAGTTGTCAGTGATGTTCGATGTCATTGGTCTCCACATTGGAAAACGGATTGTGGGAATAGCAGACATGCAGGATCAGGTGGGGTACCTGGCCACCAGGCAGACCCCAATGCTGATGGTGCTCAGTGTAATCTGCATTGCTAGCCGTAACTTTCCCTTCTATGGATCTGAATTGCTTCTTGGAAATAGCTGGAACAATACTCAAGGTAGCAAAAGTAACTGTCAGTTTAATGGCCAAAAGTACGTGATCCATACTTGCTGGATTCCACGAAGCTGTAGCAATAAAAACATGAAGCAGCCATTTGCAAAGTGAAGCACCAGCAGATTTACAATCATTGCAGTGTCCCTAAACTTGCATTTAGTTTGAGGGTGCTCAGGGGTCAGATGCTGTTCAAAGGCAATTAGATACATCCTACTAGGGCTAGCATATTGAATCTGACCATTACAATAATGTTGAAGTAAGTAAAAATGAAGTACAAAATGCCAGTGGTGGCCCAAGTGGAATATTATTTGTGCAATTTCCCAGGATTCCCTGTCAGGTTTCAGTTCTTGTCTATCATGTAAATGTAAAAACTGCCTGTGTGGAATGCATTGGGTAGTTTGGCATTTGATGTGAGTGTAGAATTGAGAGGGTGGTAGTGCCTGCAGGCTCTCCTTTCTTGCTGTTATGTGCTGGTCACTCAGCTGGTGTGGCATCTTCATTACATTACTCTGCATGCTGAGGCAAAATGTGGGTGAATGATGGAAATGCGTCTCCAGTTATCCATATCCAGATGTCTCATTGTGTGAAGTGTGTCCAGCCCTCATCAGAGAGGGTATGCCACTGATGACTGTTCTGAGATCAAAGACACTCTTTTGCTTCTTTCAATTTAGACCCTTTCCACAGATAGTGAGGAGTCCTGCAGCTGATGGGATCTTGGTCTCGGCCGCTGCCTTCTTAAGAAGTGAAAGCAGATGCAGGAGATCCAGCCGGAAGCAACAGCAGACCAGAGTCAGAACAGGATGTGGTTAGATGGGCTGGAAATTGGACACAGAGATACCATAAGGGAAGATTCATTAATATTGTGGGTTTGGTAAGATGCAGCAAGAGCACTCACTGGGCCTTGCAGTGAAAAACCCTCAAAAACACTTCATCCAACTTGGATTTAGCTAAAACAAAACCTAAGATTCAGCCTTGTGATGCTATCTTGTACCATTTTATTAAGCTTAAGGCTTTGATACTGTAATATGGCATTTCTGTTAGAACACACCTGATGTTTCATGGTCTCCATTCTCAGTCACAAATTTCTTTCTTTTCCATTCTTTCCTTTTATACTAACAACCATTTACAACAAAAGGGGAAAGCCATGGCAACTAGAGATAACATACCATTTATAATGGAACAGAAAACAACATGTTAAGATTCTGAAAGCTATGGTGTCACTAACACTTCTGCAATTTCAAGGATAGAAAGTTCAATGTTACAAAAAACTTGATCTGAAGCCTGAAACAAGAAGTGAAAAGAATCACCAAATAAGGAAAGGTTGAATCTTTAAAAAATAAAATCAGTTAACCCTTGTAAATTTAGAGTTTCCAGTGATTATTTCAATCTGCATATCTAAAACAAAATCAAATGTCTTATCTGACAGGCAGAAGGCATTGTATCAGCATCAAAAAAGGACCAAACTTTCACTTCCCAATTAAGAAGATTCCTGATTCTGGAAGCCTGATTTTTCAGATTTTCATTTACGAAGGCAGATGTGAACAGAAGTCACGCCACTAAACCTAGAAAATGTGTGGAGGCAGCCATTGTGGTCGAAAAACCTGTCTCATGTTCAACTCCGTTGTGGTCCATAGTACTGTTAATCCCATATGAAAACAAACATTTCAAGTTACTGTGGTTTTACAGCACCATAAGACTATTCTCTTGTTAGAGAGCGATAACTGGTGGTGCTTTAACCTGAGGGTCACCACACTTTAGGCAAGGGGAGAGTTTGAGAAGAGAATCCCTCATGGTAATCTGAGATGGTGCAGGAACTGAACCCATGTTGTTGGCATTCAGCTGTAATGCAAACCAGCTGTCCAGCCAACTGAGCTAACACATAAGCTCTTATGAAAGCATCCATTTGTACCCAAAACCCCAAATCAAAGACAGCTTTATTACTTGAGAACTCTTTATAACCACTTGGAATTATCAATAAGCTGTGAACAAACAACATCCCATTTCTTCTAACCCCCATTGTGATAATGATAGGTTTTGGACGGAGTTAGGCAGCATAATCTCTATTGCACTGATTTTTTTATTTCAACTACCTCCTGGATTTTCATTTGAAAAATTCATAGTGTGTAGTGGTTTAAATAAATAGATAGCATCACAGAGCTTATCCATTTTGTTAGAAAAATTTACTATGTGGATTTGGGACCTTCACTTCAGGAGGGCAGCTGACTGGAGAACAACTTGGATAGGTGGGTGTTATAAAAACTTACTGCGTAGATTTAGGCCTTTCATTTCACAAGATCAACTGACCAGAGAACGACTTGGGAAGGTGAGTAATTCTGAGTGGGGAACTGACAGGTGACATCACAGGAGGGCTGCGATTTGATTGGATAATAAGGGGTCTGGTAAGTTTGAATCTGTGTTAAATTGAATCTTATTAGTTTATTCATTACAACTTGCATTCACACTGAGAAAATAAGCGGAGATATAACAATTAAAAATGAATAAAAACAATTCAAAATTAATTAAATAAAATAAGGGTGGAGGCTCAGGTGATGTGTTGTTTCTGCATGATGTGGTAGCTAGTGGACCCTATTGTAGTCCACAGTGACCATGTCTGTAGTAAATGTTGGTTGCTGGAAGAATTCCAGCTCAGAGTCGATGAGTTGGAGTCTGAGCTTCGAACAGTGCAACACATCAGGCAGGGGAAGAGTTACCTCAATGCTGTGTTTCAGGAGACAGTCACACTCATTGGACCAACTAACTTGAATTTGGCCAGTGGTCAGGAACAGCAGGGTACGGCTGTGAGTGAGGCAAGTAGAGGGATCCAGGAAGTAGAGTTTCAGGAGCCTTAGCCCTTATCCTTGTCCAACAGGTTCAAGAGTATTGCTCCTTGTGTGGACGAGAATGGGGACTGCAGGGATGCTGAGCCGACTGAGCACAGTACCATGGTGCAGGGAACCATTGAAGTGGGAGGACAGAAGAGAAATGTTGTTGTAATTGGGGATAGTATAGTTAGGGGCATAGACACTGTTCTCTGTGACCAGAATCGAGAGTCTTGAAGGTTGTGTTGCCTGCCTGGTGCTTCGGTTCGGGATATCTCATCTGGACTGCAGAGGAACTTGGAGTGGGAGGGTCGAGACCCAGTGGTTGAAGTCCATATAGATACCAACAACATAGATAAAACTATGGCAGAGGTTCTGCTAAGGGAGTATGAACAAGTAGGAGCTACATTGAAAAGCAAAACTAAAAAGGTAATAATCTCTGGGTTACTACCTGAGCCACGAGCTAATTGGCACAGGGTCAATAAGATTAAGCAAGTAAATGTGTGGCTCAAAGATTGGTGTGGGAGAAATGGGTTTGAATTCGTGGGACATAAGGCACCAGAACTGGCGAAGAAAGGACCTGTTCTGATAGAATGGTCTTCATCTAAACCGTGCTGGGACCAGAGTCCTAACAAACTGCATAACTCGGGCTGCAGACAGGGCTTTAAACTAAATGCAGGGGGAAGGGTTCAGTTATAGGGGAAATTAGAAAACCTGAATTAAAAGAGGAGGTAAGAGCGCAGAACTCAGGAGAGGTTATCAAAATCTCCAGCATTGATACAAATAGGACAGAGTATCTGGAAAAGATTAGCAATCAAACTTCACGTACACTGGACAAATGAATGACAATGCGAAGAAGGGCAGTTAATACAGGACTGAAGGTGTTATATCAGAATGCAAGCAGTATAAGGAATAAGGTAAATGAGCTTGTGGCGCAGATTGAAATCGGCAGGTATGACGTGGTGGGCATCACAGAGACGTGGCTGCGAGGGGATCAGGATCGGAAACTGAATATTCAAGGAGATACTTCCTCTCGAAAAGATAGGTGGGCAGGGAGGGTGCGGTTGCCCTATTTGTAAGAAATAAAATTAAATCAGTAGTAAGAAATAAAGTGGGGTCAGATGATGTAGAATCTATGTAGGTAGAATTGAGGAACTGCAAAGATAAAAGAAACCATAGTTGGAGTTATGTATAGGCCTTCAAACAGTAGTCAGGAGCTGGGGTGCAAGATACACCAGGAGATAGGAAAGGCAAAGTTACAGTGATCATGGAGGATTCCAACGAGCAGGTGGACTGGGAGAATCAGGTTGGTAGTGGTTCGCAAGAAAAGGAATTTGTGGAATGTCTATGGAATGGATTTTTGCAGCAGTTTGAGATGGAGCCCACTATCGAACAAGCAATACCGGATTTAATGTTGTGCAATGAGGCAGACTTGATAAGGGAGCTTAAGGTGAAGGAACCCTTCGGAAGCAATGATCATAACATAATTGCATTTACTCTGGAATTTGAGAGAGAAACAATAGAATCAGATGTAACAGTATTTCAGCTGAATAAAGACAACTAAAGAGGCATGAGGGAGGACCTGGGTAGGACTGATTGGGAGAGGAGCCTAGCAGGAAAAACAGTGGAACATCAATGGCAGGAGTTTCTGGGTGTAATTTAGGAGACAGCAGAGATTCATCCTGAGGAAAGCGAAACATGATACAGGGTAGATGAGGCAACATGGCTGACTAGGGAAATCAGGGATAGCATAAATGAAAAGGAGAAAGCATATAATGTGGCCAAGGGCAATGGGAAACCAGAGGATTAGGAAGCTTACAAAGACCAACAGAGGGCAACAAAAAAAGAAATAAGGAGGGAGAAGATTAAATATGAGGGAAAATAGCCAGTAATATAAAGGAAGACTGTGAGAGTTTCTTTACATATATAAAGAGCAAAAGAGAGGCAATAGTGGATATTGGGCCGCTGGAAAATGATGCAGGAGAGATAGCAGTGGAGAACAAGGAAGTGGCTGAGGAACTAAAAATAATTACTTCACATCAGTCTTCACAGTGGAAGACACGAGTGATATCCCAAAAATTCAAGAGTAAGGGGCAGAGCTGAGTATGGTGGCCATCACCAAGAAGGAGGCGTGAACGTGGATAAATCACCAGATGGCCTGAACTGAAATAACTGAATGTGGATAAATCACTGAATGGCCTGAACGTGGGTAAATCACCAGATGGATTACACCCCAGAGTTCTAAGGGAGATAGCTGAAGAAGTAGTGGAGAGGTTAGTGGTAAACTTTCAGGAATCACTAGGGTCGGGTAGGGTCCCAGAGGACTGGAAAATTGCTAATGTGACACCCCTGTTTAAAAAGGGAATAAGGCAGAAGATGGAAAATTACAGACCAATTAGCCTAGCCTTGGTCGTGGGTAAGATCCTGGAATCCATTGTGACGGATGACATTTTTGTATACTTGGAAGGGTATGGGAAAATAGGGCAGAGTCAGCATGGTTTCATCAAGGGGAGATCATGCCTAACAAATCTGCTAGAATTCTTTGAGGAAGTAATGAGCAGATTAGACTAAGGAGAATCAATGGATGTTATCTACCTGGACTTCAAGAAGGCCTTTGACAAGGTGCCACACTGGAGGCTATTGAGTAAGATAAGGCCCAAGGTGTTAGAGGCACTAGCATGGATATAAGCTTGGCTGTCTGGGAGAAAGCAAAGACTGGGGATGAAAGGGTCCTTCTCAGGGTGGCAGCCAGTGACAAGTTGTGTTTCGCAAGGCTCAGTGTTGGGACTACAACTTTTCACTTTGTGCACTAATAATCTAGATGAAAGAGCTGAGAGCATTCTGGCTAAGTTTGCAGATGATACAAAGATAGGTAGAGGGACAGGTAGCATTGAGGAAGTGATGAGGCTGCAGAAGGATTTGGACAGGTCAGGAAGTGGCAGATGGAGTACAATGTGGGAAAGTGTGAGGTTATATACTTCAGTAGGAAGAATAGAGGCATGAACTATTTTCTAAATGGGGAGAAAATTCAAAAGTCTGAAGTGTGAAGAGTCTTGGGAGTTCTAGTTCAGGATTCTCTCAAGGTAAATGTGCAGGTTGAGTCAGTAGTTATGAAGATAAATGCAATGATTTCACTTATTTCGAGAGGACTTGAATATAAAAGCAGGGATGTACTTCTGATGCTCTATAAGGTTCTGGTCAGACCACATTTGGAGTACTGTGTGGAGTATTAGGCCCCATATCTCAGGAAGGATATACTGGTCCTGGAGCATGTTCAGAGGAGATTCACAAGAATGGTCCCAGGAATGAATAGCTTATTATATAAGGGATATTTGAAGACTCTGGGTCTATAAACGATGATGTTTAGAAGGACGAGGGGGGATCTAATTGAAACTTACAGAATACTATGGTCTGGACAGAATGGATGTTGGGAAAATATCCGTTGTTAGGAGAGACTAGGACCCGAGGGCACAGCCTTAGAATAAAGGAGATAAGGATGGAGATAAAGAGAAACTTCTTCAGCTGGAGAGTGGTGAGTCTATGGAATTCACTGCCACAGAAAGCTGTGGAGGTAGATCATTGAGTATATTTAAGATTGAGATAGACAGGTTCTTCATTGTAAAGGGGATCAAGGGCTATGGGGAGAAAGCAGGAGAATGGGGTTGAGAAATTTATCAGTGACGCAGACACGATGGGCTGATTGGCCTAATTTCTGCTCCTATGGTCTTTTACTTACTCTGAATAATTCCAAAGAGTTAGCTGACTTGTCCTGAAGGACACATTACTTCTTCCAAAGCGCATTCTGTGTCTCCAAAAGGGGGCACTTTATTTCTCCATAAGGGTACTTTACCTTGCCAAATAACTGACTGCTTTAGACCTCTTCTTCAAATACCTAAAGCCAAGCGTTTATAAATCCTATTAGTGAAAAGTGGATCTGTTTGAAGCCAACTTCTATCACATGTGCAGCTGCCTTTGTGAAATATGGATTTGCAAAGTATGACTTTCCCACAGTCTCTGAGTGGAAAACTGTTGGGTGCTGGGCTCAGAGACAGCACTTCCAGAACTGAGACTCCAGCAAAGTTAAAATGCAAGGCCATTCTGTCCGTGAAAACTCAGGGAGATTGTTAAAGAGTTAACAATCTCCCTAACTAGTGGGCGGCACGGTGGCACAGTGGTTAGCACTGCTGCCTCACAGCGTCAGAGACCTGGGTTCAATTCCCGACTCAGGCGACTGACTGTGTGGAGTTTGCACATTCTCCCCGTGTCTGCGTGGGTTTCCTCCGGATGCTCCGGTTTCCTCCCACAGTCCAAAGATGTGCACATCAGGTGAATTGGCCATGCTAAATTGCCCGTAGTGTTAGGTTAGGGGTATGGGTGGGTTACGCTTCGGCGGGTCGGTGTGGACTTGTTGGGCCAAAGGGCCTGTTTCCACACTGTAAAGTAATCTAATCTAAAAAAAAGTTTATCCCTTATCAATAGGTTGGCATTTAACTGTGCTCGTGGAGCCAGAAGTGAGCATCCCTCCCAGTCCGTTGCTTTTTGGTGGTTTCCACATGATTAGAATTGAAACTGAAAGTGCCTTTGGGGTATATGCAAGAATCGTGGCTGTTAAATTTTCTGTTGGTGAAAATCTGTATCACAGCCATAACTTGCCAGAAACATAGCATTACTGAGAGCTCAAGTGGCATGGGTGGCATTTCAAATTTAAAATTCACTTGTAAATATTTCATACTAATATTGGTCTCACATTATTCAGGCATGCATCATTGGCATTTCTTGACAGTAGCTTAGTTAGAGATGTTTTGGAAAACTGATACCAGTGAGACTCAATCTATATCCCACTAAATATTATCGTCCTGAGGATCTTTAATGGCTTAGAGATAGCGTGTGGGTGTGTTATTGGATTTTAGATTGGCTTTAGTTGTTGACCAGCAGCTCAGTTATCAATGAAATTGCTGTACACTCACACAGAATGAGAAGTATTTAGCATGGGTCTGGTCTGAGTTGACGAAGTTCTTTTTTTTGTTTGAAAAATTGATTTGTGGGATGTGTGTCCTCCATGGCAAAATCAAATCACGCTTTCTATCCAAATCTTAATCTCATTGCAACCTTAGCAGCTTTCTGATAGAGTTAGGGTAACCTGCATTGCTTCAAGTCATCTTTCCATAGACAATATTCATCTCTCATAAGGATTTTTTGGAGCCTGTATTTTCTAGCAGTTCTTGTAGCGTTAGCACCTGCAGTCTCAATAACTGGTCTCTACACTTAGATTACCCAAGATTAGAGTGGTGCTGGAAAAGCACAGCAGGTCAGGCAGCATCTGAGAAGCAGGAAAATCAATGTTTTGGGCAAAAGCCCTTCATCAGGAATGAGGCTGGGAGCCTCAGCGGTGGAGAGATAAATAGGAGGCTCCCAGCCTGCTCTTCAGATGCTGCCTGACCTGCTGTGCTTTTCCAGCACCACTCTAATCTTGACCCTGATCTCCAGCATCTTAAGTACTCATTTTCCCCTAAATAGATTACTCATACTGATAGTTAGTTTAGTTCCATTCAGATTTATCTAAGAATCATGTCTCATATGTTGATTTTACAGCTCCTCCATGTGTATAGATTTCAGTTATGTCCAGTGTGAAACTTTGAAATTAGTTCAATACATTAACTTCAATATAATTTGTCAGGTAGAATTTGTAGTTATCAACTGATTATCAGTAATATTACAAACTTAGCAAAAATAAATCAATGTTCTCGCAGCACAGATTCCAGTGTAATACACCGGTAAAGGTAGAAACCTGGAAATTCCCGGTATGTGAACACCTGCTGAATTAAAAAAAAGGACCTTGCCATCCCTCCCATATTCTGTTACCCACCCAGCAGTTAGGCACATTCACTGGCAATGATCACAAGACAGAATGGAAGTTGGAGAGGTGAGGTGTAGTGGGGTTAGACAAACAATCGTAAGTGATGGATCAGAGACCAAGCGGAGTCATCCTTTGTTTTCACATGGAGAGTCCTTTACAGCTCTCAGAGTGAATAGGATGTCTGATACTCCTGTTCTTTTTCTTTTTCTTTTCAATCCTAATGATCCCCTCCACAGCCCGTAGCCTGGGCCGGTTTATGTCCAGTTTGGCCAGGCCCAGGAGCGATACTCCTGTTATTATCCGTCAGCCCGGCTCCCTGATTGGACCAGATTCATGAGGTCATATTCATGAGGGAGCTCATATTCATGAGGTCACCTGGCTGACCTCATTACAATCACTGCAGGGGCGATATTGAATATACTATGACACAGTTAGAAAATGGAGTGAGGGAGACCTGGAGATAGTCAATATTAATTAGAAGAACAAACAAAAAGAGGATTTGGTAGAGGACTGGCAGTTTGGAAATGGTTCTTACTGTACTACTTTGTGAATATATAGTGTTGAGCATCAATTAAGTAGTTATGGCCTATTCTATTCTTAATATTCAAAACAATGCAAGAATTGAAGGTAGGGTTAATAATATTTACATTTATTAAAAAGGAATGACCAATTTAATAAATTATTTAAGTGGTTAAATTAAAGAAACACAGGCAAGACAGGTGATGTGCCACTGCTACAGTATGTAGGAGCTCCTGGCTGCCATTATGATCCAAGGCAAACAGATCTATTGCAAATGTTTCACGCCTCGGAGCTTCAGTTGGAGTTAATATCTGTAGTTCAGCCTCCAGCTCATTGGGAAACATCAAGGAGGGAGAAAGTTATCTTGATATCATGCAACAGGAGGCAGTCACACCCCTTAGGATAGGGTCTCCTGACTTAATCAGTGTACAAGGAAATGAGGATGTGATGTCAGTGAGACAGGCAAGGGGGCCCAGGGGGTTGGAGTATAGGAACAGCAGCTTTTTAAAATGTCTATTTTAAAGTTCTTGTTTGGATAGGAGTGAGAATGGATGAGCTCACTGACCATGGTAGTTTGGTACAGGAAGCCATTCAATTGGAGGAGAGAAAAGGGATCACGTGGTGGTAGGAGAGGATAATATGGTGAGGGGGGATTGTATTCTGGGCAACCAAAACATGAATCTAGAAGGTTATGTTGCCTACTTAGAGCCAATGCTCGGATATCTGCTCAGGGCTGGTCAGAAACTTGGAGAGAGATGGGAAGAATCCAGCTGTTGTGGGTCATGTAGACAGCAATAACATAGGCAGGAGAGGGAAAGTGGTTCTGTTTAGACAGTATGAAGACCTAGTCACCAAATGAGATAGCACAATTTACATTTTTAGCTGAGGCGTCAGTAGAGCCCAAATGACTGCGTGGGCCCCCTGTTCTTTGTTAGGCAGGCAGATGTTACACAGTGGTCTTTCCCCACCGCGCCTTGGCGGCAGCTGCTCCAAGCTTCAGCGCGTCCCTCAACACGTAGTCCTGGACCTTGGAATGTGCCAGTCTGCAACACTCAGTCGGGGTCAACTCCTTCAGCTGGAAGATCAACAGGTTTCGGACCGCCCAGAGAGCGTCCTTCACGCCGCCGCTTCGAGGGCAGCGTGCGGTGCGGCTGAGAGTTCGGGCGTGCATAAAGGATCTCACAGGCAGAGCCCTTTTCACCACCAGCCAAGCCATGTCTTGGTGCTTGTTGGACAGTTCTGGCGATGAGGCATTCTGCCAAATGGTTTTGACAGTCTGCTCAGGGAACCGCTCGACAGGATCTGCCCTCTCCTTTTCCGGAAGGGTCTCAAGGACACTACGTGCTGACCACTTCCAGATGGACTTGTGGTCCACGAAGGACAGGTGATACGGAAAGGTCCAACTACTCGGAGCGTTCTGCGGCAGTGAGGCCAGGCCCATCCTTTGCAACACCGGGGACAGGTAGAACCTCAGTACGTGGTGACACTTGGTGTTTGCGTACCGGGGATCCACGCACAGCTTGATGCAGCCACACACAAAGGTGACCATCAGGGTGAGGGTGGCATTGGGTGTATTTTTTCCCCTGTTGCCCAGATCTTTGTACAGCGAGTCCCTTTGGACCCGGTCCATCTTTGACCTCCATATAAACTGGAAGATGGCCCGGGTGACTGCAACAGCACAGGTTCTGGGAATAGGCCAGACCTGTGCCACGTATAATAGCAATGACAGTGCCTCACACCTGATGACCAGGTTTTTTCCCGCGACGGAGTGCGACTGTAGCAACCCTCTGTCCTGCACGTAGGCGATCGTATCCCTGAGGAGCGCGAGACTCTCAGCAATCTTCCTGCCCGGTACAGCACAGGTTTGGTAAGGGTGAATCACCGACCCCAGAGCAGACCTGACCCGGTTGGCGATCACCTTTGACAGAATTTTGTCCAATTTTTGAGTTCCTCCCTCTCCCCTTTCCGCTTGTAGATGAGGGTGATGATGCCTTTCCTCAAGGATTCATTCATGGTACCTGCCCGAAGCATACTGACATACACCTCCAGCAGGTCCTGGCCAATCAAGTCCCACAGAGCGGAATAGAGCTCGACCGGTAAGCCGTCGCTTCCGGGAGTTTTATTCTTTTCGAAGGACTCGAGGGCCTTGGTCAGCTCGTCCAGAGATAGCGGCTGATCCAGCCTCTCCCATGTTCTGTTGTCTAAGACCTCCATAATAGAGGACAGGAACGACTGGGAGGCCGCACTGTCAGTCAGCTTCGCGTCATACAGACTGGCATAGAAGGATTTACTGATCCTCATGACGTCAGCCTGAGATGACATGATAGAGCCATCTTCTTCCTTCAGGCTGCTGAGCACGGAGCTCTCTTTGTGAAACCTTCTGGAAGAAGAAACGTGAGCACGTCTCGCCCTGCTCCATCGAGCGGACCCTGGACCGGAAGATTATCTTGGAGGCCTCGGAGGCAAAGAGCGAGGCTTGCTGGCCCTTCACCTCCTTGAGGTCCTCCACCCCCATCGTCTGCAGCAGGAGCAAGTTCTGCACACTTTCCTGGAGCTGGGACAGTTTTCCCCGCCACTCTCTAGCCTCCTGAACACCTTTGAGGATGAAGAACCTCTTGATGTTCCCTTTTACTGTTTCCCACCAGTCCACTGGGGACTCAAAGAGGGGCTTCACGGTTCTCCAACCTGCGTTGTCCCTCTTGAGCTCCTCAATGTTTCCCGGGGTCAACAGCTTTGTGTTCAGCTTCCACGTTCCCTTACCAGCCCGCTGCTCGTCCTGTAGGTGACAGTCGGCCAGCAGGAGGCAGTGGACAGAGAAGAACACCGGCTTGACGTCAGTGGATCTGACGGAGAGCGATCGGGACGCAAACAGGTAATCTATCCTTGAGCGGATAGACCCGTCTGCCCGTGACCAGGTGTATCTACGCTACGCTCCATCTGCAGGGGTGCTGAAGATGTCGTGCAGCTTGGCATCTTTTACTGTGTCCATCAGGGCTCTGGACGTGGCGTCCAGTTTACTGTCCCTCCCCCACCAGATCGTCCATCTGCATCAATAATATAGTTGAAGTCTCCGGCCGGAATGACCGGCCTGGATGTAGCCAGCAACAGTGGAAGCTGCTGCAGGACGGCCAACCGTTCGCTCTTACCCACTGGGGCGTACACATTAATCAGTCTCAGGGGAGCATTCCTGTACATGACGTCGGCGACGAGGAGGCGCCCGCCCAGCACCTCCTTAACCTCAGAGATGGTGAAGTTGCCTCCTCGCAACAGGATACCCAGGCCGGAGGCGCGGCTATCGTTGCCCCCTGACCTAACTGACGGCCCATGGGCCCACAAGCTCGAACATCTCCTGTAGCTGCTGAGGTGAGGTATCCCACACTCCTGCAGAAACAGGACGTTGGCTTTAATGTTGGCCAGGAAGGCCATCGTAGAAACACATCGCGTAGCCGATTTGATGCTACGCACATTGATGCTGGCAATTTTTAACCCCATTTTAACAGTTTACGAGGTTAACAGTGTCCATTTGCTGCTGGTCTTGCCCCTCTGGTGTGGCTGTGTGCATTCCCGTGGTCACGGCAAACTGCTAGACCTTCCCAGGGCTGAAGTAGCTGTCCGGCTCCACGCTGGAGCCATTTCCCCGCTCTGGTGTCTTTAGGTCGGGACCAGGGTCCGCACCGTCCAGTTCTCCATCTGACAGCGGGGCTGTCACAGGACCGCTGCTCCCAGTTACTTGGAGCTGTGGGCCGGTGGGTACCTCTTGGTTCTCACCGGGTGGGGGGAGGCCTTTACCCATCCCCTCAGAGGGATCGTCTTTTCCTGCTTGGGCAGTGCTGCCCTCCTTTTTCCCTTTTTACGGCGCTCTGTCTCTTCCTCTGGTGACAAACCTCCTTGCGCCCGTCCTCACCGTCGGAAGAGCTGCCTGTATCCTCGTTGTGTAGGTGTCGCTTCCCCCTTCGCTGGGTGGCTTTGGGGCCCTTGAGAGGTTTCCTCTTTCTGCTTTTGACAGTAATCCAATCCTCTGCCTCCTTTGATCCCTCCTCTTCCATTTCCCGTTAATGCAGAGGAGGTTTACTGGATTAATAGCTGGAACACCTGGAACGTGCTGCCAGAGGTGGTAGTGGAGGCAGATACGATAGGGGAGGTTAAGGGACTTTTAGATAAATGCATGAATATGCAAGGAATGGAGGGATATGGAACAAGGGCAGGCAAAAGGGGTAAATTTAATTTGGCATCTTGTTTGGCACAGCATCGTAGGCAAAACGGCCCATTCCTATGTTTTACAGTTCTAGGTTCTATGAATAGATTATGTTATGAGAAAATGTCGGACCAATAGGATTTATTCCAACTGGAGTTTAGAAAGAGAGGTGACTCTATTGAAATGTGAGATCCTGATCAGTCTTGATAAGGTGAACATGGAATGGATGTTTTTTCTTGAGGCAGTACAGAACTGGGGGCGGGGGGCAGTATTTAAAAATTAGAGGTCTCCCTTTCAGAAAGGAGATGTACAGAGTATTCTATTCAAGGTTTATGTGACTTTAGATGATGGTGACAAAGGTGTCACTGAATATCTTCAATGCAGAGGTAGAGAAGATTCAGAACTCCAGCATCTGCAGTTTTATATTATTGTCGCAGAGCCTTGTTAGGTAAGGGAGTCAAAAACTATTTGATGTATATCTGAATTTGGAATTCAAAATACAAACAGGGATCAGTTATGATCTTATTGAATATAACTGAATGGATTAATCTCCTAGTTCATACGTTGGTGCTTATCCTTTAAGTGGGAATCTTGACCACCTTTTCTTCTTATGGAAAATACTGGACTACAGCTGGAGGTATAATGTTGCAACATTGCACTGCAATCTCATAGCTCTACTGTTGGGTTCAACAACTGTGTTTTAACTTTGGCAAGCTAGCTTATGCAATCATTTAACTCAGCTTCATGAGTCTCTTTACTTCATCCTCAGTTAGCATGTTCCACTTTTGAGAGGGATAGCTCGAGCCTATCATTCAATGGGATCATGGCTAATATGTGATGTAAGTCCAGAAAAGAAAATCAGGCAAACCTGACAGCCTGAAGGAACTTTCACCTTGGTTGAGTAATGTTTGTGAAGCCAATAACTACCAAAGAAAAGAATCACATTTATAACTGCTTCACTTTGCCAACTAATTATGACCATGAAAAGTACGATGTTCTATATCTGTGGGAGAAATAACTACAGTAAGTTATTCTATTTAATTTTATGCTGGATTTAGGTGTGTAGTAATTAGGAATTCAACATGATGAAACAGAATAAGTCCACCAATGACTAAACTCCAAACTCTACACAAAGTGCATTGAAACATACACCAGCTTGTTGCATTATCTATTAATAGGCCTGCCATGCTTTATTATACTAGGGCTGAATACATAATATTTAATATTGCCAAACGCCTAACATTTGTCTATCAATGCTCTGTTTTCCTCTCTGTAGTCCAGCCTAATGTTAGACACTGCTCTCTCCTGTGTTTTTCTTCTGGTGCAGTGTACCATGTCCTCTCTCATTGAGTTGTGATGCGTGAGTGATTTTATTTTTATTGTCACTGCCTACTCTTTCACTGGTGACTTTTCTATTTAACAATCCATGAAACAGGAACTATTATGCTGTAAACATTGAAAACATTCCCAGCTGATTAAAATTACATAACAAACTGGAAGCATCACCTATCAGATTCAGTTAGTCTAAGTTACATAAGAATGTTCAGCTTATAGTATCTATCCTGTCATTTTAATTTTTAAAAGAAAATGCATGAATTCAATATCCTTGAATCCTATATTCATGCACATATACTAGCAGTGGACATGTAGATAATAAGTAAATGCAAGAACCTAAGCAGATTTTCCCCATTCAGCAAAATGATACTGCAACTAACTTTTACATTCTATTAACATAGTTGAGATCATTTGACAAGTCTGACCACCAAGGAACAATGCTGAATTCTTGGCTCAATAGCACATTACACACTGCATTTACCCACAGGGCTACTGTGGGATTTTTTTGCTTAGTGATGCCCAGTTTGGGTTCTGCCAGGTCTACTCAGCTCCTGACCTCATTGCATTGGTTCAAACCGCCCTTGGTTCAAACATGGGTGAAACAATTGAATTCCAGATGTGAGTTGAGAGTAACAGCCCTTGACATCAAGACTGCATTTGACTGGGTGTGGTATCAAGGAGTCCTAGTAAAACTGGAATTAATGAGTATTAGGGGGCAAACTCTCCAGTGGTTGAAGTCATACCTGGCACAGAAGAAGATTGTTGTGGGTGTTAGAGGTCAGTCATCTCATCTCCAGAACACCTCTGTTGGAGTTCTTAGGGTAGTGTCCTAGGCCCAACCATCTTCAGCTGCTTCAATGACCTTCCCTCTATCATTAGGTCAGAAGTGAGGATGTTCACTGATGATTGCATAATGTTCAGTACCATTCATAACTCCTCAGATACTGAAGCAGTCCATGTTCAAATGCAGTAATACCTGGACAATATCCAGGCTTGGGTGGACAAGAGGAAACTAACGTTCATGCCACACGCATTGCCAGACAATGATCATCTCCAACAAAAGACAATCTAACCACTGCCCCATGGTATTCAATAGTGCTACTATCACTGAATACCCTATTACCAACATTCTTGGAATTACCATTGACCAGAAACCCAAATGGAATCATCACATAAACACAATGGCGTGAAGAGCAAGTCAGAGGCTAAGAATACTGTGGCAAATAACTCATCTCCTGACTCCCAAAGCCTGTCCATCAACTACAAGGCACGTGTTGGAATACTTCCCACATGCCTGGATGAGCTCTAATAATACTCAAAAAGCTTAACACCTTCCAGGACAAAGCTGTCCGCTTGATTAGCACCACTACTGACGCTCAGTAGCACCAGTGTGTACTGTCTACATGATTCACTGTAGAAATTCACTAACGATCCTTAGACAGCACTTTCTAAACCCATGCCCACTTCCATTGCAGGCAGCAGATACACGGGAACATCACCATGTGAAAATTCCCTTCCAAGCCACTCACCATTTTGACTTGGAAATAAATTGCTGTTCCTTCAGTGTTGCTAGGTCAAAGTCCTGGAATCCACTGCGAATGACATTGTGTGTCTTCCTACAGCATGTGGACTGTAGTGGTTCAAGAAGGCATCTCACCAGCACCTTCTCAAGGGCAACTACAGACAGGCAATAATTGCTCGCCAGCCTGCAACACCCATGTCCCACTAGTGAATAAAAAAAAGTGTGGAGATCATTTTAAAAACAGACAACAGGTGACAGTGCGTGCAGAATTCTCTTTATCATTCCTGTATGTTGTTTGCATGTTTAAATGAAATGTTATCGATTTTATCCTGAGTGAACTAAAATGGACATTTTCATACACAATAAAGTTACAGCAAACCTCTGGCTTCAGGACAGAAATGGAGGAGTACAGATATCTTGGTGTGGTCAAGATAAATGTCTGTCACTGGCTTTGGAGAAGATTGCAGAGGTAGAGTGAGGTGAGGCATTGGAAGGATGTGCAAACTGATGAGAATATTAAATTCAAGATGTTGCTTATCAATCGGCATACATTACATTTTATCCAAAGAATACACCATTCACACTCCTCAAATAACCAGGACTGAAAACAAATTGATTTGACTTTTAATTGTCAACTTGGAGCAAAGAGATCCTATTTTCAGCTTGAACCAGATGTGTGCTTTCTGTAGCAGAAATTGTTGTTTAGAGTTCCACTAGATCCATCAGATGATGATGCTGCCTGATTTGTTCAAACATCTAATGTGCAATTTCTGGGTGAATATCTTATCTATCATGCACTACATAGTGGCAAAAAACAGAACTATGGGATATAAAATATTTTGAGTCAAAGTTAATGTACAGGAAGATTTGAATTTCAAGATCAAAATAAATATCTCTTGATTTTTACATTAGTAAAGTTAGTAAATAATTTAATAATTATTTAAATTATTCAGTATGAGGCTGAGAGAGTGAATTCCAGCAGGATTCCACTCATCTATGCAAAATGGAAAATAAATCAATTCTGCATTCTATACAGTGCTAATCAAGCAAAATTTCAGGATTGTGTAACGATAGTCTTATGACATCGGATGGAATCTTAATTTTCGTTTGGCTCAGTAAAAATCTTGTCAGATTTGGAGGAGTGAGGCCAGATGGGTTTTCTCAACCTGTCTTACCAAACACATCAAGTTAGTTGCTGCTGCTGATCCAATGCTGTGTATCACAATGCTGCCTCTGTTCCATCTTACTATGCACTCTTACAAGAGCTTTCCACTCATCGCACATTCATCAAGATACCAGCATTCCTTGTGGCTGCACCATCTGCAAGAGCTTGCACCTGCAGGAATGCTGGCATGTGCCTTGCTCGTGGCTGGTGACTGGACAGGGGAATGTGGCCCTGAATTTCTCTGATGGGATCTGAAGGTCCTGATTGATGGGATCATGTTCAGGAGAGCTGTCCTCTTCCTGTAGGACAGACAGAGGAGCATGCACTACCGCATGACGTTTGCCTGGTCAGGTATTGCCACCCAGGTCAGTACCCTGTCCAGAGTTTGGAGGGCTGAACAGCAGTGCCTCAAGAAGATCAATGACCTTTTCTCTTCTACAATGGTAAGTGCCATACTTATTTTTGTGCTACCTCACATTCACTTTTTTTTTCTGCTACTACACTTGACTCCCACCAAGGCTTCTGCTCTGCCACATTCTTTGTTGCATGCAACATCTTCCCTTACTCACTTCCCTTAACCCCCAATCCTCCCACCTTAATAACCCTCTACATTGCCCTTTCACTCTCTCAAACACCTCATGTAGAACACCACTAACAGATGTGCCACCTTCACTTGTGTAGAACCCAAAGTTTACATGATTATCACAGCATAGAATGCAGACTGATTCACTTTCCATTTTTCTGCCCATAATGTCATTCTAGCAACTGACCAAATGAAGATGAACTGGTGGAAAGGTTCCAATTCAGAGTCCTTTCCCTCATGGAGAGAGGATACTTGCCCTAGCTGGAGAAGACTGGGTCTTGTGGAAGTGTATTGACATCCATGTTCCTATCACTGAATAAGTACAGCTTGTAGCAATACTGAAATGCTGACTTTCTCCAGGTACATAGCGATTTGTAGTGGTTGCCATCTCTAACCATTGGCTGTGACACTTTCTGCCTTTTGCAGTTTCCAGTCAGTGTGCCATGGATATGAGCCAAGAGGCATCCATGTCCTTGAGGGAGACCTCCTCAATCTTTTCAAGAGTAAGACGCCATTCAAGGCATGGAGGAACCATTGCAAGGATGAGACTCCTCACCAGTGATATTACCAAAATGTCAGTGGGCTCAATAGGTGAAGGGAGTGTTGAACAGGAAACTGCTGAAAAACTCACACCGACAATTGCACGGATAGCTGAGGGATAAACACCTCAGGCTATTAGCAATCAGACAGGCGGTACTTGCTCAGACCCTGGCAGGAGATGACCCTGTGTTCCTGGTGATGAGGAATTTCATTAACAAGCTCAGAGACAAGCAAGCCTTCATGAAAAAGTCAAAGCATGTACATGAATGTCAGCTGTGGGCCCTACAAGCCCTTCTTCTCCTCTCTCCCACCTGCTGTGCCTCACTGAATTTCATGTTGAGTTTTCCCACCGCAGGTTTGGTAAGATTGCTGTTTGTGACACGTGGGATTGTTAACAAGCAACATAGTGTCAATTGAGAACTTGTCTCTGCCTAAGGGAGAATCTCATGCAGCTTGGGCAAAGGGACCATCTTATCTGATTGTAACACAGATCTTGCCACAGACCACATTGCTTATAAGATTTTCCAATCAATATTTTATTTTGGATGAAGAGAGATGGTGTTGAACTTTATTATATCTTGGATTTTTATTTAAGATTTGAATTTAATTAGTTATTTTGTTTATTTGCAGAATAACGACAGACTGAATGACACTGATGATTATGGACAGTTACAGACTGATGGTGCTGCTTAGGTTGATAGATGAATAGTTGAAAAAAATGATCCGTCAGGAATTCCAAAATTCAGAAACTGAATATGATCTACTTTATAGAAAGTTATACTCTATAGAAAGTTAATGTTGCCTGTCTGTCATGGACAGTGTTGGATATTGATGTGAAAACAGATTTTCTTCACAAAGTTTGGACAGATTTCCATGAGAATGAGAAAAACCTCATGTTAACATTCATATTCAACTCGTACAAAAATCCCAGGGTCTCTGTGCATCCAACCCTCCACCACCAGGACTCAGTGCAAACCCCTCATAGACTTGTGGAAAGACACAAACAATAATGTGCAATAGACCCTTTATGGATTACGTTAGACTCTGCCAATGAGGAGGTTATCACCTGGCTTCAGAGGTTTGCATTCTCTAAATAAAAATGGAATTGACTCAAATGAAGAATTTGAGTGTTTTTAACCAAGTACTAAGATTGACAGAAATGGTGAGTTTGGACATATTTAAATACTCTCAGTTTTGTTAAACACATGTTTAGAGAAAAACATTTTTTGCACCTGCCATAGGGTTTAGTATTTGGACTCAGGCTGTCAAATCTGATCATAACTATTTCAGGAGGCTGCAGCAGTTGACTTTTCCACAGCCAGTAATTAGTCATAGTGGGATATTTGCCAGTTCAGAGCTTGTTCTCAGATTTGATCATTGTTTTATTTCTCCTTTATCATTGGCAATTACAGTAACAAGCAAGGGTATATTTAGAAATACACTACATAATCCAAATGGGGTGGGAAAGACAGGCTGTATCCTGCTCCCAGCTGCTGTGATGGCCATTTTGAAATGTTCATGGAGTGGCTCACACTTCAGCTAGTGGTGTCAGGGCAGAAAGACCTACAACAAAAGCAGCAGAGGTGATGGCCTAGTGGTATTATCAATAGACTGTTAATACAGAGATGCAGGGAATGTTCTGGGACTGGTGGCAGATGGTGGAATTTGAATTCAATAACAAATATGGAATTAAGAGTCTAATGATGACCATGGAATTGTTGGGGGAAATACCCATCTGGTTAACAAATGTCCTTCAGGGAGGGAATCTGCCACCCTTACCTGGTCTGGCCTATAGGTGATTCCAGACCCACAGAAATGTGGATTTCTCTTAGCTGTGCTATAGGGATGGGCAATAAATGTTGGCCTAGTTGGTGACACCCATATCCTATACATGAATTTCAAAAAGCTCCCTAGTTGAAAAGTTCATCAACTCAACTTTGCTTGGTGTCCCTGGAGAGGGAGCATGCGATGATCACTGGTAAGGTAAGAGACCTTTAGAGACTGGTGTGCACTCAGGGACTGAAGTGCAGCATCTCACTACACTGTTATTTTAATTTAGTGCATTTCTGTTTTATTCTATAAAAGCTTCCATTCAACTATTAATTTATGTTTGATTTCGATACGGTGTCCCAGCACAGCTTCATTATTAGTATTTTTGACTTCCTGTTTTAGTAAGAATCAAGAGAACTTTACTTTCAGTTTACTTTTAGTTCAACGAGTGGAAGGAGCTTTACTCTATATCTAACACCGTGCTATCCCTGTCCAGGCAGTGTTTGATGGGTACGCTGTCAAGTCTTTTTAGTTTAAAAGACTAGAAGGAGATCATGGTAGGTCACTAACGGTCTACGTGAGTATTTAAAACCAAGATTAACATTAAATAGCCCATGATTTGGCTGGCAGGCAATTCTAAGTATTGTGCAGTGTAGAGAAGATGGGCAAAGAAATGAAATACAAATGAGAAACACTTTAGCCCAGAACCCTATAGCTGCCTCCTATACCAGTATAGTCTACAGGCCAATTTCAATGGACACCTGATGGGTTACCAGCAGTTGTTAATCAGAAAAATCACCATGGTTTCTCATAGTCATACTCCCTTGAGAACAATTCAGCACAATTGGTAATCTCAATCATGTTCCAAAGATAGAAGAACAGTATATGAAAGTTTCAATGGTTGGTACAGGTACATCATTGATTTAAGTCCCTGCAAATTAGCCCATTTGTAATCTCCGTGAATAATGATATTTTACCTGAAGACATTTATCTAAGAAATCAGGTTTAAAAGTACCTCTTCTGTTGAATGGAGTTTCTAGTATAAAATGTAGTCCTTACCAATGGGGATTGAAGAGATCTGTGTGTAAAGGTCAAGCATCCTATTGCCATCAACGTCCACCAAGTAATTTCCCCGGCTTTCCTCGTAGTCACAAAAGAAATTCACGGCATCTATGTTCTGAAGGGGGCAAAATGGAATAGCTAGATTTAGTGCAGTTATGAAAGGTAACGTCGCCACTGTCCTTTCATAAATTAGTTAATCATTTTAATTTACAAAATAATTAGTAGGGAGAGAATTGGTAGTGAGTTTAACCTGAGGTTCACCACAACTCAGGTAGGAGGTGATGTTGTGAAGGCTGGACTTTCATGATGACCCCAGCTGGGTACAGGAATTGAACCCATGCTGTTGGCATTACTCAGATCAGCTCTCCAGTCAACTGAGTTAACCAACCCCTAAGTATAAAATATGGAGAGTATTGGTTTTAATGAGGCATCAAAAGGGATATCTAAGGAAAGTTAGGTGTTTCTTGCAAATCATTTCAAGAGGAAGTAGAAAAAACAGCATGTTACATAAAATAAAAATAACTAACAGCCATGATTCTTCTTATCTTTCTTCAGTTTCTCTTTCCAGGCTCGGTCCAATTCATTTAGCCCATGAGACCCGTTACCTTCCCCCATACTTTCTTCCAACTGAATAGTTCCCAGTTAAGCAAAGTCATGATTTTAAGGTTCGCCTGTTTCAAATCCCTCCATAGCCTGGTTTTTCTCTATGTCTATAATCTTCCCCCTTTCCACAATCCTCTGAGATATTTGTATTTCTCTAATCCTAGACTCTTCAACATTCCCAATTTTAACTGCTCCACCATTGGTGACCATCCTTTTAGCTGCCTGAACATTAAGAGTCGAATTTTCCCAGCCTCCAAATGTCATGGCAACAGTTAATCCATTGATAAAATATGGGAAAATCATTAAAATTAGGTTCTTGATGGTGAGAGAAAAACCTCTTTTAGATACAGTTGCTATTTTCCGATGTGGCCGAGAGAGTCTAGACAACGACAATTTGTGACATGAAAGCAGACACCCAGTGGTTCCAACTCACCAGTCACGCCTCTGGGTCTCCACCTTGACCAGCATTCCCTGATACCTCAAACATGGGCCACGAACAGCAACCACTACCCCTCTCCTACCTCAGAGATTGAAATCACACATGCACCTGCCTCATCGCACCATGACAGCACATTTCTGACTCACTTGGAATACAGTTATCCATTTTAATGCTGCAGTTTCGAGCAAATATTGACACCTTTTACTGAATCATAGGATCAATGAAGTATTTTGGCGCAGAGCGGCCATTCAGTCCATTGTGAGTCTACCAGTTCTTCAAATGAGCATCATTACTATTGCCAGTCTCCTGCTTTTTTCACCTTACTATTGCGCATTATTTCTATCCAAACAATTATCCAGTACCAATAGGATTATGCCTGATTTACTTTCACCTTGGACTGCAAGTATTTGCCAAATGATCTTTTGTAAAGCTGTCTTTCTTGGGTGATGCAAGGGGTGGCAGGGGGATCAAAGTTTCAGTAATCCTAATGTATTTACAATCTCTGACTACATTTGCATGCTATGGCTTATATTCATCCATTAGAATCAATTCACTATGTCAACAATCCAAATAGACACATTCTATGGCTCTCCTCATCACAATCCTCCATGCCACACTGCATAGAGAACTATGTTTAACTGTCACTCATGTATTCTGAGAATGTTTGCTGCCCACATTACTAAGAACATGTTCTGTTTCTGATATTCCTCATACAGGTTCACTGGATCCATGACCTGTGGATCCAGTCACAGGATTATCATCATTCAGGCAACATTGAAGATGCAGAGAAATTGAGGATGAACAACTATGGTAGACAGACGAGGACCAGCAGGAACTTCCAGTGGCAGATGATTAGTCTCCAAATGAAGAAATCATAGCAGAAGGTCCTCTAGGTGCCAAGGAGATACATGGGGCTCAGAGTTTCTCTGTTTCTGTTGCAGACTGAGGATGACCCAAGATATTGTGAAAGAATGGTATCATCTGCTGGATCAGGACCTTAAGGGGTAGGTGGCCATCCCACCAAAGGCCATCAAGGTAACAGCTGCACTAACTTTGTATGCAACTGACTGCTTCAAGGATCCACTGTGTACCTGTGTGGAATCTCTCAATTAGAATATGAATCAAGGTCATTACTGATGCAATTTGTGTCAGATCACACTGCTCCATTTGTTTACTTGTGACCATGTCAATGCAGCTTAAACAGTGGAATTTGACAGCATTGCTGGCTGTCCCAAGGTGCAGACAGCTGTAGTTTGTATAAACACTGTGTTAAGATTGTCACATCATAAGCTCCTGGCAGTGCTGAGTACTGTCACCCACAAGGAAGCATGAGTGCAGTGCCACAGTGACATATGGCTGCATAGAAGGTTGTGAGATAACCTGATGGAGCTCATAGAGAGTAACACTCCACAAAGTTCCCCAAAGTTAACAATTAGCTGATTTTTGGTAAAATTCAGCCCTAAGTTCTGGAATTCCCTTCCTAAACATCTTTGCTTCTCTATCATCCCTTTTCAGTTTCAGACACACCTTGAAACTTATTTTGACCAAGGTTTCGGTCATCAATGCCAATGTCTCCTTCTGTGACGGGGTTTAGGCTACTGTGGGAGATGAGGGAGGAAATTATAAGGGCTCTGACCCAAACTTTTAACTTCTCTCTGGTCTCAGGGAGGTGCCAGAGGACTGGAGGACAGGTACTATAGTTCTACTCTTCAAGAAAGATGGTTGAGATAGAGCAGGGAAATCAGGGATAGTCAACATGACTGTGTCAGAAGGAATCATGCCTAACAAATCTGATTGAATTTTTCAAGGAGGTGGCCAGGCGTATAGATGAGGGTAGTGCAGTTGTTGCTGCTTATGTGGATTTCAATAAAGCCTTTGACAAGGTCCCACATGGGGGATTGATAAAAAAGGTAAAAGCACGTGGATCCAGGAGAACTTGACAAGTTATATCCAAAACTAGCTTAATGGTAGGAAACAGAGGCTGATGGTAGAATGCTGTTTGTGTTATTAGTGTGCAGTAGTATACCACAGAGATCAGTGCTGGTTTCCAAATTGTTTGTGATAGATATAAACCAAATAGAAGAAAATATCAGAGGGATAATAAGTACATTTGTGGTAACACAAAGATTGGCCAGGTGGTTGACAGTGAGCAAGAAGGTCTTAGGTTGTAGGAGGATATAGATGGGCAGATCAGCAGCAGATGGAATAACCCTGATAAGTGCAAGGTGATGCACTTCGAAACAAATAACATATCAAGGTAGTACTCAATGAATGGCAGGACACCAGGAAGTTCAGGAACAGTGGGATCTTGGAGTGCTTGTCCAGAGATCCCTGAAGGCAGCAGGACAGGATGATAGGCTGGTTAAGGCGGCATACAGGACACTTGCCTTTATCAATCGTGATATAGATTATAAGATCAGGAAGATGATGTTGGAGCTGTCCAGAAATCTGGTTAGGTTTAGGGCACAGCTGGAGTACTTTGTACAGTTCTGGTCACTGCACTGTTCGAGAGGGGTATAGGGGAGATTCACCAGGATGTTGCCTGGGATGCAGCAGTTTAACTATGAAAAGAGACTGGATAAACTTAGATTGTTTTCTTTGGAGCAAAGAAGGCTGAGGGGCACATGGTTGAGGTGTATAAGGTTATGGGGGCATTGACAGGGTGGATGGAAAGCAACTGTTCTCCTTAACTGAAAGATCAATAACAAGGGATGTAATTTTAAGGTGAAAGGTAGGAGGTTTTGCAGAAACCTTTCGTCACTCAAAGGGTGTTGGGAGTTTGGAATGCACAGTATGGGAGGGTAATTGAAGCAGGAAGCCTCACAACCTTTAAAAAGTACTGGATGGACATTGAATGTCATAACATTCAAAGCTATGAGCCAAATGCTGGAAAGTGTGACCAGAGTTATATAGATATACAGCATAAAAACAAACCCTTTGGTCCAACTCGTCCATTCTGACCAGATATCCTGTATAAATCTAGTCCCATTTGCCAGCATTTGACTAATATCCCTCTAAACCCTTTCTATTCATATACCCACCCAGATGCCTTTTAAATGTTGTCTTGTACCAGCCTCCATCACTTCCTCTGGCAGTTCATTCTGTGCATGCACCACCCTATACATAAATCGTTGTCCCTGAGATGTCTTTTGTATCTTTCCCCTCTCCTCTTAAACATATGCCTTCTAGTTCTGGACACCCCCACACTGGGGAAAAGACCTCACCCATTTACCCTATCCATGCCCCTCATGATTTTATAAATGTTTATAAGGTCACACCTCAGCCTCCGACATTCCAGAGAAAACAGCCCCAGCCTATTCAACCTCTCTTTATAGCTCAACTAGCAACTCCTCGTAAACCTTTTCTGAACCCTTTCACAACATCCTTCCTATAGCAGGGATACCAGAATTGCATGTAATACTCCAAAGTGGTTGAACCAATGTCCTGTACAACATGACCTCCCGATTGCTATATTCAATGCTCTGAACAATAAAGGCAAAGCATACCAAATGCCTTCTTCACTATCCTATCTACCTGCAATTCAACTTTCAAGGAACTATGAACCTGCACTCCAAGATCTTTTTGTTCAGCAACACTCCCTAGGATCTTACCATTAAGGTATGAGTCCTGCCCTGATTTGCTTTTCCAAAATGCAGCACCTTACATTTGTCTAAATTAAACTCCATCGGCCACTCTTTGACCCACTGGCCCAGCTGATCAAGGTTCCATTGTACTCTGAGGTAACCTTCCTCACTGTTCACTACACCTCCAATTTCGGTGTCACCTGTAAACATACTAACCATACCTTCTATGCTCACATCCAAATTATTTATATAAATGATGAATAGTGGACCCAGCACTGGTCCTTGTGGCATATCGCTGGTCACAGATCTCCAGTCTGAAAAGTAACCCTCCACCACCACCCTCGGTCCTGACCAGTACGGATCTGGAGTAGTTTTTTTCTGTTGGTGCAGACTCAATGGGCTTAAGGGCCTCTTCTGGACTGTAAGATTCTATAATTCTATGATACTAGATTTAGAATTCTCCAGTGCAGTGCCTTAGGGTTTCACTGTAAGTTGTCATTGCTATTCTTGGTGTGACTTGTCAGCTGTGTCTATTGGAGACAGACTGCAGCTTGAATAATAATTATTTATTCTTCAAGGTCAAGGGTAGGATATCATTTTGTTTCACTTACTCATTAGCGTTTCAACACTGACAGAGTTTACTGAGGATTTTGATTATCTGTGGAAAGGGTGCGAGAAATGTTTAGCACTCTAGGCAGCACAGTTACTCAAAATAAATCTCCTAAATGTTCAAGGTGTGAGGAGCTTTTAAATAAATGGCTAACCTTCCCAGATATAAACATGTTTATGTATTGTGTAGGATTCTTAACTCCTACAGGTTGTGCCAAAGATTTCAGTAAGTCAGAAGTAATTCTCATTTTAAATCTACATTGATCGGTAATGTTGCATTTCCAGAATGTTCTTTGGTGATGGAAGGTAGACTTTCAGCATTGCTACTTGGTTCCAGAACATCTGAGACAACAAGCTACCATCAAATGATGACTTTGATTCCCTTGTCACAAGCTTTCCCTGATAGGTGGGAGAACAGGAATATCGTATGAGTGATCTATATGAAGGGCTGGTGTGGGATTGAGAAAAAAAAACAGCTGTTGTAACCTGCACCAAGAGTTTATGGTATTGGTCTGACATTAATGCACTGGGTGATGCAGTGAAAGCTCTCCCTTAAAATGGTTCCCTGTTTCATCTCATTAATTCACCATGAGTCTTCTTGGCAGCATGCAACTTAACTTTTTTAAAGTTTGCCACCTGGATGCTGAAGATGCACCACTCACCTCAATAGAGTTGGCTTATAAATTGTGCTGGTGACTGTGGTGCTATTTACTATTGTGAATGGATAAGTCACTAATTGGCAACTGCACTTTGTCTGTCGTTGTTCTGACTAAGACTCTAACACACAAATATCATCACAGGTCTTCTTGCTTATTACAATACAGACAACAAATGACTTTATTTTTATGTTGTCCAATTGCTGCAGCAAGTGATGGAAGAGCTGAGGAAGATATCTGGAGCAGGATAAATAGTGCAACAGTGTGATCAAGTTTTTCCTATCGCAGTACTGAAGATCTTCTTGCAGGTACTATCCACAGAGAACCATGAGGTCTTTGAGATAAACTGTGAGAAGGAATGGGGGCAGATGCACATTGTGATCACAGTAAAGAACCCGAGGATCCAGATTTGGTTCCACAAGATGTTAAGTTACTTGACTTATATGCTCAAGATCAGAGAATAACCTCATCTACCAATAATCACTATCAATTGTGGTTTATTATTGGATTCATTGTTTCATCTGTGCATTTACTGTTACTGCAGTTCACATCTTGCACACACACTGAAAGAGATTTAGAACACCCACTGACATACTTTGCTCTCTCCAGTAGATGTTGGCTCATAACTCGAGGGAACAGCACCTAAGGACTAGGGGATAGAAAACCCAATACATCTTTACCCTAATGGGGGAATCTCCATCTTTGAAGGGGGCATGACTGAGGCCATGGTCAATGGCGGGGTTAAGTAAAGCCATCAAAGCTGACTGTGTACTCACACCTAATACTCTTTCTCAATCTACTCACTTCTCCTTTCTCAATCGGTTCAGCTGCAGCTGGTGAGTATTTATCACTGACCCCAACTCTTCTTCCCTCAAAACACCTTTATACCCATGTCTGTCACATTTCAGGAAACCAAGGATACTACACAGCCAGTAGTGGGTCAGCAAACTGCAAGACAATGATGATGAAGAGAAATTGTCACTAATTCTCCCAAATACAGATGCCTTGTGTAGTTTAGAGGGTTGCTCAATGATAGGATTTCCATGTGATAAACAACAGCCGCAAGTATCAGCAGCTGGGGTAGCTGAGGTGCCAGTTAACCAGAAGGCAATGATGTCCATGATTTCTACTGCAGACTTCTCTTTGGAAAATGTTGCACGTTGAAATGCTTGGGCCTAAGAGAAAACCTGTGGCCACTAAAGGAACAGAGAGGTGCCTGGCTCTAACTTGGTACAGGGTGTTCAACAAGGCTTTGATGCCCATCCATTTCAACATGAAAATAGCAGCCAATTCCGCAGGAATACTTGCAGATCAAACACAGATGCAGCATTTGATGGCCAGGACCTGGGAGACAATGCTACATCCACACCCAATAACTGCAGCTTGGAACTTCAGAGGGCCAGTGGTAGTGGAGCTGGGAGCAAGGCCAGGGGCCAGGAACAGCACAAGGCCTGTGATTAATGTCCCTCTCCTTTTCTGACAGCCAGCAGTTGAGCTTTATTCAGAATACAGGCAGAAAATACACAAAGTCTGTGTGATTTGGGGAAACTGAAATCATGTAAGCTCACCTTACTGTTGACATAATGGCAGATAACAGTTTGCAAGGATGACAGCACCGTCCTCCCAGCACTGTAACTCTTCCAATTCTCATTGCAGTTTCCCATCAGACAGCCCAGACTGTTAACATCAATATTGGGCTTTGTATAGCCAAACCTGCTCAAGATCATTCTGCAGGACCATGTGCAATGTCAATAGCTTTGCAGCTGCCATGTTGCAGCCACTGGGTTAGCACTACACAGAAGCAGTAGCACAGGCAAAAGACACATAGAAAACAAGCATGCCGAATGCACAAGGGATTATGTGTCTTTTGAATGGAATATGGAAAGGTTCTGATTATTGAGTTCTGAATAATTGCCCCGTGGCAGCTTTTCTGGTGGTATTGCAGCCATGAGGTTGGAAACAGAGGGAAGCTAAGGTTTAGGACTGTTGGTAGATGGTGAATTACGATCGCTTTCACCAGCACTGCATCAATCATGAACAGCCAGGCCCCAAAAGGCATGTGTTCACTGCCTCCTCCTGCTTTGCCCATTGTGAGGGCTATGCCCTCATGATGGCACTGTTGCACAGGATGCTGCTTATTACAACAAATCTTGGAACACACTTTGCCAAACACTACAGAGACCCTTCAGAGTGGCACATTAAATGGAATTTTTTTTTGTGTTCTCCAGCAGTCTTTTGTATTAAGTTGATTTTGTCCCTTTCTGAACAGAACACAGTGAACCCCCTAGTGTAACCGTGGACAATCACCTAGGAGATATCGTAAATATCGTCTGCACCATTCTGGAATGAGCCCAATATTTGAAAGGTCATGGTAACAGTCACCTTTGCAGGCAATAGCAGTCCTTTCTCCCCCCACTCTGGGACAGCTTGCTGCAACAGCTGACACATTTCGACGAACATTTCCCTAGTGAAGTGGAGAGTTCAGGAACATTTTACCTCAGGCTGGGTTAAACTTGGATACTTCCCCGATAAAAATTATGGCAGATATGGAGTACTGCTGAGAGTCCTTCTTCTTCTTCTTCTTCCTCCTCCTCTTTCAAGCAGCTTGCCCTCCTTAGTAATGCTTCTAGTCGCTCTTCCTGTCCTACAGTTATGTACAGGAACCATGGGTCTGAACAAAACATTTGGAGGCAGAGCTGACATCTTCAGCACATGCCATTACTTGCAGACTTCGGCATTTTCAGTCAGGAGATGACAAGTGCATCACAAATGCCATTTTGGACCTCAGATGGTATCCTGAGCCCACAGAACACAGGCAGAATCTTGATCTGTAAAATCTGCATGAGAGTCAGGAGGGCAAAAATCCCTCAGCCACTAGGGAAAGGTTTAGGCCAAATAACCTGCATAGATTTGTGGCCAACTGTCGCTTCTAAATGAGATTGGAACAATCACATTGACTAAATGCTTTAAAAAGTTAACATTTTCTGCTTGAATTACTTGGCCCCCCCAGCAATAACCCGAGAGGATGGAGGTAGGATTTTTTCTGAATCACATTTCCTACAACATATCCAAGAATTCCATCTGGAGAATGCACCCAAACATCATTATTTCACAGATAGAATTGAATCCTCTGACATTTCTCTTGTTTGCACCACAGCTGGACTTGATTGTGGTTTGTACAGACAATCCAGATTTACAATAAATGTGAAGAGATTTAAAAGAAAAGGCATTCACAATCACTGCAGAGGGATTGATTGCTTGCACCTAAGCACTGCTTTTATAAAATGTGTTTTTCAAACTGCAATATGCAGCATGGAGGCTGTTACTTACACCCTGCTGTTGGATACAAGCACCAGAGACATGACACAGTCAAACAAGTGAAAATCGGTCAGACAGCTGCCTAAAAATGTAAGTTCACATTACCATCGAAGTACAGCTGGCTTCAGTTTTAACCTTGCAATCGGATTATGCTGATGCCCTGCCTTGCTGACCAATTCTACTGTGATCCTGCTATACTGGGAAACCCAAATCGAAAATTACCAGCTAGCGAGCATCACATTCAACTGGTACATACAAAGATTTGTATGTTTAATTAATTAGTACCGCATCATTTTAAAAAGATTTATTTTGTAATATCAAGACATGCTACTCTCATTTTAAAAGTCATTTTACTATTTCACAGTTTCTGTTTAAATTGGTTCAATCAAATTGATGTACAGAAGTGTTTCATTTGACGAGCCAGAGATAACTTGCAGTTCAGTCTGCAAATGGTTTTGATCTATATTTCCTTAAAATAAAGTTCTGCCGGAACAAATAGACTTTTAATGGTCAGGCTGGAACTACAGTAAAGTTTACAGTAAATATTACTCCCCAAGCCAATCTCTGACCTTCTGTTCCATTCCAAATACAATGTCTGTCCCTCTGCATTGCTGTCCCCAGTCAGGCCATTTACCTTGATCTCAATATCCCAATTTGCCACCTTTTTCCCGACTTAGTCCTCTTCGTCTGTTCTCAGCCTGACTACAGTTTGTCTAATGGTCAAACCTGCTCTTTGGTCTCCTGCACCATTCCTCACTTAGCCTCTTTTCCATTCCACTGCTTGAGATGTGCCACTTTAGTTTAATTCTCACTCTTCTCTCTCTATCTCTTTTCTTAATTCTCTTCCAATCCATGTTTATTTCAACCATTTGTACATCCAATCTATACTCCAGCTTGCACATGAACACCAAGACCTCCTATTCCTTCCCGTCCTTCTACTCCTCTATTCTAGTTCTGCGTTGATAGTAAAGCTCATTATGTCATAGTATAGACATCAAAATTGGCGGTGACAGCAGATAGTAAAGATTAACAAAGTATTTCCACCCAATAAAAAGATCTGTGATATTTATCACCAGAATTGTATCTATGTATGTGACCTTTCAGTATTTTGCCAAACATTACTCAGAATTGATGATCCCAAATCAGTTGCCCAGATAGGTTAGGGAAATCTGTAGAAGTATTGTGAACAAGCTCAAGCCAGGACAATAGATTGTTTACACACAGTACCCACTCGTAATGGTGTTACCAACATTTTTTTAAACTTTGCATTTCAGATGATCAGGTACTTATTCTTGCAGATTTTATTTAACATAAAATAACTAGTTCATCAAAACTTGGGAAGGCGTGTTGCGTAATTTTGATGCACTGCCAACTTTTGACAAAGACACCTTTGTACTATTGAATTATGCTGTTGCAAATCTTTCCAGAATGAAAGTTGGGATTTAATGAGATTGAACTTTGATCTTTATCTAACAATTAACTGATTGTATCATAAATCTCATAGTTCAGATCATTTTTACTGAAATTGATAAACAAAACCCAAAGCAGAAATTGCAAAATTTCAATACTTCAGTCCTTCTGTAACTGATGGTTTTTCTCAATGCACTCTACAACTATCTGCTAGGTTAAATATTCTCACTGTAAGATTTCCTTTCTTGTTGCTTTAAGAATCATCAAATCCAATGACTTGACATAAATCTGACCAGTTACCAGTTTTATAACAGATGAGAGTTAAGACAGCCCTAGAGGCAAACAGATAGATACAAAAGCCATACACTTTGCCTCCATAGGGTTTTCAACTTTAATTCACATCTTGAAAGCATACATACCTCTGGCATCATTTGATGTTTATCTAAGTGTGATGAATTCTCTTGGAACTAGTTCACAAACGAAGAAAGCATTTTTTGCAGCCAGACAATTGGGTATAACAAAGGAAGTAACCAAGAAGAATCATGCTCTCATGTTGTGTATCTTCTTATTAGTACCTGTCTGGCACCAAGCCTGAAGTAGGATAAAAGGTGACCTCAATCACAGTGGTGGGTCTGTGTGTGAGAGTCTGTTGCTAGGAAAACACAGCAGGTCAGGTATCATCTGAGGAGCAGGAGAATCGACATTTTGGGCATAAGCCCTTCACCTTTCTTAATTTCTGTTGAAGGTCTTATGCCCGAAATGTTGATTCTCCTGCTCCTCAGATGCTGCCTGACCTGCTGTGCTTTCCAAGCAACACACTCCCGACTCTGATCTCCAGCATCTGCAGTCCTCACTTTCTCCTAGAGTGAGAGAGAATGTGTGGTGGACTGCCTGGGACGACTTAAGGAGCTATTTAGCGGTGTTTGGTCAGATGGAGTGGAAGAAAGGTTGACACAGGATGAACAACTGAGCCCTAGAAATAAAATATATTAGTGGCAGCAGATAGCTCAGTGGTTAGCACTGCTGCCTCACAGTGCCAAGGACTCTGGTTCAATTCCACCCTCAGGTGACTGTACAGAGTTTGAACATCCTCTCTGTGTCAGTGTGGGATTTATTTGGGTGCTCTGATTTTCTCCCACAGTCCAAAGATGTGCAGGTTAGGTGCACTGGCTCGGCTAAATTGCCCATAGTGTTCAGGATTAACCAGGGGAAATGCAGGGTTGCAGGGTAGGGGGATGGTTCTGAGTGGATGCTCTTCGGAGGGTCGGTGTGAACCCGATGAGCTGAATGTGTGTTGCTGGAAAAGCACAGCAGGTCAGGCCGAGGCGCAGAAGAATCGATGTTTCAGGCATAGAGTCCTCGCTTTCTTCTCCTTGATGGGCCGAATGGCTTGTTTCCATACTGTAGGGATTCTGTGATTCTAGTGGATGCTTGAGGTTAGAGGGGTCAGTGCTGGTCAGGTAGCTGCCTTCCTCAGATGGATGAAGACCAGAATAAGAGATTAGATTACTTACAGTGTGGAAACAGGCACTTCTGCCCAACAAGTCCACACCAACCCGCAACCCACCCAGACCCATTCACCTACGGGCAATTTAGCATAGCCAATTCACCTAACCTGCACATTTTTGTATTGTGGGAGAAAACCGGAGGACCCGGAGGAAACCCACGCAGACATGGGGAGAATGTCCAAACTCCACACAGTCAGTCACCTGAGGCGGGAATTGAACCCGGGTCTCTGGCGCTGTGAGGCAGCAGTGCTAACCACTGTGCCACCGTGCCGCCCCAAAGAGTGTGAGGAACAGTAAGGTAAGAGCTTCTAAACACTTCAATTAGAGAGCAGATGGCTGCTGCCACATGCCACACAGAACAAGCACTCAATCTGTTGCCATCAATCTATTTGTCCACCAAGATTGCTTTTACCTGGCACAAGTACTATGCTTTCCTGCCTATTTAGCTTATACATCATATTTAATCTGCTCCTGGTTAACAAACCACTTAATACTCGATAAACTAATTTTAAACTACTTATAACTTCAAACCCAATTTTAAATATATGACTCCCAAATTTAATGTCTATCTTACACACTTTCTCTTAACCATGTATTCAGCAGCAAGACAGACACTTCTTCCACCACCTCTGCCACGCTAGCACAATTTAGAAGGGTCATCAACTATTGTCAGGTTATTTGCCGGCTGATGTTTAATAATTGAGTTTGTAAAGTGCTGTCAGTTTTCTACTGCTGTTCAGCAAGTTTTCAGTGAGTGGTCAGACCATTCATTATTTGCCCTGGTCTGAAGACTGAAAGGGACACTGAGCAGAGACAGTATAGAGGAGGACATCAGAAGAAGGAGGAGGAGCAGAGGGATATGGACAGGATATGGACTGAAGGGGAGGAGGCATCTCAGAGGAGGCCTTGTCACCTGAATCATTGCTCTTATCTCAACTCACCCAGGAGCAGTATGTGTGTCATTTCTACTTCATGAACAAGTCATTTGTAATAATCTGCCACCTTTTTCAGGCAGATCTGCAGCCTCAAAGCATAGTAGTGGTATTGCGTTTTGATGGCTGTGAAGGTGACCATGGCCATGACTTGCTTCACTTCAAGAAAAGGTTCTGTGCGCCGATTTGGTAAGGTTACTAGTTTTTTTAATTTCAATGGTCTCTTTGGGAGTTCAGAACAGTGGGAATGAATGTTAGAGCAGTTGCATGCTCCTTCTGTCGAATGTGGGAGGTAAGGGTCATCACTAGTGTCCCCACTGATTTCATCTGCGGGAAATGCACCCAAGCCCAGCTGCTCAGAAACCGCATTAGGGAAGCTGGGGCTGGAGCTGAATGAACTTCAGATCATTCGGGAGGCTGAGGGGGTAATTGAGAGGAGTTACAGCGAGGTAGTTGCACCTCAAGTACAGGAGATATGTAGATGGGTTACAGTTAGGGGATGGAAAGGGAACAGGCAGACAGTGCAGGGATCCCCTTTGGCTATTCCCCTCAATAATACGTATACTGTTCTGGATACTGTTGGGGGGGATGACCTACCAGGGGAAAGCCATAGTGGAGAAAGTGAGGTCTGCAGATGCTGGAGATCAGAGATGGAAATGTGTTGCTGGAAAAGCGCAGCAGGTCAGGCAGCATCCTGCGAGCCTGGTCCTTGACCTTGAGAATTTTTTAAAACACTGGCTTGGTTTTAGCAGGTAGTTGTGGTGAAGCTGCTGGATCTGAAGAAACAGATCCACCTTCTCTGACATCTCTGCTGTAAGAACCTGCTTTTACCTTTTGTGCCAAGGGGTGTTGATGGGGATAGTTGCAAGTATTTGGAACAGCATCACTAAATTGAGATAATCTGTTGGGTTTTCAGATAGGTTAACTTATTCTGTATTCTGTTCTCTTTTTTGTTTGTGTTTCATTCGATAACCTTGATAATAAATTCAGTTTTGTTTAAAACTAAGTGGTTTGATCAGCTGCATCACTACAGCTGATATCCACACTACACCTGCTTAAAACAATTAGCAATGTTAGGGCCCTGGCTAGTTTCTTGAAATGTTTTGAGGGGGTCTGGCCTGGTCCACAACACATGATATAAATTACATGTGCAAATACTCCACCATTTCCTTTTATTCCATTGTTAATTCCTCAGCCTCATCATTTAAGGGACCAACTTTAGCTATTCTCTTCCTTGTTAAACATTTGTAGAAACTGATGCAGTCTGTTCTTATATTTTGTTTGTTTACTCTCGTATATTGTTCTTTTTAAAGTCATCCTTAGCTGTTTTCTATAACATTCACTATTTTCTGGCCTGCTATTAATCCTAGTAGGATTGTTCACCTTTTCTTTGAATTTGACGCCAGTCTTAATTTCATTAATTAAAGTACATATTTCTCATTTTCTCTCCTTCTCAATGGAAAATTTCTTTGTTGCGAGTTATATAATATCACCTTAAATATTTCCCACTGTTTCTTCAGTGTCTTACCTGTTAACTTATGTGCCCAGTCACTGCTACTTAATTCTGACTTCATACCTTTGAAATTTCTGTTTTTTACATTTGAGACACTAGCTTCAGACCCAGGTTTAGCTGTTCATATTTGCTAAATGCAACATCTTTTTTCCTCATACTTTTGTCATTTAAATTCCACTCTTAGTTCAGGACTTCCCCAATAGAGTGACAGAGAAATTATTCTGAGTTTAAATAGGAGCAGTGAGTATTCAATAAATACATTATGGCATTTAGAGTCATAGAGCAATACAGCACACATACTGCGCCAGATATTCTGAACTTACCTAGGTCCATTTGCCAGCATTTGGGCTCTATCCCTCAAAACCTTTTCTATTCATATAGCTATCCAGATGCTTTTAAATGTTCCCAATTGTATCCATCTCCACCACATCCCCTGGCAGCATGTTCCATACACATACCACCCTCCGCACAAAAAAGTTACCCCAAGAACATTTTTAAATCTTTCCCCTCTCATCTAAAACCTACGCTCCCTAGTTTTGGACTCCCCTATCCTAGGAAAAAGACCTTGGCTTTTCACCATATTCATACTTCTCATGATTTTATAAACGTCTATAAGGTCACCCCAAAGCCTCCAAAGCTTCAGGGAAAGAAGCCCTAGCCTATTCAGTTTTTACCAGGCTGAATTTCAACAGTTGTTTATGAAAACTATCTTTAGATGACAAAAGGCCCAAGCTGTTAATGACATTCTTATGCTCTTTGGGAGATGGGACAATCATGGGACAATGTTTGGGACAATGAGCCCTGTTTTGGAAAGTTAGAAGGAGTTGTTTGCCACAAGGGTGATATCCTTATCATGGATCCAGAGTACGGAGCTCATGCTTAATTATAAATGTGAGTTCTCTAAACATTACAATTATGGTGAACGGAAGAGGATCAAGGCAGAGAGCTAGAGCATAATAGGATGGGTTAAAGAGACTAGTAGAAGCATATTTGTCAGCAGGGTAAGCTGACCAGGAAAGATTGGATGAGCCACGATGTTTATTTGCAGATATTCACTCAGCAAGCCTGAATGGTTTGGTTTGTAGGCGACAAATACCTGTCTCTACATTGTTCAACTATGGCACCAGGACTTTCCACCCCACAAGGTTATCACCTACTGTCTGCTCCACCACACGTTTCACCGTGCTCCTCATGCTTGCAAGTGATAAGCTAACAATTTGTAATTGTGTAAGAAAAGAGGAAGAATCGTCTAGACACAAAAAGTTAGAACAAAGAACAAAGAAAGTTACAGTGCCGGAACAGGTCCTTCAGTCCGCCAAGCCTGTGCCGATCTAGATCCTCTATCTAAACCCATCACCCCTCTTCCAAGGATCTGTATCCCTCTGCTCCCTGCCCAAAAAATGACGCTATTGTGCCTGCCTCTACCACGTCCACTGGAAACACGTTCCAGGCACCCACCACCCTCTGTGTAAAGAACTATCCACGTGTATCCCCCTTAAACTTTTCTTCTCTCACCTTGAATTCGTGACCCCTAGTAATTGAATGCCCCACTCTGGCAAAAAGCTATCCACCCTGTCTATACCTCTCATGATTTTGTAGACCTCATTCAAGTCCCCCTCAACTTCTATCTTTCTAATGAAAATAATCCTAATCTACTCAACCTCTCTTCATAGTTTGCACCCTCCATGCCAGGCAACATCCTGGTGAACCTCCTCTGTACCTTCTCCACAGCATCCACATCATTTTGGAAATGTGGCGACCAGAACTATATGCAGTATTCCAAATGTGGCCAAACCAAAGACCTATACAACTGTAACATGACCTGCCAACTCTTGTACTCAACCACAACCCTCCAACCACAAGGGATGAACTCGGATTTCACCAGTTTCCTCATTTCCCCTCCCCCCAGCCTGTCTCAGTCAAATCCATCAAATTCAGCACCGCCTAAAGGTCGAGGAAGGGGAGGGAGGAATCTGAGACTGTCCAGGTGAATTTGAGGTCGGGGTGGAATCTGCAATCTTCTTCCCGACCTCTCCGCCCCCACCCCAGTCTGACCTAAAACCCTCACCTTGACCTCTTTCCACCTATCACATTTCCGACGCACCTCCCCCAAGTCCCTCCTCCCTATCTTTTATCTTAGCCTGCTGGACCAACTTTCCTCATTCCTGAAGAAGGGCTAATGCCCGAAACGTCGATTCTCCTGTTCCCTAGATGCTGCCTGACCTGCTGCGCTTTTCCAGCAACACATTTCCATCTCTGAAAGCCATAGTGGCCAGATCTCTAGCAGTGAGCCTGACTCTGTGGCTCAGAAGGGAAGGTAGGGTGGTGGAGAATAGAAAACGCTAATGATAGGAGACTCAATAGTTAGAGGAACGGACAGGAGATTCTATGGACTCCCACAAGGTATGTTGCCTCCCAGGTGCCAGAATCCGAGATGCCTCTGATCAAATCCAAAGATTCTGAAGGGGAAGGATGAGCAGGCAAAAGTCATGGTGTACATTGGCACCAATGATGTAGCCAGAAAAAGGGATGAGGATCTAAAAAGTGATTTCAGGGAGTTAGGTTGGAAACTAAAAACAGGACGAGCACAGTAGCAATCTCAGGATTACTACTGGTGCCACGTGCTAGTGAGGCGAGGAACAGGGAGCGAATGCAGCTAAACACATGGCTCCAGGGCTGGTGCAGGAGGGAGGGCTTCAGATACGTAAATCATTGGGAAAAATTTTTGGGGAAGATGGGACCTGTACTTGAAGGACAGGTTGCACTTAACTAGAAGGGCAACAATGTCCGGGGTGGGAGATTTGCTCGGGCACTTTATGAGAGTTTAAACTTGTTTGGCAGGGGATGGGAACCAGAGCTGCAGAGGGTAGTCTGTCAGGAAGGAAACACAGTTGGTAGGGCAAAGGGATGGATTAAAGTGTGCCTGTTTCAATGCAAGGAGTGTCAGAAATAAGAGTGATGAACTTAGAGCATGGATCTTGGAACAATGATGTTGTGGCCATAACGGAGACATGGATATCACAGGGCAGGAATGGTTGCTGGATGTTCCAGGGTTTAGTATTTTTAAAAAGAACAGGGAGGGGGTTAAAAAAGGAGAGGGAGAAACATTGTTAATTAGAGAGCACATCACAGCTACAGAATAGAGGTTGTTGAGGAGGGTATGTCCACTGAATCAGTATGGGTGGAAATCAGTAATAGGAAAGGAACAGTCACTTTATTGGGTGTTTTCTATAGACTCCCCAATAGCAGCAGAGAGCTGGAAGAACAGGTTGGACAGCAGATCTTGGAAAGGTACAGGTGTAACAGAGTTGTTGTTATGTGTGACTTCAACTTCCCAAATATTGATTGGAACCTCCTTAGTGCAGATGGTCTGGATGGAGCTGATTTTGTCAGGTGTGTCCAGCAGGGATTCCTGATTCAATAACATAGATAGGTCAATGAGGAGGGAGGCCATATTGGATTTGGTGCTAGGCAATGAGCCAGGCCCAGGTATCAGATCACTCGGTGGGCAGCATTTCGGTGACAGTGACCACAACTGCCTCACCTTTACCACAGCCATGGAGAGGGATAGGAGCAGACAGTATGGGAAGGTATTTAATTGGGGGAGGGGAAATTATACTTCTATTAGACAGGAGCTATGGAGTATAAATTGGGAACAACTGTTCTACGGGAAAGGCACAAGAGAAATGTGGATGCTGTTTAAGGAGCACTGGATAACTTTGTCCCACTGAGACAGGCAAGGAATAGTAAGGTGAAGGAGTCTTGAATGACGAGAGTGGAGGAGCTTCTCATCAAAAGGAAGAAAGAAGCTTACTTAAGGTTGAGGAAGCAAGGATCTAGCACAGCTTTAGAGGATTACAGGGGAGCTAGGAAAGAACTCAAAAATGGACTGAGGAGAGCTAGGAAGGGGCATGAAAAAGCCTTGGCGGGAAGGGTTAGGGAAAACCCTAAAGGCAGTCTACATGTACACGAGGAATAAGAGAATGATCAGAGAGAGGTTAGGGCTGATCAGGGATAGTGGAGGGAACTTGGGCTTGGAATCTGAAGTATTAGAGGAGGCCATAAATGAACTTTTTGCTTCAGTATTCACGAGAGAGGGGGACCTTATCGATAGTGAGAACACCATGGACCAAGTTAGTATCCTTGAACAGATTGATATTAAGGAAGTGGATGTGCTGGTAATTCTGGGAAGCATCAAGATAGATAAGTCCCCAGGGCCAGACCAGGTATATCCAAGGTTACCACAGGAAGCGAGGAATGAGATTGCTGCTACTCTGGCAATGATCATTGTATCCTCAATCTCTACAGGAGTAGTACTGGCTGATTAGAGGGAAGTGAATGTTGCTCCTATGATCAAGAAAGGAAATAGGGAAATCCCTGGGAATACAGACCAGTCAGCCTTACGCCTGTGGTAAGCAAGGTACTGGAAAGGATTCTGAGAGATAGAATTTATGACTAGTTGGAAAAACATAGTTTGATTAAACATAGTTTGATTAAAGATAGTCAGCATGGCTTTGTGAGGGGCAGGTCATACCTCACAAGCCTTATTGAGTTCTTTGACAGTGTAATGAGACAAGTTGACAAAGTTTGAGCTGTGGTTGTAGTGCATATGGATTTCAGTAAGGCATTTGATAAGGTTCCCCATGGGTAGGCTCATTCAGAAAATTAGGAGCTATTGGATACAGGAAAATTTGGCTGTCTGGATATGGAATTGGCTGGCCGAAAGAAGACAGTAAGTGGTAGTGGATGGAAAGTATTCTGCCTGAAAATCAGTGACCAGTGGCATACTGCAGGGATCTGCTCTTTGTAGCTTTTATAAATGACTTGGATGAAGAAGTGGAAGGGTGGGTTAGTAGGTTTTGCCGATGTCACAAAGGTCTGTGGTGTTATAGATAGCATTGAGAGCTGTTGCACACTACAACAAGACATTGACAGGATGCAGAGCTGCTTTAGAATTGGCAGATGGAGTTCAACCTAGATAAATGAGAGGTGATTCATTTTGGAAAGTTGAATTTGAATGCTGAATACAGGGTTAAAGACAAGATTCTTGGTAGTGTGGAAGAGCAGTGGGATCTTATCAAGTCATAGAGATGTACAGAAATGGAAATAGACCCTTCGGTCCAACTCAAGCATGCCGACCAGTTATCCCAACCCAATCTAGTCCCACCTGCCAGTACCCGGCCCATATCCCTCCGAACCCTTCCTATTTACCCATCCAGATGCCTTTTATATGTTGCAATTGTACTAGCCTCCACCACTTCCTCTAGCAGCTCATTCCATGCACATACCACCCCCTGCATAAAAAAGTTGCCCCTTAGGTCTCTTTTATATATATCTTTCCCCTCTCACCCTAAACCTATGCCTTCTAGTTCTGGATTCCACTACCCCAGGGAAAAGACTTTGTCTATTTATCCTATCCATACCCCTCATGATTTTATAAACCTCTATAAGGTCACCACTCAGCCTCCGATGCTCCAGGGAAAACTCTTGGGGTCCATGTACATAGATCCCTCAAAGTTGCCATCCAAGTTGATAGGGTTTTTAAGAAGGCGTAGAGTGTTTTGGCTTTCATTAACGGGGGATTGAGTTTAAGAGCCATGAAGTTTTGCTGCAGCTGTCTAAAACCCTGGTTAGACCACACGGAATATTGTGCCCAGTTCTGGTAAACGCATTATAGGGAGAATGCAGATGCTTTTGGGAGGGTGGAGAGGAGATTTAACAAACTGCTGCCTGGTTAAGTGACCCTGCGCTTTTCACACCAGAGCGAAGAAGAAAGCAAAGTGACTTGATAGCAGTGTACAAGATAATGAGAGGCATAGATAGAGTAGATAGCCAAAAATTTTTCCCCAAGGCAGAAATGGCTGTAATTAGTGGTTATAATTTTAAGGTCACTGGAGGACGATATAAAGGAGACGTCAGAGGTAGGTGCTTTGCGCAAAGAGTGGTGGGTGGGTGAAATGTATTGCCAGTGGTGGTAGTAGAGTCAGAGACATGAGGGACATTTAAGTGACTGCTGGACAAGCACATGGATGGCAGTAAATTGAGGGGTGTGTAGGTTAGGCTGATCTTAGATTAAGGTAAATGCTCAGCATAACATCGTGAGCCGAAGGGCCTGTACTGTTCTATGTTCTATGATCCTTCTAGGCTGGAGCTTAAGGGTTTGCATAAGAACATGCCAGTGGATTCCTTTCCCAGTCATTTCATATTTGGTGCAAAGGACTGTGTTTGGTTTGAGTGGAAGCTGGGCCTCAAACAACATCTTGTGGAAACTGGAGAATGTATCCATATCCTAGCCCAATATACAATATGTCAGCTAAACTAATGACATAAGGATATTGGAAAGGATTTTAATTTCCAAATGATTTTCTGAAATATACATACTATGCAATATAACAAATTAACGAAAACATGAGTAGCTATTGTCATCATAAACATGTTAATCATGTTTTCCTGAGGAAAAACATGACCCTGGCCATGTCCCTGCTTCATGATTATGACAAAATAATTTGACCCTGTACTCATTTTACACAATCGGAATAGTTCTGCAACATGCTGACAAGACACGTTGATTCTTTCAATGTTCTTCAAACCTATTAACTGTATTTAGTTACTTTGGTCAAATGGCAAACTTACAAACTAGAAATCATTAACCTATTAAAGATTGGAAAATGAACCATAAGTAAAACAACAAAGCAAGGTTGTGCATTCTAGAAACAGTGCAAATACACTACACCTGTGCGAAAGGTTATCGATCACATAGCAAATATTTTGTTATAAACCTTTCAGTAATTCCAGGATGAATTAAAATTAAAACAGCTTCCAATACCCTTTGTCTCTACAGCTTTGTATCTTCCATTACCTCAAATATCTTCCCTTTAAATGGGAAATGGATTCTGCATTAGCCATTCTGTGAAAAAACATTTTCTTCATGTCAGGATTTTAGACTCTGAAAGGGAGAAGTATTGGCCTGGAACATTAAATTTTTATTTCAGATGCTGCCTGGCCCTCTGAATTGTAGCAATTGGAACCAGGTGGATCTCATTGAGGAAATCCTTGACTGGGGTTGTTAACCTAGGTCAATCAGGAAGCCCTGCCTAACCAACATAAACATGGGAGATTCTGAATCCCCTATTTGTAGTAGAGAAAAAAATATAAACAGGGGATTCAGAATCTCCTCAGTTCAGGGACTGACTCTGAGTTGGCTGGCCACAGACAGTGTACTGTGGACAAATAAATAAAGGGTGACTTGGTGACAGGATGTCAGTCTCTGCAGTTATTTCATATATATTTCAGAATTTTCCATTTTTGCTTTACATTTTCAGTATCCACTACATTTTGCTTTGGTACTGTCCCAACCTTTCTCCTCAAGCTCTTTTAAATTTTAATTTCAAAGAGATGAAACTTTATCACCTGCACCACAGAGAATAACATTTTGCCATTCACTCTATCAAAATGCTTCATAATGTTATTACCTAAATTAAATTTTCTCTCAGCCTTCTCTGTTCCAACAAGAAATTGAACTGATATATTCTTCACAACAAAGGAAACCATTCCAAAGTTTGATAAGGAGAATAATCGAGGAAATGGATTCAGAGCCTAAGATGGGGTTTTAGGACAGGTAACCAACAGCTTGTTCAAAGAGAACAGGGATGATCTTAACATTTAAGATCTTAAATCAGGAGAATAGTTCTGGTTAATGAAGGGGACAGAGGTATCATCTACAGTTCCCCATAGTTTTAGTAATAATTTCTCAGTGGCTAATGTAGCTTGTTGTAATATACAGATTGTGCATTTTCAAATTAATCTCTCTCCCTGTTTTCACCACCTACCTGTTAGCAGATTGTGATTTAATTTTCCCCTTTCATTAAACAGTTGGATAGTATTACTCCCACTTCGTCTGTTGACTACAACACTACAACAAAGTTAAACCAGGAGCATGGTTAATTTCACACACTCATTGACATGGAGTGTATGATTTGCAACATAGACACTATTACAAACATACAAGGAGAGATAGAGTCAAAGAAGGTAAAGTGATTGTTCACCGTTTTAAATTTTGAAACAGGAGTCAATTTAGGGTTAGTGCTGCTGCAAATCACAAAATCAACCCCCTCTAAGTTCAAGCTACTAAAGTAAAGCCTCCAGTCTAAGAAACAGCCACCAATCTGTATTCACTGCTAGTAAAACTGAGTGAAGTGAAATTACATTTGAGGAAAAGGTCCTCAGAAGATTTTTGAAAAGATTTTTAAAGAGAAGAACTGTCTACAGCTCCTCCACTGCAGATTAGTTAATTAACAATCCTCACAAGTCAGAGCGCTAATTCAAGGTTTGGAATTTGGACTCCTTCCTGAAAACCAGGACATTATTAAACAGTATGCAAGTTATTGCTATTTAAGATTAACAATGTCCCTATTTTTAAGGTAACCAGTAGTTAAGTGAAAAGTTAACATATCTTCTAGGATGTGTGTAACCTGCAATTCTGTTGCAGTGGGAGACAGTTGTCTTTGTAGTAGGTTATAGCACAAGAGTTAGCATTTCCAAAACATCAGAAAGTACATGGAATGCTGAAAGGTTAGTACTCAGTTTTGTCACGCTATTATAGTAGCCATCTTTGTTGAACTGTTTAATGTGCTTTTAAAACTGTCACAATGTACACATATATATTAAAGTTAGTTTTCACTCAAGTTGTCATGTTACTATACAATAAACTATACCTTGTTAAGACGAGCTCTTTTTGTTAAAATTCATTCTAAACTAATAAAATCTTAGATCCAGTCAAGCAGAGAGAATTGGCGGCAACATCCATCTCCCCACAGATATCACATGGACCCGTGAGGAGCACAATCTGCCATCTTCACAAGTAGGGGAATGACTTAGCTCACCTGTGCACAATGCAGTGTCCTTTATCACTCACTATCTATACAGATATGCACCAGGCACTGACAATGGGAGAGCAAATGGAAGACCCAAATTTGTGACTTAAAAGAACCATATTGTTGCTTTTCTATTGTGTATTCAGTCTTAAAAGAAATAAATAAGGTAGATAGCCTCCACTGGCAGTCTCCAAGAACATTATCAATTGATTTCCTGAAAATATGCTGTAATACAATTAGAGTATTAAAAACAATGGCTGTATTCTTAATACGCTGTGGCAAAATAAAATACATTTTTGTGAGAAATAAATTGTTGCTAGAAGTAACATTTTAAATTAACTGTACAGTTTCAGGTTAATTAATCACATGACATTTTGATGCAAAAGCCTTGATTCACGTCAGCTATTAAACATAATGACTATGCAAAGTTTTCCCCAATTCCAAAGTTCTCCCAAGCAAATAACGTTATCATTAACATTATAAAACATCAATAAGCTCACCTGTAACTCATTCAGCTTCTTCATTAACTCCTGTAAATAATCAGACACACACATAAAAATCATAGAACTGAGAAAACATCAGTACAGAAAATAACAAAAATGTGAAACAACATAGAACAGTCCTTCCTTGCCTGCACACACACTATGCTTTCTAGGCACTGGCAGCAATCTGGTCTCTTCCATATCACCCTGCTTCACACAAGTTATCTCCTGAACAGTTACTTAAAAGACTTCTCATGCAAAGTCATGTCTCATGCAAAGTCTCTGCTTTGAGTAACCCGAGGAATTGCAACTTTTCTTTTTGTCACCTCCCATGTTGTACAACAATTGGCCTTGAACTTTACTCCAGGTGGGAAAACAGTGTAGCAGGTGAAGTGTGCCTTCAGGAGAGACAGTAGACAGGTCTGACATATTTTGCACCCATATGGTTGACTTAACTGCTCAGTTCATGACCAAAGCAGCTGGGAAGCTGAGAGGCAATGATATGGCTGTTAAAACCAAAGGGATCAGTGACCAGCACCAAAGAAAGTATATGGTTTGGAGAAGGGACATGAAAATGTCCCAGGCTGAGAAGGAATCCAGAGTAGGGGAGGCTTAAAGCTTTCTTGTCGATCTCAAAGAAGTACTCCTGGTCTAAAAGGAAATTAAAATTATGATAAACAACGTGAATTAATCAGCTTGTTCTCTTCCTGACTCCGATTCCTTGCAGGACTGCCTGGCAGGGAGAATACCAACGTTCCCTTGCTCAGGTCTCAGGTTACCATTCTAAGTTGAATCTCAACTCTTTTCCAGTCTGAGATTTGCCAACAACACAGAGTAAGAGTAAACCTGACATCTTGCCTATAACTGTGCAGGTCACTGCTATTACATACTGAGCTTCGAGGTCATTTGCTTCATAAAGACAAACACAGGACCAGCAGTTGAACCCAGTTTTTCTGACTCACAGAATTTAATACTATATCATCATTCTCATCATTTGCCCACTGGGTCCATCAGGAAAGCTAACATTTGGCTGTATGACTGTACTCTTTGTGCAGCAGATTACTAGTCAGACACACAAAATGTTATGGCCGATCAGCTTAATGTCTTTGGAAACATTTTTTAAAAACAATGTATAAATTTCTCTTAAATTTTAAGAATTTGTATTGGAGGCATTGGCTCTTCCACCCCACCCATCTGCACTAACGCCTCCCTTGTTTCCCAAGCCTGGCCCCAGGTGGGAAAAATTTGGGAAGGCCTGTCTCTGCCAGGCCAGCAAGTTGTGCTCAGATTTAACAATGGGTAGGGTTGTTAACCGGCTGAGCATGCGCCTTTTGTCCCAGGTGGGCGGATATTCCACCTCCACAAGCCCTGAGCTACTGGTCATTTAAAATAGAAGGGGCAGATAACCATGAAGACAGGGCGGTTTTGCTGGAACTGGAAATGCAGGCACCAGCGAGGTTCTGGGGGGCCACTACTGGGATCCTAATGAGGGACAAAATGGGATGGCAACTGCTGGTTGGAAGGAGTTGAAGGGGTAGTGTCCTCTGTTGTATACAAGGTGTAAAACCCTGGAACAGTGGTTGCGGGGGGGGGGGTGAGGTTTCAATTGGGCATTAGCTGGTTAGTTAAGGGCCTTAATTGGCCCAAACATGGGCAGGTATGTGACAACTTACCCGCTTGCTGGTAAAATTCCAGAGGAAGTGGTGGTGAACTGGCACATACCCCTCAGATGCCACTCTATTTCATGGATCCCTGGCACCTGCCCCTCAAAATCCAGCCACCTCTCCTGGGATGGGTGCATAAAATTCCAGCCTGTTTGTCTTCTTTTAAAGCAATTATTGAGGAATTGCCCAGGAGAGGTGTAGATCAGGACTTCAAGAGGGGTTCCAAGCTGAAAATTTGAGATGGTGAACTCTGAGGTAGCAATGTACAACTGTGGAAATCTGACCAAGTTATTATGGCTATTCTCCCATTCTGAAAGCCCTCACTGAGGAGCTGCAACATCTTTCAAGCCTCAAAATGGGACCATAGAGGGAACTAGTTTGGGAGGCATTGCCCTCAGAACCCAGCTGAAATTTATTCAGGAAACCATTTCCTGAGAATTGAAAACATATGTAAATTTTTAAAAATAGCTTGTGTGCAAAATGTGGATTGCTTGCACAAGCAGTTTTTTTGCAAACAGCCCCAAAAGAACAATAGCTTTGTAATGTACCTCTGTCAAAGTTTATTTCCAGCTACCAGCCCTTCCTGGAAGATATGCACATATCAAACAGCAGCAGGCCACATTGCTTAGGCGCAATGAGTGGCTGCAGGTCCAACAGTACTTGCTACATTTGCTGTTGGGGTGCTAACTACCATTTCACTACAAGCAATGTTCCTTCTTAGTTGAATCCTGATACCTCCAAAGGAGTGCTTGGTATTACAGTATTGCCACTGATACTAATGCAGCTTTTTAAATCTTCCAATGCATATACGATGCTTCAGGATTTTTTTCGTGCCATTTTGCCAGAATGCCTGGGCTCCACGCAAATGAGTGCACAGTCCAGCCAATACTCGAAGAGCATGGGGGAGAAGATGTCTTCTTATTTGATGATGTTTTAGAATAACAATTTATTTCAAAATCAACACAAGTTAGTTACCAAGGGCTTATAGGAACAATTAATTTAATTTGAATATCTACTGGCTTGCCTCAAGGCAAGAAGGCTGTCAATTGCTAACCCCATCCTTGTCCCAGTCAAATTGGTACGTTCTGCTGGAATAAAATAGTATAAGGATTTAAGCAATCAACGAGCTCAGATTGTCTGTTTCATTAATATTTTAAATCCAGAGACTGTAGTCATGAGGCACCCTATAATGTTTTATATTATAAGTAGCAACTGAATTTATGTTGAAGAATTGCTATAACTGATATTCTATATGTGAGATTCATTCATTTACGAGTGCTGGAGCTAAAGGCAGGTCTTTGGCTCACTTCCTGCTGAGGTTTCAGCCTGACGTGCTTCCATGGCACTGTTTTTTTTTGTCAATGGTGGGTGCCATTGCTTTCCATGCTCAGGGACAGGCCAAAGAGGCAGATCCTAAGTCTGCCTCAGCCAGATCAGGAACTGAACCTACGCTGTGGGCATTATTGTGAATCACGTGCTAGCTAAGCCAACCAGACCTCCACATGTTATTTCATATTTATTATTGCATCATATTCTTTTGGAAGACTGGAAGATTGATAGGAAGGATTGTAGAGCTTAGTTCATAGAGCTGAGAGATCTCATCCATTCAGCTCCCAGCCATGTGATTCTCCATTTAGAGGTTAGTTATTTTAAAGAAACTCCTGGTCATTATTGGCATAATCTTTACTTATGGGAAAGACAATGATGCATAGCACAGAGAATTTCTAGAACAGATGCAAAAGTTTTAATAGCATATAACAAATTTAAATGTTATTAAAACTTAAAAGCACACTGGGAGGAAATCAGATATGTGAAAACACTGTGCTATTGTTGTTAAAGGTAGTGGTACTGTCAATGATCAGGGATTCATTTTCTGCCACCAACTGATTCATTTTCTGCCACCAAATGGCTAAATGAATAGGCTGGCAGCATTTCAAACCAAGTCAGCCAAACTCAGTCACACTGTAAAACAGCTTTGAATAATGATGACATCTACAGTGTGTCAGCTGGGCTCAGTTGGTAATACCCTTGCCTCTGGGTCAGATGTTTTAGTTTTCAAGGTCCACACAGTGTTCAGTCAACAATGCAGCCCTGTATTAGCTGCTTGATCAGGGTGGTCTTGAAGGATCCGGTGGCACTAACAAAAAATGAACAGGGCATTCTTCCCATCCAACATCTTTCCCGCAACCAAGCTGATTATTCTTGTTTGTGGGCATTCGCTGTCAGATCTGCTACAATATTTCAGAAAAGTAGTCTACCATGTGGGACACTTCCATATATTTCAACAATGTCACAAGATGCTGTACCAATGCAGCTGGCCTTCCTGACATTTTCTCCTAATATAAGTGAAGGTTAATTAGATCCACAAGTGGGAACAAACACTTTGCACATGAGCACTGGTTCTGTTGTTGTCAGAATCAAAATTCATTCCATAAATAGGTGACTTACCAGCTGCCCTCATGATCTAATGAACTTATTCAGTGAATTGTTGCACTGTGTTGACTAGAAAGTTCCCAGGTTCAGTCCTGGACTTTGCGAAGTTGCCTGATCTCACTTGAAATAATGTTAAGTGACTTGGTTAAGTATGGAAAAGAAAACAAGTGGAAACAAGTGGAATTTGAAGTCTCCTTAAAGAGAATCTTGTGTGGATATCTGGTAGAAATCAAATGTATCTGTGATGTTCCTGTGATCAAATAGCATGATGATACTTAAAGATCACACATGAAATATAATCTATATATGTTGTGAAGCTCTGCCATGTCAAAGTTAATTCACTAACATATTCTCACCAGATGTATGGATCCTGCAATATATGAAAAACATACAATCCCACTACAGCAAGAGAGTCAACGACCTTGAGAGATAAAAAATACTTTAAAAATACAAACAACCAAATGGAATCAGCAAATTGACATGAAAGTAGCATTAATCAGTGATCTCATTATCACTCTATTAATCAATGTGCTCCAAGTATCTTTACACATTCAAATGTGGATTCAAATTAATCTTACAGCAATAGTTAAGAGTTTCAAGTTTAACTAGATGACAGTTTTAAAAGCTGACTTTCACCATCACTTATTACCAAGAACCAACTGAAGTTCTGGAATTTTAATTCCATATTGAACAGATAATACGAAGCATGATATTGTGACACTAATGCATCAATTTTCGAAAATTTATTTGCTATAATTTCAGAATATGTCTAATTGACATACCCGCGATTTCGGTCCTGGTACTTCCGTTTTCATCAATGGTCCCTCAAACTCGACATCCACGTCTGTCTTGTTCGCAGGCTGACTAACATATCGAGATCCTTTACAAAATTAAATATAATAGTCTCTTAACTCAATTGTAATATTTTGATAATACCTACTGGAACACTTGCATTGAGGTTTAGAAAACATAACTAACAATAATATATATAAAAAGGCACACGAGAGCAGACAACATTTGGGTTTTGGTCATTTCCATGTTATATTTTGTGATTTTGAATGCAACCACCAATGCATGCATACTTTTTGTGGATGAAGGATGGAATGTAATTTAAAAGAGCAGCTCTTTCTGCCGTGGCAAATAATGGTGAAAAGCTAACTTAACTGCGCTGGTGGCAGCTGCATTAGAAAATGTGCTTCTGACTCCTCCTTAAATTCAGAAACCCAAAAAAAGTAGAAGTTTCAACAGGCACCTGCTGATCAACTACTCCTGCCAACACAAACATAAATGTAAAAGATTTAATAATCAGAGACAGTGTCAATTGTATTGTTTAGTGACTGGCGTCCACCATATAATCAGATGAATTGCAATTCACAAACTGGAAGATTTAATTTTTATTAGAGTGTGGTAACAATCTGGAACTCAGCGCCAATGAGAAGTGGAGACGATCAATGATTTCAAAAGGAAATTGGGTGGGCACTTGAGATAAATAAAATTGCAGGAGTACGAGGATAAAGTGCAGAAATGTTCTCGATGGACTCTACATGACTAGATGGCAAAACAGCTATGTATGTTAGCTGATGGATGGGAGGCTATGGCATAGATTGGGGTGGAAGTAGAATAGGGAGCTGTTATTTTCTGCTTAATCTGAGGGCTTCCCACAGGTCAGACATTTTAGGATCAATTCTGTTAGGCAAATGGAAACACTACAGATTATACTTCAGTCAAATTCCAAACCAACAGTGAAATCTTTTCATAGAATCATAGAATCCCTACAGTGTGGAAACAGCCCTTTGGCCCAACAAATCCACACTGACCTTCCGAAGAGTAACCCACCCACACCCATTCTTCTTATCTTGTTGGAACATTATGGAGAAAAACAAATTATTGCCTTTCCTGGAGGGATAAATGGAAACTCTTAGTGGGCAAATGCATGTCCTGGTACACTGCTAATGGAATCCAGTATTTTCCCAGTTCAGTTGTAACTGGGCTTACCCCAATTTGGACTCGTAATTGCCATCTACTGAGCATTGCGAGACGCTACATGTCTGTGATACGTGGGAAAGTGAAAATAATCCAAATTTCCTGGTTTCCTCAGAGCTAATTTTGTGATGTTTTACCATGATTAATTGTTTCTCGTCAATTTTGTGTTAATCCTCTCTCAATAACTATAAACTGGTGGCATCTAATATTAGACAAATCACATCACTGTCATTTCTTTATTATAAACAGATCAATAAATAGTATCTGATGAAATTATTTTTTAACACTTTCTGGAGCCTTTTTTATCCACATAATGTACTTTAGAAATTCTATACCTTATTATTTGTTTGTAAATTAAATAACCACAATACATTAAACCATCCTTGTCTCCAGTGGCAGAGCTGCCTAAGGTATTGGATGACCGAATACTGATAAACCTTTTTATTCCTCAAGAATAGCTAATTGGGTGAGGTACCAAAAAGCTACTAGCAAGTCTGGGATCCGAAAAGGAGAGGGCAGAAAATATGTACAAAGAGATAAAGAGGAAATATCAAGTATTTTTTGAGTTTAGAAAATCAGCTATTTTTAAAATAATTTCTAACAAATACTTCTTCTTACATGGTTATTGCAGTCTATTTTCTTGTAAAGCACATTACTAAGCTATACTGTAATGTGACTTATCCAGCAATCTTTTCTGGGTTACTTCAACAAACAGGTGGGGCAATTGTAATTGCGTTACTCATAAATTAATTCACTCCCGGTGCTGTTGCAATCATCCAAGCAATCTTGCACTTCATCTGAATATCTAAGATGGGTCGTGTCCGCAGTGACACCATGCATAAAACTCTGGATATGTGGGGCGGGGGTGGGGGCAGGGCTGTATCCAGTGCTGCCCTTATCCTGGTGGCCACCTTTGTGTGTGGCTGCACCAGGCTGTGCGTTAAACCTCAGTACGCAACCACTTAGTATCATTTTGTGCTGAGGTTCTACTTGTTCCTGATGTTGCAAAGGATGGGTCTCACCTCATTGTCATGGAACACTCCAAGTAGTTGGACTATTCCATATCACCTGTCCTTCGTGGAGAAATTTGCAAAGAAAAACATCTTTTTTCACATGGCTATCAGGAATAGGTCAACATGTAGCATCCTCAAGACCCTGAGGGAAAAGGAGCGGGTGGATCTTGACGAGTTGTTCCATGATCAGCCTGTCAAAGTCATTTTGCAGAATGCGTCATCATCCAGAACCTTTCACAAAGTACCAGGTCATCACTTGGCTCGTGAAAAGCATTACCTGTGACGTCCTTCATGTATACCTGGTCAGTCTATGCCACCACACGTTGTCCTTGAAGCAGCTGCAGGGATGTAGAGACTATCATTTACCACCTTCTGGAATGTGCTTTTGCAAGAGAAGTCTGGAGAAAGACGCAGTGGAGTTTGTTGAGGTTCATCCTGAGCAGCTCTATGAAGCAGGACTCTATGCTCTATGATCTGTTCCAAGGGATACACCGAGACAAACATCAACTGCACTTGAAGACCATCAATTCAGTGAAAGACACTCTTTGGTCTGCCTAAAACTTGTTGGTCTTCCAGATGAAGGAGTTGACCCCAACAGAGTGTTGCAGACTAGCTCATTCCGTGGTCTAGGACTACGTTCTGTGAGACACACTAAAGCTTGGGGCAGCTGCCACCAAGGCGCAGTGGGGAAAGACCACCATCTAAGGTCTTTCTGCTGAAGGTAAATGGGGGTCCATTCAGTTATCGGACTCCGGTGGCACAAATATATGTAAATATAGTCTCATACAACTATGGAATGCCTTTGCTGGATAAAGTGAAACTCTACTTTTTGGTTGTTTCTTCATATGCTACTGTACAGAACTGAATTGCTTTGGTGACTATATATGTATATAAAGATATTGAAGAGGGAGATGGCACGGGACAGGATGACACTAGGCAAACGGCCACACAAGATGTGCGCTGAGCCATCAGTTGGTAAACTTGACACACTTGATGGCCCCCGGATCACAATATGGAGAGAAACAGCAGAGAAGATACAGACACTGCCTGTGGCCAGCACAATACACTCACAACCCAGTTAATTAGTTTCAGACGGTGGTGGAGAGAATACACATGAGCCAATACCTTTGATAGAAATAATTACAGCTTGATACAGACTCAATACAAAATGCTAATAGCCAGGGTTACAGTAATCGTCCTTCTCTAGAAGAGGAATTAGCACCCATTACTACGGCAAAGGATTTCCGTACAGACATTGAAACTGACAATGTCTACACTGAAACTGACAATGACCACGTGGAAATTAACAAAGGCTGTATTCGAACTTCAAAGTTTGTGCGAAGATTTGTAGCTCGGGTGCTCGTTGCTGTGGTTCTGTTCGCCGAGCTGGAAGTTTTTGTTGAAAACGTTTCGTCCCCTGGCTAGGCGACATCATCAGTGCTTGGGAGCCTCCTGCGAAGCGCTTCTTTGATGTTTCCTCCGGTATTTATAGTGGTCTGTCCCTGCCGCTTCCGGTTGTCAGTTTCAGCTGTCCGCTGTAGTGGTTGGTATATTGGGTCCAGGTCGATGTGTTTGTTGATGGAGTTTGTGGATGAATGCCATGCCTCTAGGAATTCCCTGGCTGTTCTCTGTCTGGCTTGCCCTATGATAGTAGAGTTGTCCCAGTCGAATTCATGTTGCTTGTGGTCTGCGTGTGTGGCGACTAAGGATAGCTGGTCGTGTCGTTTCGATAGCCACGAAACGACACGACCAGCTATCCTTAGTCGCCACACACGCAGACAACAAGCAACATGAATTCGACTGGGACAACACTACTATCATAGGGCAAGCCAGACAGAGAACAGCCAGGGAATTCCTAGAGGCATGGCATTCATCCACAAACTCCATCAACAAACACATCGACCTGGACCCAATATACCAACCACTACAGCGGACAGCTGAAACTGACAACCGGAAGCGGCAGGGACAGACCACTATATTTACCGGAGGAAACATCAAAGAAGCGCTTCGCAGGAGGCTCCCAAGCACTGATGATGTCGCCTAGCCAGGGGACGAAACGTTTGCAACAAAAACTTCCAGCTCGGCGAACAGAACCACTGTATTGGAACTGACAAATACTGTATCAAAACTATCAAAGATTCTGCAATGACTGCCATAAACAAAACATGTTATAAAGACAATAATCTCATCACTGACCTATTGTATCACAAGAGGTATAAAAGTTTCTTGACATGTGCTCCGGGTTGCGAGAAGACTTGCAGCTGACCACTGTGCTGTTGGTGTCTTTCTCTCCCCGGAGCTCCGGTATTTCCTTGTGCAGTAAACTTTGTCATTTGACTCCAAGACTGGTGTTTTTCCCCACAACAATATTTTTAGGAATAAAGTATATTTTTAAAGTTAAAAAATACCTGCTCAATAAAGTAATAAGAAGGTCTTAGCTGAACTATAAGAATCATGGGATGCTGGAGTGGCTGAGTGTTATGATGAGTGCAACACATTGGAGTGTTTGAACTCATATTTAATCCCCTTCCATTTTACATTCTTTTTATCTCCCAGCTTAATCTGAGTCACAGTTCAATGCCACAAGAGATTTGAGCCCCTGTTTAAGAGGTAATAAAAAATATTCAATAAATAACTTCACTTGATTTCTAAAAGCAGGCAGACTGTGTTTCTATTGCTCTCACATTACCACAATTTCTCAGAGTGAAATAAAATGCTCTATTTAGCAGTGATCCAGACAAACACCATACACACAGAAAGCTCTTGTAGTATAACCAATAACAACAACATACTAGCCAGGTTATATGACTAATTCCATATGTACATACACATTGGAAATATATAACCATACACATACATACATTCAAGAACTTTACTGTACAAAAGTACATCAATAACATTGGTTTCTTCATATAATGTACATCATAAATAAGTTTTGTGATAATACTTTAACAGAAATCAATGTAAACATATTTTTCTTCAAATTACTTGGCACTTATAGTAACAACATGAGAATACAGTTAAACTCTTACACTACAGCCATTTCTGCGAAGTGACTCCTTTCATATCGAATTAAGTTTCTCAGAAAACAGAAAACCCCAAGACATTACGTGGTTGCTATCCAAGAAGGCCATAACTGCTGAGCACAATCTTGTGACTGAAGAAACCAAATCCTTGCCCATTAATTTAGGATGTATGCAAATATATTTAAATAAAATAAAGCTAATAAAATAATGCCTAAATTTCATTCTCGATACCCTTTCTTTGTGATCAGTTAAAAATATTTCAACTATCCAGCAAACCAAATAATACAGACTTGCAGAAAAGTTACGCAGTAAACATTGTCAGAAACCTGAGTCTTAACCTATGTGCGTTTATAATTAGCATCTACGTGCTTCAACCATCCTGGAATTGTACAGTTAGAAGAGATAAGGAAAAATATGTAGCATTGGTTAGGTGGAACAATGTACATGTTTTGTGCATGACCTGACCAAATAAATAAACAAATAAAAGTTTCCTTATTTCCCAATCCCCCCACCTTATCCCAGTTCCAACCTTCCAGCTTAGCATCACCCTCATGATCTGCCCCACCTGTCCATCTTCCTTCCCACTTATCCGCTCCACCCTCCCTTCCGACCTATCACCATTACCTCCACCTCCATCCACCTATTACACTCTCTGCTACCTTCCCCCCCAGTCCCACTCCCCTTCCATTCATCTCCCCCACCTTCCGAGGCTCTCAACCTCATTCCTGAAGAAGGGCTTATGCCTGAAACGTCGATTCCCCTGCTCCTTGGATGCTGTCTGACCTGCTGCGCTTTTCCACGAACACATTTTTCAGCACAATAGTGTGTTGAAGAAGCAGGCAATAGGTAGTGTTCCAGCAACCTTAAGTGCCAGGTCAAAGAACAATATTTTATACTTGGGGACCCTGCAGCCTTTAGGACTCAACATCGAGTTCAATAACTTTTGAGCCTGACTCTATCCTTCTATGATTTTATTCCATCTCACATCTTGTCTGGCTACACCATGGATTGCTTTTAGCACAATTACCCATTCTCACCTACCGCTAGATCCATTATCACATTAGGAGAAAGTGAGGACTGCAGACGTTGGAGATCAGAGTCAAAAAGTATGGTGCTGGAAAAGCACAGCCAGTCAGGCAGCGTCCGAGGAGCTGGAGAGTCGACATTTCGGGCATAAACTCTTCATCACGAATGTTCCCTGTGATCTACAGCCCTGACCCCTTCTGTTTCATGGGCTGTAGGGTCCCCAAGCATCAAATGTTGTTCTTTGAGCTTGTACTGAGGGTTGCTGGAACACTGCCTGTTATCTGCCACCAACACACTATCGTGATCCCAGGCCTGCTGCTGTGTTCCTACAAGAGTGCAGTCAGGAACATTCCTGATGAAGAGCTTATGCTCGAACATGATTCTACTGCTTCTCGGATGCTGCCTGACCGGCTGTGTTTTTCCAGTGCCACAGTTTTTGACTATTATCACATTATATGGGCTACATTGAGGCAGGCAGAAGTGAGTACTGCAGATGCTGGAAATCAGAGTCTAGATTAGAGTGGTGCTGGAAAAGCACAGCAGGTCAGGCAGCATCCGAGGAGCAGGAAAATTGACATTTCGGGCAAAAGCCCTTCAAAGGAATGAAGTTAAAAATCACACAACACCAGGTTATAGTCCAACAGCTTTAATTGGAAGCACACTAACTTTTGGAGCGACGCTTCTTCATCAGGTAATAGTGGAGGGCTCGATCGTAACGCAGAATTTATAGCAAAAATTTACAGTGTGATGTAACTGAAATTATACGTTGAAAATTGATTGTCTGTTAAGCCTTTCATCTATTAGAATACAGTAATAGTTTCACTTCTTTCATGTGTAAATCACAAAACCTTTTTTTAAAGTTGCATTCTCGGGTTAGCTGTTAACAATGGTGATTAGATTAGATTACTTACAGTGTGGAAACAGGCCCTTCAGCCCAACAAGTCCGCACCGACCCGCCGAAGCGCAACCCACCCATTCCCCTACATTTACCCCTATACCTAACACTACGGGCAATTTAGCATGGCCACTTCACCTGATCCTGCACATTTTTGGACTGTGGGAGGAAACCGGAGCACCCGGAGGAAACCCACGGAGACACGGGGAGAACGTGCAAACTCCACACAGTCAGTCGCCTGAGTCGGGAATTGAACCCAGGTCTCTGGCGGTGTGAGGCAGCAATGCTAACCACTGTGCCACCGTGCCGCCTGTAAATCAATCTAAACATCATGGCATAGACAGAGAACACAGGAGGCCAACACCTTCAACATATTGTCTAGCTATCACCATTGTTAACAGCTATCCCGAGAATGCAACTTTTAAAAAGGCGTTTTGTGATTTACACATGATAGAAGTGAAACTATCACTGTATTCTAACAGATGAAAGGCTTAACAGACAATCAATTTTTCAATATATAATTTCAGTTACATCACACTGTAAATTTTTTCTGTAAATTCTGTGTTACGATCGAGCCCTCCACTATCACCTGATGAAGGAGCGTCGCTCCGAAAGCTAGTGTGCTTCCAATTAAAGCTGTTGGACTATAACCTGGTGTTGTGTGATTTTCAACTTTTTACACCCTGGTCCAACACCGGCATCTCCAAATCAAAGAAATGAAGACAGGGAGCCTATGGGGTGGAGAGATAGAGGATGGGGGGTGCTGATGAGAAGGTAGCCAAGAGTATAATAGGTGGATGGAGGGGGGGATGAAGGTGATAGGTCAAAGAGGAGGGTGCAGCAGATAGGTGGGAAGGAAGATTGGCAGGTAGTACAGTTAAATGCCCAGGACCTGCATGTCCTCAGCAGAGTGGGGGGGGGGGTTGAAATGTTTGGCCACAGGGCGGTGGTGTTGATTGGTGCGGATGTCCTGGAGATGTTCCCTAAAGCGCTCTGCGAGAAGGCATCCAGTCTCCCCAGTGTAGAGGAGACTGCATCGGGAGCAATGGATACAATAAATGACATTGGTGGATGTGCAAGTGAAACTTTGATGGATGTGGAAGGCTCCTTTGGGGCCTTAGATGGATGTGAGGGAGGAGGTGTGGGTGCAGGTTTTGCAATTCCTGCAGTGGCAGGGGAAGATGCCAGGATGGGAGGGTGGGTTGTTAGGGGCATGGACCTGACCAGGTAGTCACGGAGGGAACGGTTTTTGTGGAAAGCAGAAAGGGGTGGGGAGGGAAATATATCCCTGGAGGTGGGGTCCGTTTGTAGGTGGCGGAAATGTCAACGGATGATGCGGTTTATGTGAAAGTTGGTAGGGTGGAAGGTGAGGACTAGAGGGGATTCTGTCCCCCCTGGTCCTCACCTTCCACCCTATCAACCTTCACATAAACCACAAGGACAGAACCCTTTTAGTGGATGCTGTGTATCTGACTTTTAAAAGGCTTTTGATGAGGTTCCACACAAGAGATTAGGAAGCAAAATCAAAGCTCATGGTATCAAAGATAATGTATTGACATGGATAGAGGACTGGTTAGCAGACAGGAAGCAAGAGAGTTTGAATTAATGGGTCCTTTTCAGAGTGGCGGGCAGTGACGAGTGGGGTACCGCAGGGTTCAGTACTGGGACCCCAGCTGTTCACAACATACATTAATCAGTTGGACAAATGAATTGAATGCAATATCTCTATATTTGTAGATGACACTATGCTGGGTGGCAGTGTGTGCTGTGAGGAGGATGCTAAGAGGCTGCAAGGTGACTTAGACAGGCTGACTGCATGGGCAAGTACTTGGCAAATGCAATATGATGTGGATAAATGTGGAGTTATCCACTTTGGTCACAAAAACAGGAAAGCAGATTACTATCTGAATGGTGGCAGGAAAAGATATGGTGCAATGAGACTTGGGTGTCATGTTTCAACAGCCACTGAAGATCGGCATGCAGGTGCAGCAGGAGGTGAGGAAAGCTAATGGCACACTGGCCTTCATACTGAGAGGATTTGAGTATAGGAGTAAGGATATCTTGTTGCAGTTGTACAGGGCGTTGGTGCGGCCACACCTTGAATACCGTGTGCAGTTTTGGTTTCCTAGTCTGAGGAACAACATTCTTGCTATTGAGGGAGACCAGCGAAGGTTCACCAGACTGATTTCAGGATGGCAGGACTGACTTACAAAGAAAGACTGGATCGGCTGGACTTGTACTTGCTAGAATTTAGAAGATTGAGGTAGGATCTCATAGAAACATATAAAATCCTCATGGGGCTGGACAGGCCAGATATAGGCAGGAAGAATGCGCCTGCATTATTTTTGTACAAGAAAATACAAATTCTCATATCTAAACAAAAAAAAATAATTACGGATGCTGGAAATGTGAAGCAAAAACAGAAATTGCTGACAGTCTGAAGAACTGTCATTAGATCCAAACCTTGACTTAGAACATAGAACATAGAACAATACAGCACAGAACAGGCCCTTCGGCCCACGATGTTGTGCCGAACATTTGTCCCAGCTTAAGCACCCATCCATGTACTTATCCAATTGCCGCTTAAAGGTCACCAAAGATTCTGACTCTACCACTCCCACAGGCAGCGCATTCCATGCCCCCACCACTCTCTGGGTAAAGAACCTACCCCTGACATCCCCCCTATACCTTCCACCCTTCACCTTAAATTTATGTCCCCTTGTAACACTCTGTTGTACCCGGGGAAAAAGTTTCTGACTGTCTACTCTATCTATTCCTCTGATCATCTTATAAACCTCTATCAAGCCACCCCTCATCCTTCGCCGTTCCAACGAGAAAAGGCCGAGAACTCTCAACCGATCCTCGTACGACTTCCTCTCCATTCCAGGCAACATCCTGGTAAATCTTCTCTGCAAAGCAGAGAAATGACATCCAGTGAGAGTGAGTAGACTGTTGTTGGGATGAGGTGAAGGAGCCTCTTGGCAAAACCACATCGTCTCCAACCTCATCCGTGTTGGCAGATGTCGTTGGTGATGGTGGGGAGGGCTAATGGAGGGGGGGGTGAAGAGGAGGAACTCAAGCGGCTGCTGCCTGCACCTGTCTTCAAAGGGACCACTTTCAAGAAGAGGTGGTGAGCTTTGCACCCAAGAGAGCATCACGAGGAGAGATCAGGGGCTTGTCCACACTTCCACCCACTTCCCCCTTGGCTCAAAGCTGAAGGCACTTGCTGAGATGCAAGTCCCTCAGTGCTGCCAGACTTCAAAATTCCTTTGGAGCTGCTTCTTGGGAGCTTTTTCTGACAGTCAAGTTCCCACCTCAAATCATGCTCTCGTCTGTGCTCAGCAGAAACCAGTTTCCAAGACGGGACCAGTTATCCGCATCAAGTGCAAACACTTACCTGTTCTACCTCAGGAAGGTTGACTTCAACTGTGCCACGTAGTGTTGTGCTGGAAAAGCACAGCCAGTCAGGCAGCAGCCGAGGAGCAGGAGAGTCGATGTTTTGAGCATAAGCTCTTCACCGTGAATGTGATGAAAGGCTTATGCTTGAAACGTCGACTCTCCTGCTCCTCGGATGCTGCCTGACCACAGTACCACACCTTTCCAGCACCACACTTTTTGACTCTGATCTCCAGCATCTGCAGTCCTCAATTTTTCCTTCAACTTGTGCCACCCCTACAACTGCCCAGCTAAGATCAACATAGATGTTGTCTGGAATCTCAGTTCTGTATGATTTCAAGTCCAGTTGCACACATTGGAGTCTCCTCTGGGACAGAAAAGACCTGTTCAAAGAGGATAGGTCTTACCCGAGCTGGAAAGGGACCCATATCTTAGCAGGGAGCTTTGCTCGTTCCACCCAAAGAGACTTTATACAGATAGAGAGGAGAGTGGAGGAATTACAAGTCATGGCGTAAATAGAAAGGTTGGTGGGGAAGGTTCTGAATGTGAAGAGAGCACACCAATTAGAAAAGAAAGAAAAGAGAGAATCAGGGTACATTGTAACTCTGAAGAACGAAATTGCATTTATTTCAGTGCAAGGGGTCTTCCAGATAAGGCTGATAAACTCAGAGTGTGTTTAAGTACATGGGATTGGGATTTCAGAGCTTTTACAGAAACTTGGCTGAAACATGAACAGGACTGACAGCTCACTGTTCTGGGGTTTAGATTGTAGGGAGGATATTTTCCCAGGTTGGGGAGTTTAAAACCAGAGGACACAGTCTGAGGACAGGTTGTTAGGCCATTGAGGATTAAGATGAGGAAATATTTCTTCATGCAGAGGCTGGTCAGTCTGTGAAGTGTGTGACCACAAGAAGCTGTGGATTCCAAGTTGCTGATTATATTCAAGAAAGAGATGGATTTTTATGTTTAAGAGACAATGAATTGAATTGAATTTATTGTCACATGTACCGGGACACAGTGGAAAGCTTTGTCTTGTGAGCAATACAAGCAGATCACATAGTTATCACACAATGACTATGTGAAACGGAAGAACAGGCTGGAAGGACTGAATGGCCTATTTTTGCCCCAAGTTTCACCAATACAGAGCTCTGGACAGCCAATTCAGTCCTTCAGAAGTGCGGTCACATTGTAGTGTTGGGAAGTGTAGCAGTAAATTCAGGACGTCTCAAAATACTCCATAGCCAATTAATGAATTTTCAAATCTCACAACAATTGTCATATCAAAGGCTATAAATGTCAATTTGTTTCAAACTATGTACTGTATTTACCAGAATGGTTCTAAAGTGATTTGTTTTTATTCATTGAGTATAAGGATAGGCAGGTTATGCTGCAGCTTTACAGAACTTTCATTAGGCCACACTGGGAATATTGCGTACAGTTCTGGTCACCACATTCTCAGAAGAAGGGTGAATCTTTGGGGAGGGAACAGAAAAGGTTTACCAGGATGTTGCCTGATATGGGGGATTTTAGCTGTGAGGAAAGGTTGAATAGAGTTGATTTGTTTTCACTGGAATGCAGGAAGCCGATGGGCGACCTGGTCAAACTTTATAAGATTGTGAATGGCATGGATAGAGTGGAAAGTATGAGGCTTTTTCTCAAGGTCGAAGGGTCAATTGCTAGGGGACACGAGTTCAAGGTGTGCGAGGGCATAAGTTTAAAGCAGATGTGTGAGGTATGTTTTTCACACAAAGGTGGGTGAGTGCCTGGACCAGGCTGCCAGAGGAGATGGTGGAAACACACACTATACCTAATCCTACTGAAACATCTGTAATCAGGAACCTCCAACAACCATTCCTGTCCCTCTTCTATCCACGTTTCCGTGATGGCCACAACATCGTAGTCCCAGGTACCGATCCACGCCTTAAGTTAACCCACCTTATTTTTGATACTCCTTGCATTGAAGTATACGCACTTGAACCCATCTCTGTATCCGCAAGTATTCCCTGTCAGTACTACCTTCTTCACAGCCTCCCTACATTCTTGGACATCCTGACAAACAGCTAGTCAACTTGCTGGACTACAAGTCCGGATCCCATCCCCCTGCCAAATTAGTTTAAACCCCCCCCCCGAAGATTGCTAGCAAACCTACCCCCCCAGGATATTGGTGCCCTTCTGGTTCAGGTGCAACCCGACTTGACTTTTTCTCTCCACAGATGTTACCAGACCTGCTGAGTTTCTCCAGCAATTTGTTTTTGTTACACCCTAAAATCTCATTCCATGCTTGAGATCAATATTTTTGAAGGTCTCTTTTATCATAGCTGGTTGAACATTTAACCACCAGCTACATATTGCAATATTAAGATAATTTCTAATACTGTCTTATACACCACATACAAGTTTTGAGTCATAGAGTCATGGAGATGTACAACATGGAAACAGACCCTTCGGTCCAGCTCATCTATGCCGACCAGATATCCCAACCCAATCTCGTCCCACCTGCCAGCACCCAGCCCATATCCCTCCAAACCCTTCTTATTCATATACCCATCCAGATGCCTTTTAAATATTGCAATTGTAACAGCCTCCACCACTTCCTCTGGCAGCTCATTCCATACATGTACCACCCTCAGTGTGAAAACAGTGGCCTATTAGATCTCTTTTATATCTTTCCCCTCTCACTCTAAACCTATGCCCTCGAGTTCTGGACTCCCTGACCCCAGGGAAAAGACTTTACCTGTTTATCCTATCCATGCCCCTCATAATTTTGTAAACCTCTATAAGGTCATTCCTCAGCCTCCGATGCTCCAGGGAAAACAGCCCCAGCCTGTTCAGCCTCTCCCTATAGCTCAAATCCTCCAACCCTGACAACATCCTTGTAAATATTTTCTGAACCCTTTCAAGTTTCACAACATCTTTCCGATAGGAAGGAGACCGGAATTGCACGCAATATTCCAACAGTGGTATAACTAATGTCCTGTACAGCTGCACATGACCTCCCAACTCCTGTACTCAATATTCTGACCAATTCAAGGTTTGGTTTTTAATCACATATAACACTACAACTGCATGAACAATTTCCATTATCTGACTTAACCCTTTTCTCTGTAAGGCTATTATTTGTGTTTGTCCTGTTGATGAAAGTTAAGTGATCAAATAATTTAAATCATTTCTTCAATATTGTTTTTCTTCATTGCTTAGACGATGTACATGCCAGAAATAATGAGTTCGTAAATTTGGAAACCATTGCCAAATTTTATTGCACCTTCAGCAAGAAATAACATGAACACGTGCATGAGTAGAAAGTAGGTATGAATCAGGAGTGCTGCAATCTTTCTTCTGCTCCAATGCAACTGCAATGCCAAATTTATAGTGTAACTAGGAAGAAAAGAATGAGGTATTCTACCACCTAAGGGGTAGATAGGGCATAAAATTTACAGTTGACTGTGTTACAAAGTGAAAAAAGATCAAGTTATTATTACAAAATATTATAGAGCAAAAGTAGACCATTCGGCCTGTCATGTTTGCAGCAGTTCACTGAATGGCACTAAATCAATTGCACATTCTCCCCATAGTTCTGCATATATCTCCTTTCAGGTAACTATCTAATTCCTTTCTGAATGCCTTGACTAAAGAACCTCCACCAAAACCTCAGCAGTGCATTCCAGACCCTCATGACTAGCTGCATGAAAAGGGTTTTCTAATGTTTGGTTTGCTTCTTTTACCAATTATCTTAATCTAAACTCTTGCTCCTGATCCTTTACCAGCAGGAGCATTTTCTCTTTATTGTTCTGTTTTTGATTTTGACTGACTCTATCAAATATCCCCTCAGCATTTTTTTCTCCACTGTCCTAACCTCTCCAATCAATCTTCTTGACTGAAGTTTTTCATCTCTCAAAGCATTCTTGTGTCTTTTCTGAATTTTCGCTATTCCCTTCACATCTTCCCTAAAGTGCAGTGCCCATAAATTGGATATAATGCTGTAGCTGAGGCCGAAACAGTGCTTTATATAAGTTTTATACAAGTTCAACACAACCTCCTTGCTCTTGTATGTTATGTCATGATGAACAAAGCTTAGGTTACTGTATGCTTTATCAAATTCTGTCTCAATCTGTTTTTTTGTATTCAGTTAAAGATATTCAGGTCCCTCCACACCTACAACCGTTTTCAAGTTGACTCTCTGTGTTCGTTTTACTAAGATTTGTCTGCATTGAACTTCATCTGCCCACACCACCAACATTTGTATGCTTTTTTGAAGTCCTCACTGTCTTCTTCACAATTCACAATGCTTCTGGGATCAATGTCCTGAACAAACATTGAAATTGTTCCCTATACATAAGATATGGGTCATTTACATATATTGGGATGGAGAACCCCTCCAGCCTTAAAATATGCAGTAAATCTCAGCCAATTCCATAGCCATGTTGCTGCTATCCCTTCACTCTATGAGCTATAACTTTGTCCATAAGTCTATTATGTGGCATTCTTTCAATCTCCTTTGAAAGTCTGTGTTCACTGCATCAACTACATTGTTCACGACAATTTTCTTTGCTCTCTCTTCAAACAAACACCAGCAGATTAGTCAATGTGATTTTCCCTTAATATATCAATACTGGCTTTCTATAATCAACCCATGTTGGTTCAGGGGAGCAATAGTTTTGAAATGAATTGTTGGTTCTCCAAGTTTCCGCATCAAATAAAACTGACTAGCCTAAATTTGCCGGACTATCCTGTCAGACAAATAAAATCTATATTCCCAGAAGAGCAAATATGCATGAGGCTCAAGTAGAGGGCACATGTAGATACACTAACCAGAGTGAAGAAGAAAACTATTTGAACTTTCAATTTTCCAAAGTACTTGGTAAATGGTCGCACAAAAATTGCAGCAGTGAGATCTCTATGTTACAGTGTCAACAAGGAAAGCAAATATTTTTGCCCTGAGATAGCAGTGGCTGCTTAAATATGTTTTCTGTATTACAATAATAAGTGAAATACTGTTATATTTTGGTTGCTAAACTATATCTAAATATCAAAGTTTATTATTGAAATCCCAGTTTACCCATGGCGAATGCCACATAAGGTCTATCAATTATTATAACTTTTAAAAGTTTTAAATCTTTACTGTCACTCAGCTTTGAGCTGCAATGTATTTTGATAAAACTCTGGTATAAAACAAATCTTCTTATTCAGCAATTCTGTTAAATATGCTGTTCAGGTAAATTATCATCACCAATAAAAATTGATTCAGAGCTGCTGCATCTGTTTTAAAAGCAAGATTGCATGACTATGCAAAGTAAAACTGACAGTCGGTGGGAACACAAGGATATATAGTCTGAAAAATTAGCCTACAGAAACAAACATCGCAATTTAAATTTACAAACTACAAATGGACAAAGCACTAAACTTTTTAACAAGTAATAAAACAGCTTTAACCTTAAATCCAGAAGTGATGGTGAAGGTGATTATTTGTAAGAAACAGTTGTTCCTGTTAAGTACAGGAAAATTATCAGTGCTTTCTACCCTGATTCCATCAGAGAGGTAAATTAGGAACTTCATATATTTTAATAAAATCTTTAACTTTTGTGGCAACTCCGGGAGTTAGTGAGATTTGCGAATCAGCCACTTTCCCAAATGGATCATAGAAACAGGGAGTGATGCCTACCCAGAATAAACAATGACAAAGTTACTAAGACACTTTCTTTAGTGTGCTTGGAAAAATAAATTTATTTTAGAACATAGAACATTATAGCGCAGTGCTGGCCCTTCAGCCTCAACGTTGCGCCGATCTGTGAAACCAATCAGAAGCCCATCGAACCGACACTATTTCATTATCATTCATATATTTATCCAATGGCCATTTAAATGCCCTTCAAGTTGGTGAGTCTACGACTTTTGCAGGCAGGGCGTTTCACGCCCTTACTACTCTCTGAGTAAAGAACCTACCTCTGATATCTATCCGATATCTATCACCCCTCAATTTAAACTTATGTCCCCATGTGCTAGCCACCACTAGCTGAGGAAAAAGGCTCTCACTGTCCACTCTCTCTAATCCCCTGATCATCTTGTATGTCTCTATTAAGTCACTCCTCAACCTTCTCCTCTCTTACAAAAACAGCCTCAACTCCCTCATCCTACCCTTATAAGACCTTCCCTCCATACCAGGCAACATCCTGGTAAATCTCCTCTGCACCCTTTCCAATGCTTCCACATTCTTCCTACAGCGTGACAACCAGAACTGTACGCAATACACCAAGTGCGGCCACACCATTTTGTTCATTATAGGGGCTTGCTCTCACGGTTAGCTAATAATTTTCTGGAAGTTCATTGAGTTTATGAAGAAAATGGTGTTCAGATAGAAAACATTAGTTAATTAGACAAAGAATATATACAACTTTGGCATGTTGGCTCAGTGGATAGCACTGCTGCCTCACAGCACCAGGGACCAAGGTTCAATTCCAATGGCGTTTGCACATTTCCCCAGGTCTGTGTGGGTTTCCTCCAGGTACTCCAGTTTGCTCCCACAGGTTAGGTGGGCTGGCCATGCTAATTGCCCATCATATCCAGAGACATGCAGATTAAGTGGATTAGCCATGGGAATTGGATTATGGGTAAAGAGTAGGAGGGTTGGTGCAGACTCGATATATTGGAGGGATTCTGTGATTCCAACCATGACAATTAAGGATGGTTCACTGATACCAGAGGGGACACAGGCTTTTGATATGGAGTGTTTTGGTCTTATTAAATTAGTGGATGCATATCCTGCTCTCTCTTTTCTATGGGTCATCCTTGTGCCTGGTGAAGACTACTCTCTGCGGTCCACTTGAGAACTGATATTTACAAGTTTTGTTTGATGAGACTGCCCTCTGAGAGCACTTTCTCTACCTTGGCATTTATTGTTATATCATATTTCTCAGGGCAGGTATTTTCTCTGTGTCAATCAATTGTTTGAACCCTTTCGGCTGTAGGCCATGGGACAGCCACTCATGCTGTTGGATGATCGTTGTCCCCTTGTACACCTTCATCTGAGGGTTAGTTTAGCATTCTTTCTAAGAACAAAACATTCTTCTTTTCAATAACAATATGTTTATATTAGGGTGTGTTTGGTGTAGGGGGAATCATGAACTCCATGTTTCTTGTAATCTTCCCTTTAATTTTCCATGCTCAATGTTTGGGAAGTTGATTACTGCTGTAATAGCTGTTAAATGAATTCTCGGGAAAATTCAGTTTTTAAGGGACCCCAATATTCAACAGTTTCAATATTGTGGAAGTATCTGGAGGAACTTCTTTAGTAGAAAGTTAATTACAATTTCACTGTAGACATTGGAGTTTTCTTTAACAAGGCTTCCTGTGAAACTTGAAGGGGTTCAGAAAAGATTTACAAAAATGTTGCCAGGGTTGGAGGGTTTGAGCCATAGAGAGATTTTCTCTGGAGCATCGGAGGCTGAGGGGTGACCTTATAAAGGTTTACGGATAAGGTAAATATACAAGGTCTTTTCCCTGGCATGGGGAAACTAGAGAGCTTAGGTTTAAAGTGAGACAGGAAAGGTTTGCAAGGAACCTAAGGGGCAGCTTTTACATGCAGAAGATGGTGCGTGTATGGCATGAGCTGCCAGAGGAAGTGGTGGAGGCTGGGATGATTACAACATTTAAAAGGCATTTTGATGGGTATATGACTAGGAAGGGTTTACAGGGATATGGGCTAAACGTTAGCATTTGGGACCAGATTTAGATAGGATATCTGGTCAGCATGGATGTGTTGGACCGAAGGGTCTATTTCCATTATGTCTACCTCTGAGTCTATGTGAATTAACACCTTGGAATTTACTTAGCATGGTTACTGTGGTAAGAACATTCCAAATCATTTCATTGGAATGTCGTAAAATTAATTCCAAGATCGAAACTTATAATGAGATATTAGAAGTTGTCCAAAATCTTGGTCAGATAAGTCAGATTTCATGGAGCATCTTAAAGGAGCAGAAACAGGAAGAGTGTTTTAAGGAAGGGAGTTCCAGAGATTCGAGCTGATGCAGCAGAAGGTAAAGTCCCAAATGGTAGACTGATCAAAAAAAGTACATGTAAGAGCTAATAATTAACAAACCTCAGTGATCCCAGAAAGTGTGGAGCTAGAAAACGTAGAAGATTTAGGGAGGCAAGAGGTCATTGATGGCTTTGAACACAGAATGAGAATTTTAAAATCAAATTTTATAAACTGGGAAAAATATGGATCCAGTCTCAACCAGTCCCAAGCAGAACATCTTGAAGGATCATTTAATATGTTTGATAGATGGACTCACTTGTAACATTTAAGCAGTATGTTCATGTCAACTTGGAGTGCCATAGGTTCCAGCCTTATATGCCAAAGGCTGGAAATTAGGATTACTGTCATCAGATCTTGGTTGACTGACATAGAAATGATGGGCCAATTGGCCTCTTTCTGTGCTGTAAGTATCTTTGAGGATTTAAGACTGAGTAGAGTAAACATCATTGTGTTGACTGGTACTTTACAATGTTTTAAATACTGGAAGCAAAGGGAAATTTTGATATGTTATAGAGAGAATATTTCATAAAATGGGCCCAACTATCAAACGCATGCAAATGATCCTTGAAGATGCTATTCTTCAGGCTGATCCCATCTCCTCTCTATCAGCAAGACTGCCTAATTCCATCTACATAATATTTCTTGTCTGCAACCTGCTGGAGATCAGCTGATGAACCCTTCTTCACACCTCTGTTGCTTCAGACTCGTTATGCCAAGGAGCATGAGGCCAGTCACAAACCTTCCACTGTCTGTAAGTGTGAACTCATTCAAAGTGGAACTGCCCAGCTCCAAACTCATGCCAACCTTTGTTAACTTGTTGTTCCTGTGATCAATGAGTGAATCCTAATTTGCAAGAATTTGATTTTAAAATTCTCATCATGTATTCAAAGCTACCAATGAGCTCCTGCCTTCCTAAACTTTTCACTCAGACGCAAACCCTCCAGGATCACTGAGTTTCTTTCATTTTTGTCTCTCTCATACATTTGTATTTTCATCACTCTGCCATTGGCGGCTGCGGCTTCTGCTGCATCAGCTCAAATCTCTGCAACTCCCTTCTTTATACTTACAGCAACGTAAGATGCACCAAGGATTCTCAGTTTCAAAGGGCTTAGTTGGTGGGCAGTTTTTATATAAGTATATTGCAGTAATAACTGAACAAGATTAACAAACAACAAATCAAAATGGGAACAGCTAAGTTTCATTGCACTACGGAAAGGCTAAGTCAATATGGATGATTTGAACCGTACTGCACAGGTGGACAGGCAGTTAAAGCAGCAAGTGTGACTTTTGCACTGACATCGAGCACAGATCATACAGCAACAGGGCTGAATTTTATGGCACCTGCCCTGGACAAGTGGAGGACCTGTACTGTGTCTACTGGCTACCACCTGTACAGCAGTGGGGTAAGGTTTTGGAAGACCAATCTGACCATGCGCTAATTGAGCCTCTTAAGTGATGAATTAATGGGCACTTGGGGGGTCATCTCTGTTGTTGGGATTTACTCACTGGGAGAGGCCTATGCCACATGTCCAGTCCTGCAGCTTTCACTGGGTGGTCTAATGGCAGGGAATGGGGGAATGCTTCCATAACTTTGACACTGAACCAACTAGTGTGCTGCTCTCAGACTTCGTCGACACCCTTCCCAGTTCCTCATTCCTGTCAGGGTGAAAGGGAAGGCTGATAGGTATAGGGAATGCTGGATGACTAAAGAAATTGAGGATTTGGTGAAGAAAAAGAAGGAAGCATGTGTCAGGTATAGACAGGATAGATCGAGTGAATCCTGAGAAGAGTATAAAGGAAGTAGGAGTATACTTAAGAGGGAAATCAGGAGGGCAAAAAGGGGACATGAGATAGCGTTGGCAAATAGAATTAAGGAGAATCCAAAGGGTTTATACAAATATATTAAGGACAAAAGGGTAACCAGGGAGAGAATAGGGCCCCTCAAAGATCAGAAGGCGGCCTTTGCGTGGAGCCACAGAAAATGGTTGAAATACTAAATGAATATTTTGCATCAGTGTTTACTGTGAAAAAGGATATGGAAGGTATAAACTGTAGGGAAGTAGATGGTGACATCTTGCAAAATGTCCAGATTACAAAGGAGGAAGTGCTGGATGTCTTGAAATGATTAAAGGTGGATAAATCCCCAGGACTTGATCAGGTGTACCTGAGAACTCTATGGGAAGCTAGAGAAGTGATTGCTGGGCCTCTTGCTGAGATATTTGTATCATCGATAGTCACAGGTAAGGTGCTGGAAGACTGGAGGTTGGCAAATGTGGTGCCACTGTTTAAGAAGGGCGGTAAAGACAAGCCAGGGAACTATAGACCGGTGAGCCTGACCTCAGTAGTGGGCAAGATATTGGAGGGAATCCTGAGGGACAGGATGTACATGTATTTGGGAAGGCAAGGACTGGTTAGGGATAGTCAACATGGCTTTGTGCATGGGAAAATCATGTCTCACAAACTTGATTGAGTTTTTTGAAGAAGTAACAAAGAGGATTAATGAGGGCAGAGCAGTAGATGTGATCTATATGGACTTCAGTAAGGCGTTTGACAAGGTTCCCCATGGGAGACTGATTAGCAGTTCGATCTCATGGAATACAGGGAGAACTAGCCATTTGNAGGTGCTGCATTTTGGGAAAGCAAATCTTAGCAGGGCTTATACAATTCATGGCAAGGTCCTAGGGAGTGTTGCTGAACAAAGAGACCTTGGAGTCCAGGTTCATTACTCCTTGAAAGTGGAGTCGCAGGTAGATAGGATAGTGAAGAAGGTGTTTGGTATGCTTTCCTTTATTGGTCAGAGTATTGAGTACAGGAGTTGGGAGGTCATGTTGCGGCTGTACAGGACATTGGTTAGGCCACTGTTGGAATATTGCGTGCAATTCTGGTCTCCTTCCTATCGGAATAATGTTGTGAAACTTGACAGGGTTCAGAAAAGATTTACAAGGATGTTGCCAGGGTTGGAGGATTTGGTATAGAGAGAGGCTGAACAGGCTGGGACTGCTTTCCCTGGAGCTTCAGAGGCTGAGGGGTGACCTTATAGAGGTTTACAAAATTATGAAGGGCATGGATAGGATAAATAGGCAAAGTCTTTTCCCTGGGGTCGGGGAGTCCAGAACTAGAGGGCATAGGTTTAGGGTGAGAGGGGAAAGATATAAAAGAGACCTAAGGGGCAACTTTTTCACGCACATGTATGGAATGAGCTGCCAGAGGATGTGGTGGAAGCTGGTGCAATTGCAACAATTAAGAGGCATTTGGATGAGTATATGAATAGGAAGGGTTTGGAGGGATATGGGCCGGGTGCTGGCAGGTGGGACTAGATTGGGTTGGGATATCTGGTCGGCGTGGACAGGTTGGACCGAAGGGTCTGTTTCCATGCTGTACATCTCTATGACTCTATGACAAGGTCCATCTAGCGTGGTCCGCAAAACCTCTTTTCCTCCCTCGACAGAATCTGTCAGCCTAGCCCCAGAAATAACCCCACACTTATATGGCTCCCATACTCCATGCTGGCTTCTTGGGGGCTGGATGCAATTCTAGTAGTGGTCGTGATTCCCATTGGCACTGCTGGGGCAGGAGTGCAATCAGCTGTCTGATTGTTCAACAGATCTCGGATGGCAATGACAGTCTCACCTTAAACCCTGGGGCAAGCTACACCTGTCCATCATTAACCCCAGGGGGATTGTGGGAGCCTGGTGCCACATAAACCCCAGCCCAGAAAGTCATATAATGGTTACAATGACGAAAAAAATCATTTGGTTCATTGTGCCCTTGCCAGCTTTCTGCAAGAGCAACTCAAATAGTCCAACATTTCCATCCTCTCCCAGTAACCCTGCAAACTATTTCTCTTTGGAAAATGATCTAATTCTCTTTGTAAACCCCTCTTTACTATGCTCTCAGCCAGTGACTTCCAGATTCTATCAGCTCACTAATTAGCTTTACCTCGTACTGCCTTTAGTTCTTTTCCTAGTTACCTTACAACAGTAAAATGGCTCTTACTCTCAAATCTTCCACCTGTGGCAACAGTTTTATTCTATCTGTTTTGTCCATGCCCCTCATGAATTTGAATACCTCTACTAAATAAATACTGTTATCATCTAATATGGTATGAAGGGATATCTGAAATCTACATATTTTCCTTATCAACTTTTTCAGAGGTGTTCATACACACCTCAGGAGCAGGTGGGGGTTGAACCCAGGCTTCCTGGCACAAACAATTGGGAAGACAGAGCAAAGTCCTCCTGATGGCTTCTCCCTTCAGATTACCCATTTCTCATTCTGATTGGACAAGGTCTTTCCTTTGATAAATCTGGTTCATGAGCATCATTATCAACCCAGTTATGGTTTGGAGTGGTATCAATGAGCTGGATTCTAACTGGAAACATCTCACTTTCCAGAAATGATACAAGCCTTACCTGCACATGTACCCAGGTATCTTTAAAATAAAACTCTTTTTCCATACACCAATACTTCCCTTAGATGCTGAAACTATACATCTTAAACTAAGTATTATGAAACATATTTACCTCTACATTAACAGACTTTAAGAAAAATCCAAAAAGACAGGGAAAATTAACATATGCTTCCAATTCCTAGTGGAAAATGCGATATAAAAATGACCCAAGTGTAATTTCATATCTTAGATGTCCATGATCTATTAGGTAACTTTAATATGAGGAATAAAGACACATTCCCAACATTCCCATGCAATCTAGTCTTGGACGAATGCCATCCATTGATTTCAGAGAGGTCTGCCAAACCCATTGGGACCTTCATGAAAGGATAGGCAGTGCTCTTTGTTCAGGTGAATATCTGTTTCAACAGGCTGTCTATTAAGTCAACCTAAAGATAGAAGAAATATGACTAACATGAATATATAATTGAGACATGGCCACACAATGAAACAGAAAAAGAATGGGTTGTCACCTCTGAGGCCCACATTTCCTGACATGGAAACATATCCGTGAAAGAGGTTTTATTAGTGACCTCAAGTTATTAGTACATTATCTTCTAACCTGAAATTGTCTGGCCTCAATGAGAGAAGGTATGATGAATTAAACCTTAATTATTTTATTTCCATCACTGGACTATTTGCTGAAGTGTGCTTGAGGAACTCCATGAACTTTGGAGTAGTATCAGAAAAAGTTACAGTTGTGAACTAGAGGCAAATTTTCCCATTTAAAGATCGTATCTTTTTATTTTTCCATATTTTTGATTGTGGACTGAAATGGGAAAAAGCTGTTTTAAAAGCTAAGGATTGTTAAAGAATTATTGTGCTTTTCAAAAGCAAGTAACCTGATACTCATTGTAAGTGTGTTTTACACAGTTGTTTGTGCTAGCAGTGGGGGAAGGTCGAGTTATAGATGAGTTAGAGTGTGATGCATGGACAGTTGACTGGCAACAAACAGCTCAATTGGCTGGGCCTGTTTTCTCTGCAGCATCGGAGGCTGAGGGGTGACATTACAGAGGTTTGTAAAATCATGAGGGACATGGATAAATAGACAAGGTCTTTCCTCTGGGGTGGGAGATCTAGATCTCGAGGGCATAGGTTTAGGATGAGAGGAAAAATTTAAAACGGACTTAAGGGGCAACTTTTTCACGCAAAGGGTGGTGCGTATATGGAATGTGCTGCCAGAGGAAGTGGTGGAGGCTGGTACAATTACAGCATTTAAATGGGTATGGATGGGTATGTAAACAGGAAGGGTTTACATGGATATGAGCCAAGTGCTGGCAAATGAGATTAGATTAGGTTAGTATATCTGGACCGCATGGACGAGTTGGACCAATGGGTCTGTTTTAATGCTGTACATCTCTATGACCACTGTCCAGTTATCAATGACAATGGGCCCCTGCCTGGTGGAGGTGATGTGGAAGTGTTGGTGTTGGACTGGGGTATGCAAAGTTAAAAATCACACAACACCAGGCTATAGTCCAACAGGTTTATTTGGAAGCACTAGCTTTCAGAGCACTGCTCCTTCATCAGGTGGTTGTGGAGCCGGTTCTAATAGCTTATTTATAAGATCAAATACAATAATGTTCAAAATAAACCTGGCAGCTCTGTATTTCTCTGATCTCACCAGTTTCTTTGGGTTGGGTGTTGTAGCCCACTATAGCTGTTTTTAGTGACACTCAAGATGATATGCTATGTAGGAAAATGCAGCAAGCATTCTATGTTAACAGTAAAACTCAACAGCCAGAACCATATAATCCCTTTTTGGTCCATTTTTTTTGCAGGAGGATTATTGATCTGAAAATCTGGAAAGCTTCCTGCTCTTCTTTGAATATTGTCTTTACTTGAACCAGAGAAAAGCAGAAGGAAATTAGGGCTCACGATGTCTCTTGTAAGGATAGTGCAATGTTGTGAAATGTTAGAAATAAATTATTCTAAAATGTAGCAGGTTCAAAGTATAACATTAATCTTCTCAACAGCACAGAGTCTTTGATGTTATCTCAATTTACATCAGAATTTAGTTGAGCTGAATTTATCTTCAGCTCAATTACTGCTACTCCTTTAATGAGTTCTTCAACTCCCTCCCTTTAAGACTGAGCCTAAAACCTACCACTTTGATCAAGTTTTATTCCCTCACCCCAACCTCTCCTTCTGTTGAGATCTGTTGCTCAAACATCTCGATGAAGCAATATATGTTTTGCGATAGGTGCTATTTTAAAGCAAGTCATCACAACATTCTTAATTTTCTTCACCATTAAGAGCAGGATTTTATGACATTGAAAAGTTAGGCACAAACAAATAAATTCGATAGTTACAAAAACATTTGGTATCCTTTCTTCCAAATCTACCAAATAGTCACTTAAAATGTAAAATAATTCATAAGCTTAAAGTAAAATTAAACAGGTACTAAAATGTGTCATATAGTATACAGCAGTCAACAACAGACTAGTGTAGCTGTTGTATTATATTGAGCTCTTGCCCATTTTAAACCATTCTATTACTACTCTTGATCAACTAACAAAATGTGCTGGGAACAAAACACTTGTCTTTTGCTGAAAGTATTCATGTTGTCATTTCTTCTTGTTTTGCATATAGGTCAGTTCAGCTCTGTAATTAACCATGAGACAGAAAATGCAATCTCTGGAAGAATGAATAGTTGAGATATCCATTGTGGCACACACCACTGGAGTGACCATCTAAATGTTGAAGCTGGAAGAACTGTAAATGTCAATTAGTTAGTTCCTATATAATTCCTTAGGTCTAAATAACAGAATACTCACGGGGCAGTGAAAACTTTATGTTCTGCTGCAGTATGTAAGTTAGTTGCCGAGAGAGGAGAGTGGAAGCCATCTTAAATTTCAAGGATTGAAGGTTCACAGGAAATGCAACTTAAACTCCCAGCCAATAGTTCCTGCAGAAGAGAAAACAGACATCTATTTAGGAGGGACTCATTAAGTTATCTGTATTGCACTGAAAGATTTTCATTTTCCATTCATGTTACTTTGCTGCTGTTTGTGCTACACGGCTTTGTGCCTCAAGCAGTTCTACTAATAAAAACTTTGCATATAATTCCTATATTAGAGAAAACAAAGTAAATTACATAACCATGCTGTTCAGTGGCAGCCTGATGCTAAATGCATCAATTTTATGTTTTAGGCAAGAATGAAATTGGAATTGCAGTCATATAAACCTCCACATTAACAATACATTTATAGAAAAGCCTATGACAATTATTTCCATCAATGCACCAGAAGTTGTTTTGGCTTGTTAAATAATCAATTTTTTTAACAACAATAAATCAGAACATAATACGTTTATTATTTATAGCTAATTATTAAAAATGATGGTCATCTTGTCAAGTTTTTTTTATCCATTTTAGTATAACTATACATTTTGTTCACACAAGGATGATGTAAATTAATATAATATTTTCAAAAATAATTAACTGAGGCAAGTCCTCAGTGAAGAACAAATAAACGTCAATCTTTGGTGAAAAGGAAAGGCAATACTTTCGAATTAATCATTAGGGATATCGAAGGCACAGAAAGAAATACCTTTTCACTTTTGCCATTTAATTTTAGAAGCAACATTCCCAGTGAGTTGAATTCTGAATGAACCTCCTTCTACTTTGTCCAAACATTGCTTTCTACAGACTGGGTTGGGAGGATGTAATTGTCCCCTGTGAAATCCTGCAGCCTGGCTCCACAAGTGCATTCCATGAAGCATAGTGGGAGCACAAAGGTCTGGCAGCCTTTGGCTCAAGTTGAAAGAAAAATTATAAGCCTAATGAACCCTTGTATACTGCGTCAGAATGACATTACCATTTCCAAGAATGACTATTAGATTATTAGAAAACTAATATTCATGCAGCAGTAATGATTAATCCAGATTGCTTCAGTAACCATAGCTTCAAATCTGGACTAATTAATTTATTTCTTTCACACATTCAACTCAAAATTTCCAACCTAATTAATTAATGAATGATCTAATGGTGAAGGTGCTTCTTAAGGACAGCAATCATATACAATTGAATTTTACCTTGAGTTTAAAAAGAGAAGAGTGGGTCCAAGACTTGTATATTAAACTTAAATAAGGCAATTACAATTTGATATCAATTACAGAAACATGATTGCATGACATAGATTGGGATGTTCCGTCTCACCTCCGCCTCCGAGCTTACTTTCACAATCAGGACTCCCGCCCACCTTCTGAGGATCCCTTCGCCCACCTCCAACACACTGCATCCACCGGGACACCCCGCGCTGGCCTATTACCTGCCCTCGACCTCTTCATTTCCAACTGCCGCCGGGACATTAACCGCCTCAACCTGTCGACCCCCACTCCAACCTCTCACCCTCACAACGCGCAGCCATCCAATCCCTCTGCTCTAATCCCAACCTCACCATTAAGCCAGCGGATAAAGGGGGCGTAGTGGTAGTCTGGCGCACTGACCTCTACACCGCTGAAGCCAAACGCCAACTCGAGGACACCTCTTCCTACCGCCCCCTTGACCATGACCCCACCCCCCATCACCCAACCATCATCTCCCAGACCATACAGAACCTCATCACCTCAGGAGATCTCCCACCTACAGCTTCCAACCTCATACTTCTGGATCAGTGGTGCTGGAAGAGCAGAGCAATTCAGGCAGCATCCTTGCCTGTCCTCGGATGCTGCCTGAATTGCTGTGCTCTTCCAGCACCACTGATCCAGAATCTGGTTTCCAGCATCTGCAGTAATTGTTTTTACCTCTTCCAACCTCATAGCCCAGGAACCCCGCACTGCCCGGTTCTACCTCCTTCCCAAGATCCACAAGCCTGACCACCCTAGCCGACCCGTTGTCTCAGCATGCACCTGCCCCACTGAACTCATCTCTACCTACCTCGACACTGTCCTATCCCCCCTAGTCTAGGAACTCCCCACATACGTTCGAGACACCACCCACACCCTCCACCTCCTCCAAGATTTCCGTTTCCCTGGTCCCCAACGCCTCATCTTCACCATGGATATCCAATCCCTCTACACCTCCATCCGCCATGACCAGGGCCTCCAAGCCCTCCGTTTTTTCCTCTCCAGAAGTCCCCAACAGCACCCTTCCACCGACACTCTAATTCGTTTGGCCGAACTGGTCCTCACCCTTAACAATTTCTCCTTTGAATCCTCCCACTTCCTCCAGACCAAACGGGTAGCCATGGGCACACGTATGGGCCCCAGCAATGCCTGTCTCTTTGTTGGCTACGTAGAGCAACTGATCTTCCGTAATTACACCGGCACCACTCCCCACCACTTCCTCCGCTACATTGATGACTGCATTGGCGCCACCTCGTGCTCCCGCGAGGAGGTTGAGCAATTCATCAACTTCACCAAAACATTCCACCCTGACCTTAAATTTACCTGGACCATCTCCGACACCTGGCTCCCCTTCCTGGACCTCTCCATCTCCAATAATGA
>NC_057730.1:26181792-26270446 GCF_004010195.1 Chiloscyllium plagiosum
TTCCTCATTTCCCCTTCCCCCACCTCATCCTAGTTTCAAACTTCCAGCTCGCACTGTCCCCTTGACCTGTCCGGACTTGTCCGACCTGCCTATCTCCTTTTCCACCTATCCACTCCACCCTCTCCTCCCTGACCTATCACCTTCATCTCCTCCCCCACTCACCTATTGTACTCTATGCTACTTTCTCCTCACCCCCACCCTCCTTTAGCTTATCTCTCCACGCTTCAGGTTCTCTCCCTTTATTCCTGATGAAGGGCTTTTGCCCGAAACGTCGATTTTGCTGCTTGTCGGATGCTGCCTGAATTGCTGTGCTCTTCCAGCACCACTGATCCAGAAATAGATTGGGATGTAACTAGTGACAGGTATATGGCATTTAGAAAGGACATAAAGCTGGGAAAATGGTGCAGTGATGGGCCTGTTAATTAATGATATTAAATTCAGGTAACAAGGATGTAAAAGCTTTTGGATAGTGAGACGAGTCACTTTTAGGGAGTGGTGTGTATAACCTCTCTCACAGTAAGTACACAAGATGTAACGTAAAGGAAAAACAGTGGGAGCTTGTCAGAATTATGCGGTGATAATCATGAGGAACTTTTTATGCTATAGATAAACAGGAAATAGCAGATGGATACAGGTAACCTAGATGATGAGTTCATAAAGTTTCTGGCTAATTTCTTAAAACAACATATTCTGCAGCCAACTAGAGAACAGGCTAAAAATGACCTAGTATTGTACAGTGAGGTAAGATGAATTAATGTCCTCATAGTGAAGGCAAATCCAGGTGGCAATGATCAAAAAAACTGAATTTTACAAGCAGTCTGAGAGAGAATAAGGTGGATCCAACACTCGTAGTTTAAACCTAAATAAGGGCCATTATAAGGGCATCAAAGTGGAGATAGCTAAAGTGAACTACATCAAGGAGTGCATTAATAGAGATTCAACGGCAGGCATTTAAGGGGATACTTTAAAATACACAGAATAAATACATTCTAACAAGAAGAAAAATGTCCAAGGGAAGGACCTACCAACTGTGGTTACCTAAAAAAAAATTAAAGATTGCATTAAACTGTTAAGAAAAAACAAATTGCTCAAAAATGGTTGGCAGGTGAGAAAATTGGACAGACTATTTTTAAAAAAGCAGTAAAGAATGAGTAAAAGATTAAAAGAAATGCAAAATTACAGTACAAGAGAAAGCTAGCTAGAAATATGAAAACATTAGTGAGAGTTCATATTTTAGAAAGAAAAGAGTTAACAGAAGTGAGTATCGGAACTATGGAAAGTGAATCTGGGGATTAATAATGGAAAATAAGGAGTTGGCAGACAAATTAAACCGATTATTTTCATCAGTCTTCATTATAGACGATAAAAGTAACAACTCAGAAATAGAAACTCAAGATAATTACATTTACTAGGTACTGAGAAAACTGTCAGAGTTGCAGATTGACAAATCCCCAGGTCCTGATGGACTTCATTCTCGGGTCTCAAATGAAATGTCTAGTGAGATGACTGTCATGTTTAATTTTCAAAAATTCGCTAAATTTGGGGAAGTTTCCATTATGTCAGAAATTTGTGAATACAACTCATTTGTTCAAAAAAAGGTGGATAAGTAAACAAAAACTATAAACTAGTTAGCTCAACATCTGGCAGAGGGAAAATCTTAGAAGTGATTATTAGGAAAGATTATAGTAGGGCACTCAGAAAAATTCAAGATAATCTGGCAAAGTCAACACAGAAAAGAGGAAACTGTAAGAAACATTTGCAGATCTTGCTTTGCTCTCAATAAACGAATAAAAGATATATGAAGATCAGTCACAAGGTTAAGCAGAGGAAACATTTTTATTGGATAAGAAACCTGTTCGTGCAAAATCTTATGAATGTATTCTTAGCAAAACAAGTGCAGACACATATACATTTCTGATAAAAGGTTCCTCAAATTTCATTCTTCACATGCTTTTTTTGCTATAATGTATTTTTTAAAATCCTGTAATGTATATTTTAATGCTTATAATGGATTCTATTTTACAATGTTTACATCCAGTCTCCATTTCAAACATCCTCAGCGAGGTACAAATTAAAATTGATCTGCAATATCTGTCAGGCTGTGTACACACTGCAAAAGCAGTATTGATGCTTCCCACTTATGCTCTGTACTCCAAATGCAAATTCAGTCTAAATACTGTTTAGATCTTGAGTTGTGACTCAACCCAAAGAAAGGAGATCGTCTGATCAATATAGTTTCACTCAACCACCACAGAGGCAATTCACGCTATGGCACTCCATTTACATTATGCATACAGTAATATATGGGCAATCTCGAATCAGACCCTCACTTTACATTCTGCCCAATTTTCCTTTCTAATGATTTCAGTGGACTTCATCATCATCTGAAGTCAAAACGACTCAAAAGACGTTAGCATTGGAACAAAGCCAATACTACAGTTATGTTAATAGTAAAGAAAATTTGCTGCAACTGTTACCAATTTTGTGGAAGCACCAAGCTAAATTTACACCTAATATTTTAACTTACAATCCTGTCCAATCTTAACATTTCTTCAGCAAATGCTTTGAAGTTCAGGGGACTTCCAAATCTTGTGAATGATGAGTCCACCAATTCTGCAAAGAACATTTTGTGGATACCATGCTTTATACAAAAGGATTTATACTAATTAACAGGGCATATCAAAATAAAAATAAAGGATATTTCAAGAAATGTGGTGCAACTGCTTTAATTCAGTCTACGAACTTCAGTGAGAGAGATGAAGGAGCTGCAGTTTTTTATGACTTACACTGTGAACACAGTGTGCGCTTTATAGAAGGAACATTAGAAAATGTATTAGAATATATATAAAAAGTGTCACTAAAATACAAAATTACAAATATAGGGTTTATATACAAAAATAATTCATTATTATAGACAGCAGACATAGATGGCAACTATTAGCATTTCCCAGTTAGTGATCATCAGCACGTTTGTACGTGAAGCTAAATTAGTTAGTTTCTGTATTTGTAAATGTGAATGCGAGGCATTCACCTTTACAAACAACATTTACAAACTATACACAATAAGTTTAGTATTAGCACTAATTGGCTTTAGCTTTGCAATGATGTTAAATTTGTTCAGTCTATGTTGATTGTTAATATTAAAATGGACCAAGATTGGTACACAGCTTTGTTAGAGTATGTTTGCAGTGTTTCAATCTCATAATGATAAATGGTAACATGAACTGCATTTTCAGAGGACAGAGGGGTGCACAAGGGGTGGGGAGGCTTTATCCTTGCCGCTGATGTGTGCAGAGAACCTCCTAGTGATAGGACCCTCCCCATTCCTGCCCTTTTAGAAACTGTTCTTTTAAAATGGGCTGCCCAAGCTGTCTTAAGGCTTTTCTGGTGTATTCTTTTGGGATTGACTGAGTTCTCCACTAACTCGCTGGAACCCTAATCATTTACTTACATATGTCGGACAGACTGCCCATCCACCTTCTACTGGGGTTGGAGGGAATGGCATGTTCTACATACCTCATATGCATCTCATCCTGCCAAAAATAACTCAGCAGGAACATGTAAAATCCAGTCCATGTTGTCAGGTTTGGCTCAGTCAGCAGCATTCTCACTTCTGATCAGAACATGGTCAGTGCAAGACTCCCTTCCAGACATTTCAGCACAGAAAAAGCCTAATCTATGGAAATACAATACAGATGAAGGTGCTATCTTTTGGATGAGGTGTTAAAGCGAGAATAGCTACAGAAGATCACATGGCCCTATTGCTAGTCTACAACTACTAAGTGATTTGCACATTAGCTGAATGAATGCAAAAGAAGTACTGCACGAACTTCTGTATAAGGAAAGTATAGAGCTTTACCAAAACAAAATCAGAGTAGAAGGTGGGTTTTCTTTTGTTTATTTGAATCAAAACAAGTTGAAACTCTACTCAATCTGCAGTGCCATGTATTATGTAGTTACAAGCAGGCTTTTATGCCTACACACCAAGACAAAAGTGAATCGAGCACTGTTTGAAGTTCAAGTTTATACTGCTGTAGTGTAGCGGCAGTGTTTTGTTAAAGCTGTTATCTTTAACCAACATTGTGTTAGTAAGAATATAAAACAGTCAGTCTGGTGTAATGCCGCTGTTTGATTAGAAATCCCATAGACTCAGAGTCATACAGCACAGAAACACACCTTTCAGTCCAACTCATCCATGTCGACCAGGTATCCTAAACTGATCTGGTTCTATTTGCTAGCATTTGGCCCATATCGCTCTAACCCTTCCTAATCACGTATCCATCCAGGTGCTGTTTAAATGATGTAAATGTACCCACTTCTATCACTTCCTCTTGCAGCTCAATCCATGCATGTACCACCCTCTGTGCGAAACAGTTGCCCCTCAGATCCCTTTCAAATGTTTCCCCTCTAACTTTAAACCTATGCCCTCTAGTTTTGGACTCTCCTACCCTGGGATAAATGTCCTTTGCTATTCACCTATCTGTGCACCTCATGACTTTATAAACCTTTATAAGGTCATCCCTCAGCCTCTACGCTCTGGGGAAAAAATGTCCCAGCCTATTCAGCCTCTCCCTAGAGCACAAAGCCTCCAACCCTGGCAACATCCATGAATTTCCAAAGGGGGAATAGCAAAAGTTTTAGGAACCCCTGGCTCAGGCATTACCTGCAAAGATTTTAAATCAAGTATAATCAAGTATTGTGTGTTTGTGTACTGTATATTTTCTCTTATATACAAAGTGATAGCATTATATTAAATAACTAGTTCTCAAGTTATGAACATACATTTAAAATTGCTTTTATGCCATCAGCTTCTGAGCTAGTTTTTTTTTTGGAAACCTTTTCTAAATTGGCATATTTGGATCTTGAGAGTGGGAGGATTTAATGCATCATTTTAAAGGGTAGAGATAGTACACTGTACAAATCTGTATGAAGGACTGCCAAAAAAGACCATTTAGGTGTGCTGATGTAAAGCAGATTCTGGATGTTTGAGAAAAAGCAAGTTTACAGATGAAATCATCTCCATTCGACATTGTTGGTAGTCTGAAAGCATAAGACTACCTGCTTTGTCCATATTGCTGCATTGACCACAAAAGCAGTTGTCAAGACATAAAGACAAATGCAAAATACAAATAAAAATTGGATATTTAGGAAATACTCAACCAGGTGTCAACCTGGTGAAGCTACAAAACACGACTACCGGCATGCCAAACAGCATAAGCAGCAAGTCACAGACAGAGATAAGCAATTCCACAACTGTCGGCTCAGATCTAAGCTCTGCAATCCTGCCACATCTAGTCATAAATGGTGGTGGACAAATAAGCAATTCACTACAGAAGAAGGCTCCACAAATATCCCCCGCCAAACACATTAGTGCAGAAGATAACGCTGAAGCATATGCAGAAATCTTCAGCCACAATGCCAAGTGAATGATCCACCTCAGCCTCCTCCAGTAGTCCCCAGCATTACAGATACCAGTCTTCAGCAAATTCAATTCACTCCATGTGATATCAAGAAATGATATTCCAGCAATAGTACTGAAGACTTGTGCTCCAGAACTTGCCATTCCCTTGTTCTAGCACAGTTACAACACTGGAATCTATCCAACAATGTGGAAAATTGCCCAATATGTCCTGTAAATGAAAAGCAGAACAAATCCAACCCCATCAATCTACTCTCGATCATCAGTAAAGTGATGGAAAATATCAACAGTGCTATCAAGCATCACCCAGTCAAAGCAGCACCCACTCAGCAATAACCTGCTCAGTAATGACCAGTTTGGGTTCCGCCAGGGCCACTCAGCTCCTGACTTCATTACACCCTTGGTTCATACATGGACAAAAAATCTGTTTTCCAGAAAGGAGTGACAGCATTGACAAGTGTGGCATCAAGGAGCCATGGCAAACTGGAATCAATGGGTATCAGGGGTAAAACACTCAGCTGCTTAGAGTCATACCTGATATACAGGAGATGGGTCATGGTTGTTGGAGATGTATTCTCTGCTCCAGGACATCTTTACAGGAGTCCCGCAGTGTAGTGACCTAAGCCCAACTATCTTCAGCTGCTTTATGAATAACCTTTCCTCTTTCATAAGGTCAGAAGTGAGGATGTTCACAAATATAGCACAATGTTCAGCACCATTTGCGACTCCTCAGATACATTTGAACATGGACTGCTTCAGTAACAAGATTTGGTCAATATCCAGGCTTGGGCTGACAAGTGGCAAGTAGCATATGCACCACACAAATGCCAGGCAATGATCATCTCCAATAAGAGACAATCTAATCACCACCCCTTGACATTCAACGGTATTCCCGTCAATGAATCCTCTATGATCAACATGCTGGGGGTTACCATTGACCAAAAACTCAATTGGTCTTGTCACAATAGACACAAGAGCAAGTCATAGGCTAGGAATACTGCAGCAAATAACTCACCTCCTGACTCCCCAAAGGCTATGCACCATCTACAAGGCACAAGAAGAGCGGTGTGATGGAATACACCCCATGTGCCTGGATGGGTGCAGCTCCAACAACTCTCAAGAAGCCTGATACCATCCAGGACAAATCAGGCCATTTGATTTGGCACCACATTCACAAGCATCCTCTCCCTTCACCACCAATGCTCAGTAGAAGGAGTGTACACTATCTACACGATGCACAGCAGAAATTCACCATTGATCCTCAAACAGCACCTTCCAAGCCCATGACATTTTAGAAGTGCAGCAGATATATGGGAACACCACCATCTTCAAGTTGCCCTTGAAGCCACTCACCATCCTGACTTGGAAATATATCAAATTTCCTTCAGTGTCACTGGGTCAAAATCCTTGAATTCCCTCCGTAATGGCATTGTGAGTCAACCTACAGCATATGGACTGTAGTGATTCAAAGCAGCAGAACACCACACCTTCTCAAGGACAACTAGGAACAAGCAATAAATGCTGACCAGCCAGTTATGTCCATGTCCCATGAGTGAATAGACAAAAAAAACTATAGGTACAATGGCATCATCAGACAGGGATAAAAGATATTAGCTCTGCTTCTCTCTGCACCGATTCATAGACTTTCAGTCAGTGAAGGTTCAAGACAGATTACCTCTGTTACATTTACATTGCTAGCTTCTTGTTGACAAGAGCAACATACATGCACAGTGTACTTAAAGTTACAAGGATTTTGCACAGATTAAGAAAAATGCACTGATAGCCTCTACTTGGCTCTTGAGTGCTGTATAGATTGTAACCTTTTGAGGATCTGCTTCAAAGACCTCCAAAGAAGCAAACCAATTCCAATTACATGGCTAGAGAGCTTCTGCGCAAAGGAAAAACAAGTGGCAATAGATACCCATTGGAACATTTGGGTCATCCATGTTTGTGTTCTTATATAAATTTACATTTCAATATGAGGCAGAGACTCGAAGGATAGCAAATGGGTGAAGGCTTCCTCTTTTCTAATCAATGATCACTGGGCTAGAAGAAACTTGTATACCAAAAGGTGATGGTGGAGATTGCAAGATCTGGAAAAACCTCCATGCAATGTCCCCCTCACTCCAGTCCCATCCCACAACTATGGATAGTCGTTATCTATTCCTCAGCGTAATTCTCTTGATGTATAGATAATACATATTTAAAGAAGTTGATCAGATTCTGGCTCCAAGAACACGAGACCTTAAATCACCCAAATATATAGTTTTTCTCAAAATTAAAAGATTCACCTTTTGGTAGTTACTGTAATTCTAGGTTATCTTTTCATTATACCATTGGATTGTGACATCAATGTTAATCTGAAATTACTGCTAGTAACACAGGCACCTCATTGCATTTGTAGAATACTCCGAAGTAAATCTATTTTACATATCAAATATCAAACAGTATCATGCCAATATCACCAAAAGTAAATTCAGTGATCAAAAATTTACTGTTTTATTGTGACAGTCAAGAAGCAAGTATTTCTATGCTAATATACTATATAATAAAATATGCATCTTATCTTTTAGATTTATTAAATACAGCCCTGTGCGATGCATTCTCTCACCTATGTGGTAAAATCCTGAGACTGCATTTGGATAATAAAAACCACATAAATTAAGGTGTCGAACATCGGTATTTTCTAAAGGGACACATCCAAAAAAAACACTGGAAAACAAATTCAATATATGATGTACAATAGCTTCAATGTTACTGGTTCCGGTTATGAATCAAAATTCACAGTATAGAGAAATTTAGTACATCGTATCTACATCACAAACACATTCCACTGACACGGCATATTGAGGACTCCAAGATACCTGTCAAAATTCTATTCTATGATGCATCAGAATAACATTTCATTTTCTCACACATATGATTGCATAGATAAGTATTGCTTCGGTAGTGCTAACTATGGATGAATTAAGATTTGTTAAGTATTGAGTAAATAGTGATTATACCCCCAACATTTTTACAGATTCAGATTTTCCAGACAGAACAGGTAGAGGTATTCTGAGGCATGTGATAAATCAATGCGAAAAAGCCATTGTGATAATTGAAACACTTACATGTCCACTGATAATGCAAAATCACTGAATATCAAATATATCACTAGATCCTGCAAAAATGTTTATGCTATCACCTGATTTTGGATTACTCCTGGTTAAAATCTGTTAAAGCTAAGTGACAGAAAAGCATTGCTGCTGTTCGAAAAGATACAGCAGGCTGCTTTGTATTCAAGCTGTGTACACGATTCCTGTGCTGCTGGGAAACGATTTAACGGAGTACAATGTAATGGCTTAGAAAATTATAACACAAGCAGCATACTGAGACGGTTGCTGTCATCCTCAGATGAAGTGCAGGCAAGGAAAGAAATCAAAAAACTGCATAAGACATGTCAGAAAAATTCCTCCATCAGCAAGAGAACTGGGCTTTATCTTTCATAGGTATATTTTGGAAAAGTGTAACTATTGAGACAGATATCTCTGCATGCCTTGCGATTACACATAGCTCATTAAAATGTTAATTAGCTTCAGTTTTCACAAGTATTAAACATTTGCTGTTAATTCTGTTAGCAGCTTCAAAACAAATTCCAGGCTTATAAAACAAAACTTAAGAAATGAAAGCAACAAAATTCTCTTATCTTGAAAAACAGTAGGCACATAACTCTGTCCCTTCATTAGCTTTGAGCCATAGAGGAGTATAGCACAGAATAAAGCCCTTTGGTCCATTGAGTTTACACCAAAAACAACCATCTAGCTATTCTAATTCCATTTTTCAGCACTTGGCCCACAGCCATGTATGCCTTGGCATCATAAGTGCACATCTAAATACTTCTTAAGTGTTGAGAAAAGTTTTGCTCTCCTATCCTTATAGGCCGTGATTCCAGATAGCCACAACACTCTGGGTAAAAAAAAAATCCTCCCATCTCCCTGAACCTTCCTTCTGCCCCTTACCTTAAATCTTTGTATCTGGTCATTGATCCCTTCACCAAGGGGAAAAGTCCCTAGCTTATCTATGCCATTCATAATGTTATACATCTCAACCATGCTTCACACTCAGTTTCCTCTCCTCCTAGAAAAACAAACCCAATCTATCCAATCTCTCGTCATAAATAAAGTTCTCCAGCTGGGTAATCTCCTCGGGATTCCAGAACTGCCTGTTAGGTTAGATATCAAATGTTTTCATTCAGCCATAATGGAAGAGCCAGCCTATGGCAACTGCTGTTAGAGATAAAATTTAGCTAGTTCCAAGTATTCAGAGGATTGTGCCATGAAATGCAACATAGCAACAAGTGATTTTTCAGCAATACAGGTGTTGTGCTTGCTTAAAATAAAACATTCACAACATGAACACACTTTTGGTGCTAGCTAACCTGTGCACCATTTAGTTGACGGTGTAGTTCATTTAAGGAGAGACCACCAGAAGTATTCAGAGTAGGCAGACTGTAACAAAGATAGTCCTGTTATGCTGATTTGATGGCAACTTTGCAATTTGGAACTCAATACTCCAGTGAATCCACCTCTAAGGTGGTTGTTGTGTTTTTTGCTGAGTTTATCAAAGTATATGATGATTTCCAGAATTGCTTCAAGTTGCTGAAGCCAAGTGGTGAGTCATGCGTTGCTGAATGTTGTCCTGAAATCAAAGATTCTGTACACAGCACTTGCTCCCACTCATCGATGTATCCCCCTTGCTCTATAGTAGGAGAGAACAATGAACACAAATAACACAAAGCAGGGCAAGGTGATTGAAGAAGGTGGAAGGAAAGGGTTCACTGTAGGAGGCTACATGCACCCAGCAAAACTTGGGGAGCAAAACTACGGTCTCAATGGAGAACAAGGATGGCATTGACAATAAAGCTGACTGTGGTCATGAACTTTTGTGTGCCTGGCTCCTTCCATGCTGGATCTGATGATATTTCAACATCCCACTGTTTGCTGTGTACTGTTATGTGTGGGGTGGGGGAAAATGGGGGAAGGGTCAATGTGGCCCTGTGTTCCACAAGACCTAAATACATTTAATTATCTCTTGCTAGAGAGAAGCAGTGAAGAGGAGACTGTAGTGTTACAAGATTACAGGCTAACTCATGATGCATGGTAACATTGACTGCTTGCAAACCACTTTGTGGGTATTATGCACTAATGCTGTGATCCATCAGATGGATTCCTGAAAGGAATTCCTCAGTGTCCAGCTGGTGTGTAATCATATCTAACTTACTTACTGATTTTGTTTAATTGTTCACTGAATGTGGATACAGTTGGTAAGGCTGGTCTTTGTTGTCCATCCCTAATTGACCTGAAGAATGTGGTAGCAAATTGTTTTCTTAAATAGCTGAAGACTTTAAGCAGTGAAAGTGGGTTTGGTTGAGCTTAGCAGGGAGAGTTTGGTTGAACTTTGCAAGTTAAGTTTGGTTGAGCTTAGAAGGAGTGAATTTGATTAAGCCTAGCAAAGAGAGTTTGATTGAGCTTACCAGACAGAGGTGTTAGACAGTCTGTGGGTTCACAGCCACATAGAAAGACAAGTATCAAGGTGTGAAATCACTGGAAGCAGTAGGTGATCGGCTGCTGAGTATTTCCAATTGATCATATTTACTAGAGTAGTTCAGTTAAGTCGAACATTTATGGACATAATAAAATTTTAAGTACAAACAGGCTCAATGCATTATTTTTAATTCAGAAATAAATGCTAATTTGTTCATTGAAATGCAATAAAAATAGCAGGTCAGATGATGTGTTGCTGCTGCAGTATGTAGGAGAATGTGGATATCAGTGAGATCCAAGGCAACCACATCAACAGTAAGCAGCGGCAGATTGAGGAGGTTTAGCTCAGAGTCATTGAGCTGGATGTTGAGCACAGACAATATGATGCATCAGGAAATGGGAACAGTATCAGAAACCAGCCACACTAATTAGGCAGTTAGAAGTTAGCAAACTTTCCAAAGCTCTTGAATATCAAGAAACAAAAAGGAGGGAGGAAATTAAAACAATTAACATTACCAGGGAAAAGGTACTGAGAAATGATAATGTCTAAATGTTAACAAGTCTCCAGGATCGAGTGGCCTGAATGCTTGTAGTCTAAAAAAATTGTAACACCATTGATTACGTTGTCACAATATTTTTAGATTATGGAAGGATTCATGTTGATTAGAAAACAGCAACTATAACACCTTTGTTCAAGAAAAAAGGGAAACAGGCAAGAGGAAACTACAGGCCACTTAGCCTAATAGCTGCCATAAAGAAATTGCGCATCCATTATTAATTGTGTTTTTATGAGATATTTGGAAATTTAGAATAGGTTTAGGTGAGTCAACATGTGAAAGGGAAATCATATTTAACTAAGTCATTAGAGTGCTTTAGGGAAATAAGAAGAGGGAAACCTGTGGAGTACATTGGCAGCTAAATAGAGGGAAACCTGTGGAGGTGGTGTACAGGATTTTCAGCCTATGATAAAGTGCCACACCTAAGTTACTGCGCAAAGTACGAGCTGACAGTGTGAGTGGTGATACCATAGCAGGAATAAAAAATTGGTTTGCTGGCAGGAAGCGGAAAATAGAGAAATGGATCAAAGATTCATAAGGCTTTTTCAGCACAGAAAGAGGCCCTTCAGTCCAGCATCTCCATGTCAGCTATCAATTCTAATTCCATTTTCCAGCACTTGGCCCATAGCCATGAATGGTATAGCATTTCAAGTGTTCACCTAAATAGTTCTTCAATGTTTTGAGGGTTTTCACCTCTACCATCCCTTCAGTCAGTGAGATCCAGATAGCATAACCATCTGTGTGAAATCCCCTCAAAACCTCCTTCTCCTGACCTTAAAACTGTGATTCCTGGTTATTAACCCTCTACTAAGGGGAAAAGCTTTTCCCTATCTACCCTCACTATGCCCCTCAGAACGTTGTACTGCTCAATCTATTCCTACCATAACCTTCTCTGCTCGAAGGAAAAATAACACCAGCCTATGTTTGGGTTTGCAGGTAGTGACTAGGCCTTAACAATGCACAATCTATAAAAATGACTTGGATGAAGGGATTCAATGCATGATTGCTAAATTTGCTAATGGCACAAAAGTAACAAGGAAATTAATTTATCAAGAGTAGGTGGAGAGAATCTGCAAAGGGATAGGTTAAGTACATTGGCAGCTAAAGTATTACGTGGAAAAATGTGAACTTGTCGAAGTTGACAAGAAGAATAGAAACTGCTGAAAATGTGTTGCTGGAAAAGCGCAGCAGGTCAGGCAGCATCCAGGGAACAGGAGAATCGACGTTTCGGGCATAAGCCCTTCTTCAGGAAGAAGGGCTTATGCCCGAAACGTCGATTCTCCTGTTCCCTGGATGCTGCCTGACCTGCTGCGCTTTTCCAGCAACACATTTTCAGCTCTGATCTCCAGCATCCGCAGACCTCACTTTCTCCTCAAAGAAGAGTAGAAAAGCAGTTTACTATTTCAATGGATATTGCAAATCCTGGTTAGATCTCATGGAATACAGAGAGAACTAGCCATTTGGATACAGAACTGGCTCGAAGGTATAAGTCAGGTGGTGATGGTAGAGGGTTGCTTTTCAGACTGGAGGCCTGTGACCAGTGGTGTACCACAAGGATTGGTGCTGGGTCCACTGCTTTTTGTCATTTATATAATGTGTCATTTGGATTTGAACGTAGGAGGTATAGTTAGTAAGTTTGCAGATGACACCAAAATTGGAGGTGTAGTGGACAGCGAAGAAGTACAAGAGGATCTTGTTGAGATAGACCAATGGGCTGAGGAGTGGCAGAACGTAGTTTAATTTAGATAAATGAGAGGTGCTGCATTTTGGAAAAGCAAATCAGGGCAGGACAAATACCCTTAATGCTAAGGTCCTGGGGAGTGTTGCTGAACAAAGAAACCTTGGATTGCAGGTTCAAAGTTCCTTGAAAGTAGATCACAGGTAGATAGGATAGTGAAGAAGGAGTTTGGTATGCTTTCCTTTATTGGCCAGAGCATTGAGTATAGACGTTGGGAGGTCATGTTGCGGCTGTATAGGACATTTACGTTAAGCCACTTTTGGAATATTGCGTGTAATTCTGGTCTCCTTCCTATCAGAAGGATGTTTTGAAACTTGTAAGGGTTCAGAAAAGATTTACAAGGATGTTGCCAGGGTTGGAGGATTTGAGCTATAGGGAGAGGCCGGGGCTGTTTTTCCAGGAGTGTTGGAGGCTGAGGGGTTTATAAAATCACGAGGGGCATAGATAAGATAAATAGACAAGGTCCTTTCCCTGGGGTGGGGGAGAGCAGAACTAGAGGGCATAGGTTTAGGGTGAGAGAAGGAGAGATATAAAAGGGACATAAGGGGCAACATTTTACACAGAAGGTGGTGCATGTATGGAATGAGCTGCCAGAGAAAGTAGTGGAGACTGGCACAATTACAGCATTTAAAAGGCATTTGGGTGGCTGTATGAATTGGAAGGGTTTAGAGGGATATGGGCCAAGTGGGGGACTAGATTAGGTAGGATATCTAGTCAGTATGGACGAGTTGGACTGAAGGATCTGTTTCCGTGCTGTACATCTCTATGATTCTATGGTGGTACAGAGGGATCTTGTACATCAATCACATTTAGTTAGTATACAACAAATACAACAAGTAACTATGAAGGCAAATGGACTGTTGTCCTTTGCTACAAGTGAAATTTAATATAGAAGTAGGAAAGCTTTACTGCAGCTGTACAGGTCCTTGATGACACCACATCTAGAGTACGGTATGCAATTTGATCTCCTTATCTGAAAAGAAGTATATAACACAATTGTGGTTTAAGCAGTTTTGAGAAGGATCACTTAGTTATTGTTGGGTTGAAGGGCTTATTTTACGAAGAAGCGTTGAATGCTTTGCTGTAGGTGTTTATCCATTGGAGTTGAGGAGAATGAGATGTGATTGTATCAACATATGTAAAATCCTGAGGAGAATAGATAGGGCGGATACCAGGAGGATATTTCATCTTGTGGGAGAGCATAGAACTAGGGTACATAGTTTAAAAATAACATTTCTCCCACTTAAGATGGCGAGCATTTTTTTTCACAGAGGGTCACTGATCTGAGGAATTCTCTTATCTGGAAAGCAGTGATGGCAGAGTCTTTGGACATTTTTAAGGGCGAGTTAGATTGATTCCTGATATTGAGGCTAGACAGCAAAGAGAAGTTGAAGTTACAAACAAATCTCCAGATACTGAATATCCTAGTTCTGCTCCAAATCCAAATTTGTACGTACATTTTTTTAAGGCATATTAATAATGAGAAGGAAAGAAAATTAATCTAAAATGACAACTCAGAAAACTAAGATTACAACTCAAAAGCATTCTGCAATTCAATGGCTTGCTTTTTAAATCAGTAAATTTGACTTGCATTTTTTTTCAAATAAGTTTATGTGGTTTAAAAATATAAACCTTATTATAACGACTATGAGGCAACCTCTTGTATCTTGCCCATTACAGCCTTTAGAAATTTGGTTAGCTTTGGAGTCAAGCTGGCCCACTGGGGGACTGATGATGAACTTCCTGGGTGACAGACCATGAAAGATGGCATTTGAAAACGTTTTTCACCATGATCCTTCTGTCATGAGCTTCAATTTATCCTAACATTGCAGAAGTAAATAATTGTGTAAAGTGTTCTGAGAAATTTCAATGGAATGCCATATTACATAGATTCTATTTATTTGATTTGAAGTTTACTGGCATCTGTAGCAGATATTGATTTTTGTGTTGTGTAAGAATACATTTTTGAAAGATTACTGATTGATGATTACTATCTAAGCCAGAATCACCCAGACATGAAATGACCTATCCGAAGATGACACTTACGAAAGTAGCCACAACAACAGCTCCAGAATAAAATAAATTGTTTTGTGGTGTTACTGGTGCATGTTCATGTTAAAGCTACTTAACTGATTTTATCCTTGTTTAAATTCTGAAAAAGGACTGCCATCTCAAATTCGCATATTTGCAAATAACAATTAAGCACCACAGAAAATAGCACAAACTTTTCAAAATTAAGGCAGTAAAGATTTGATTGCAATTTATATCTTGTTCATACCCCATGCTATTAGTAATAAGGCACCTTCCTATTCACTGTCAGTTACCAGAATAACTATGTTTTGGAACCATTTAAATAGGACCTTTAAAGCCAATAAACAGAACTTTCTTCTCTTGTAAAATCTCTTAGATCAGTATAAAAATGCTTTCTTGCATATTTGCAAATTTCTGAATTCAAACTGGCCACTAGCCATGATGCTCATCACTTTTCAGCCCTTCTGTGCAAAACTTGAAAATTGGTGCTCAATAGAGAGTCTATGTGTTAACAACAGATGATTTTCTGTATTTGCTTTTTTGAGTTAATCATAAATACGTTCTAAAAAGATTTACAGTGTCCTTAAAACTGGTTTCAAAATGGCTAAAAGATCGCTAACACAGAGCCAACAGGGAACATCTTCCTTGCAGCTGATATTAAAATGTGTCTCACAGGGGAGAAGGACAACCACAAGACTACATACCCAGCAATTTATTGTTTCCTGTGGTGAGGTTACTGGGATCTATCACCAGAGACAGAATGACAGTGAATTTGAACAACAATGAACTGATTTAAGCAAGTAAGTATAGACTAAAGGTTGGCCATGTCTTGTTTGAGAAAATCACTTATTTCTACAAACAACATAGTTCTCTGGATGTTGTCTACAAAACTGTGGTCAGGTGGTCAGCAGCAGAATGCATAAGAGAGTGGTTAAGAGCTATAATGAAGCAAGCTGGTTTAAACTCTGGACTCAGTTAAAGCTGTTGGGACCTATGCTTCCCAGTGTTGACCAAATAAGTCAAGGGTTATGGTGGTCTCTAGGCATACTTGTTCGAAGAGTGTGGTGCTGGAAAAGCACAGCCAGTCAGGCAGCACCCGAGAATTGATGTTTCAAGCATAAGCTCTTCATCAGGAATAAGGCTAGTGGCCGAAGGAGGCTGAGAGATAAATGGGGGATGGGGGGCTGGGGTGAAGATAGCTAGGAATACGATAGGTAGATGAAGGTGGGGGCGAAGATGATAGGTCGGAGAGGAGGGTGGAGCAAATAGGTGGGAAGGAAAATGGACAGGTTGGACAGTTTAAGAGGGCAGTGCCAAGTTGGAAGGGTGGTTCTCTGATAAGGTGGGGGGGAGAGAAAATGAGCACCTTGATGGAATAAGGTGATAATATTGCAATGAGTGCATGTTTTACATTGAGTATTGGTACTTAAAGAGTTAAAATAAAGAAAGTTTTGTTTAATTAAGGTCTGAGTCAGTTCCTGGCTTTTTGTCTGTCACACAAGAGACTAACTCTTTTCAGGCAACAAGCTTTTCAGGTGATATTTACAGAGTCAAGGAGTCATACAGCATGGTCCATGTTGACCATAATTCAAAACTAAACCTGGGCTTGGCCCATATCCCTCCAAATCTTTCTCATTCATGTACTTATCAGTATGTCTTTTAAAGTGTACCTGCATCCACCACATTTTCTAGAATTTTATTCCACACATGAACCACTCTCTATGTAAAATGTTGCCTCTCATGTCGTGTTGGCCTTATTCCGAAACGTCGATTCTCCTACTCCTTGGACAGTGCCTGACCTGCTGTGCTTTTCCAGTACCATGCTTTTAGACTCTCAGTCAAACATATGCCCCCTAGTCTTGAAATCACATTCGGGAAAACACATCTGCTAACACCTTATCTATCTCATGATTTTAAAAAGGTCTGTAAGGTCACCCCTCAACCTCCTAGCCTCCAGAGAAACAACTCCCAGCCTATCCAGCCTCTCCCTGTAACTCAAACCTTCCTTTCCTGGCAAATATTCTGGTAAATCTTTTCTGAATCCTCTCCAACTTGATAATATCCTTCCTATATTAGGGCAATCAGAACTGGACACAACTCCAGAAGAGTTCTCACCAATGTCCTGTACAACTTGAACATACTCAAAAGTCTGAGCAATGAAGTCAAGCATGCCCAACACCTTCTTAACCACCCAAGGCTCTTCTTTTAATTGTATAAGACGAAAGTGAGGAATGCAGGTGCTGGAGATTAAAGTCAAGAGTGTGGTGTTGGAAAAGCACAGCAGCTCAGGCAGCATCCGAGCGAGGAGCAGGAGAGTTGACATTTCGGGCAAAAGCCCTTCATCAGGAATGAAGCTGTGAGCTGGTGGGGGGAGGTGAGATAAATGGGAGGGGTGGGTGGGGCTGGGGGAACATAGCTGAGAGTGTGACAGGTAGATGGAAGTGGGGGTAACAGTGATAGGTTGGAGAGGTGGGTGGAGCGGATAGGTGGGAAGGAAGATGGACAAGTAGGACTGGTTGGAAGATTGGATCTGGGATAAGGTGGGGGGAGAGGGGTGGGGAAATGAGTGAAATTCACATTGATGCCATGAAGTTGGAGGGTGCCAAGGCGGAAGATGAGGCATTCTTCCTCCAGGTGTCAGGTAGTTAGAGTGTGGCGATGGAGGAGGCCCAGGACCTGCATGTCCTTGGCGGAGTGGGAGGGGTTGTTGAAGTGTTCGGCCACGGGTGCCGATGTAACTACAGAAGTTCGGGACACCACCCACGCCCTCCACCTTCTCTAAGACTTTTGTTTCCCTGGCCCCCACAACTCATCTTCACCATGGACATCCAGTCCCTATACACATCATCCACCATGACCATGTCTCCAAGCCCTCTGTTTCTTCCTCTCCTGACATCCCCAACAGTACCCTTCCACTGACACTCTCATTCATTTAGCTGAACTAGTCCTCACTCTCATTAATTTTGCCTTTGAACCCTCCCACTTCCTCCTGACGAAAGGGGTGGGCAATGGGCACTTGCATGGTCCCAGCTTTGCCAGTCTCTTTGTCGGTTACGTGGAACAGTCCAGCTTCTATAATTACAGTTCATCAACTTCACCAACACATTCCATTCTGACTGGACCATCTGGACCATCTCAGACATCTCCCTCCCTTTCCTAGAATCTCCATCAACAGTGACTGACTCAACACTGACATCCTCTACAAACCCACTGACTCCCACAGCTACCTGGACAACACCTCCTCTCACTCTGCCTCCTGTAAAAATGCTATCCCTTATTCCCAATTCTTCCGCCTCTGCTACATCTGCTCCCAGGAGGACCAGTTCCACCACAGAACACACCAGATGACCTCTTTCTTTAAAGACCACAAATTCCCCTCCCATGTGGTTGATGATGCCCTCCTGTGCATCTTATCCACTTCCCGCACCTCCGCCCTCGAACCCCACCCTCCAACTACAAAAAGAACAGAACCCCCCCGCTCCTCACCTTCCACCGCATCAACCTCGGTATACATCACATCATCTTCCGCCATTTCTGCCACCTACAAACAGACCCCACCACCAGAGGTATATTTCCCTCCCCACCCCTATCCACTTTCCATAAAGAATGTTCCCTCCATGACTCCCTCGTCTCGTCCACGGCCCCCCACCAACCCACTCTCCCCTCCTGGCATCTTCCCCTGCCATCGCAGGAATTGCAAAACCTGCACCCACACCTTCCATCCAAGGCCCCAAAGGAGCCTTCCACATCCACCAAAGTTTCATTTGCACTTCCACAGATGTCATTTACTACATCCATTGCTCCCAATGTGGTCTCCTCTACATTGGGGAGACAGGACGCCTACCCGCACAGCGCTTCAGAGAACATCTCTGGCACACTCACACCAACCAACCCCACCGAACCGTGGCCGAACACTTCAACTCCCCCTCCCATTCTGCCAAGGGCATGCAGCTCTTGGGCCACTTCCACTGCCACTCCCTAACCACCTGAAACCTGGAGGAAGAACACCTCATCTTCCAGCTCGGGACTCTCCAACTCCATGGCATCAAGGTGGATTTCACCAGTTTCCTCATTTCCCCTCCACCCACCTTATCACAGATCCAACCTTCGAACTCAGCACCGTCTTCATGACCTGTCCTAGCCGTCCATCTTCCTTCCCACCTATCTGCTCTATCCACCTCTTCGACCTATCACCAAAACTCCCACCTCCATCTCCCTATCACACTCTCAGCTACCCCCCCCCCCCCCCCTCTCACTTATCTCCCAACCCCTTGGCTCACAGCCTCATTCCTGATGAAGGGCTTTTGACTGAAATGTTGACTCTCCTGCTCTTCGAATGTTGTCTGAGCTGCTGTGCTTTTTCAGCACCACGCTCTCGATATTAATTGTATAAGTCCCGCCTTGTTTATTTTATCAAACTATTATGCCTCGCATTTATCCAAATTAAACTCCATCTGCAACTCCTCAGAACATTGAATCCAGTTGATCACGATCATCTTCTTCACTGTCTATATACTACCAATCTCAGTTTCATCTGCAAACTTACAGCCCATGCCTGCCATTTTCTCATCTAAATCATAAAATTCAAGGTAACCTTGTTTATTAATGGGTTGGGAAGGAGGAAAGCTATGAATAGGGATGAAAGGAATTTACTCTGATTGATGTTTGTGACTAGGAAATGTTCCCAATGGATCCTATAGGAGCTCAGCTGTTTGCCATTATCTATTAATGACCTGAATTAAGGAATAGAGATTAAAACAGCTAGGTTTGCTGATTGCACTAAGTTAGGAGGTATTGTAAATTGTGTAATAGCATGAAGTTACATTGAGATCGAGAGTCTCATGCGTGGGCAGAACACTGTCAGGCAGTGTTCTATGTAGAGAAGTGTGAAGACATCCACTTTGAGCCTTGGGAAGACAAATCATAATATTTTCTTCATGGCAAAAGACTAGGAACTGTGTAGAAACAAAGGAATTTAGATGCATATGTAAACAAATAATTAAAACCTCACATCCCACTACTTAAAGTCTGCAAAAATGCTAATGTAATGTGATTTTTATTTGAAGTAGTTGGATTACAAACATTAGGAAATGATCCTTCAGATGTACAGAGTCTCAGTCAGATGCTATCTCGAGCACTGACAGCAAGTTTAAGACACAAATCTCAGTTTAAGTTAAAGAGCAGATTCACTAGATTGATACAATGGCTTAAAAGGTCAAATTATGAAGACAGATTGCATATACATAATTTGCATTCCATTACGTTTAGAGGGTTAAGAATGATGAACTCAAAAATACTGAAAATGGCAATGGGATTTGAAGAGATCAGTTCAAAAAAAGTATTTCCTCTGAATCCAGAAAATAAAGGAAGAATCATAAAAATTAGATCGAGACCATTTACGAGTGAAAACAGGAAGATCTGCTTCAAAAACAAATGGTTGTGAGCATCTAGAAATCTCTCGTTCAAATTCAATACCAAGGCCTTAATTTTCATTCCCAAGTCAGTAGCATAGATCCATGAGAATTCCCAGCTCTGCAAACCTGATTCAGGAAAAGATGCCCTAACATTTGGATTTTCATTCGGGGGGAGTGGAGATCAGATGTTATCTTGAGCTGGGCCCAGCTTTGTTCAGAGGCAGTCAGAGTGTCTGCTAAGTGTGGTGGTGGCAGTCAGTGTGAATGCCCTGCTTTGGCAATCTGGGATTTCATCTGAACTTAAAAAACAGCTCTTGAGTCCTCAACAGTCACACTTGATCACCTCCCCATGCTCTATCCATGCCACCATCACAGCCCAAAGTACCTTCCATGTCAACTAAGTGCCCACTTACTTCATGACCCTTTACAGACCACAGATCAAACCATGCCAACCCATGCTTCCCACCTACCACCTTTTGGTACTATATCCTTCATGCTAACTCACCCAATATGCTCCAAATGAAGACCTCAGGACCCATGCTGCGATTAAACAAAATAAAGTTCTAAGAGTCCATGATTAAGTTATTCATCATAAAAAGTAACTCATGCATAAGAAATCCATTCACAACATTTACATTCCTTCAGCTTAACATAGCCCCTTACTAAATCAAAAACAAATTTGGTGTACTTAATCCCTTATAAAAGCAAGCATTTACATTCATAGTCCCATTGTGATAATGATAGGATGTGAAATCAGTGATGTAGCGTAAATATTTTAAACCTATTCCCTGGCTTACGCCATCTTTAAGAGTGAAATAGCAAATATGATGCAGTATCTTTTTAAACTTGGCAGTACTTCAATGGCTTGAAACAATGATAATTCGCCTTGATAGTTTGAGAGTTCCAACAGCTTATCAGTTTCAATAAGTTTATCCACCTTTTACATACAGTCATGTATACTTTTAATACTCCTGAAGGGGACTTGATCTCTTGCAAAGTTGTCCGCTGACCTATTCAGAAGGATACTGTCACCCTCCAAGAGTGTGCCCTACCTCTCCAAATACTTTAGGCAGCTTTAGACCTCTTATTGAAGTCTAAAATCACTAAATCATGGTTTAAAGATCCCAGTTTTGAAAACTGGATTTTTTTGAAGGCATATGTACATTAACATGTGCAGTTGCCTCCACAAATCACTTCTGTGCAAGCAACAAATTTTTCTCTATCTCCCATATCTCCACTGCTGTGAAAATGATGGACACTACATTTGCAGGTAGGGCTTCCAGAAATGAGGTTTTCATTAAGCTGAAGGCTCTTCCCATTTTTACAAAAATTCAGGCCTGAGATTGATAGACGTTTGTTAGGGAGTGATATGAAGGGACATGGACCAAAGCTAAGTGACAAATCAGCTACAATCTAATTGAATAGAAGAACAAGTTAGTAAAGCTAAATAGCCTGTATCTATTCCTAGACAGACATATGTAATGAAATAAATTCAAGTAAAATTATGTAACCAGTAACATTTTCCTTAAATTCCTGTGCTATTTCATAACACATTCTCTGTGTGACACTGAACTCCATCACTGAAAGGAATCACATCTAGATGACATCTAGATGAAACAATAAATATATAACTGGGCTAAGCTGAGGACATCATAATCAGGGAAAATATTTGGAAGCCCTAAAAAGATTTAAAAGGGGAGCACAACATTAATTAGGCTGAGTATAGTCACAGAAAAATAAAAAAGGAACTCGACTAAACATGAATAAATGGGATCTTCTCTAGATGAGCTGGGGAAAAAGAAGTTGTAGATAGAACTGTAGATCAGCAATTTAAATTGCCAGGTCAGTTTTAGGGAAACGCAGACATTGATTAAGTCCTTTAAGGTAATGTATCGATTAGATTTAGTTCACATTTGTAGGCAATTTTAATTGACAGGTAGGAAGGATAGGGGATCATATAAATTACATAAACAAAAAGCTAGTTACAACGTTAGAGATTTCTCTTTTCATGGGGTTGTCAACCTTTGAAATAAAATGCACATCCATACAGTGATTTGCAAGTTGACATTTAGTGCTCTAAAGCAAGGTGGATGATCTCCTACCTTTGATTAATATTATAGCAAGGTAGGATGGATGCTGGGTGACTGATGTATCTTTTTATACAATTAATGGTAGAGCCTTGGGTGGTGTTGTACAGCAGAGGGACCTAGGGGTTCAGGCAAATAATTCTTTGAAGTTTGAGTCATTTAGGTGATAGCCTAATGGTATTATTGCTGGGCTGTTAATTGAGAGACCCAGGTAATATTTTGGTGAGGTGTGTTCAAATCTTGCCATGCCAGATAGTGGAAGCTGAATTCAACAAATATCTGGAATTAAGAATCTAATGATTACCATGAATCCATTGTTGATTGTAGGAAAACTCTATCTAGTTCACTAATGTCCTTTAGGGAAGGAAACTATCATCCTTACCTGGTCTGACCTTCATGTGATTCCAGACGCTCAGTAATGTGGTTGACTTTTAATAGTTTGGGATGGGCAATAAATGCTGGCCTGGCCGGCAATAAATGCTGGTCCGGCCAGCAATGCCCTCACCCTGTGAATGAATAAAACTATACATATAGACTGGAAAGTTAAAAAGGCATTTGGCATGCTTGCCTTCATTGCTCAGTCATTTGATTATCGGGGTTAGGAAATCTTGTTGAGGTTGTACAGGACAATGGTGAGGCCTATTCTGGAATAGTGTGTCCAGTTCTGGTCACCCAGTGGTGGGAAGTATATTATTAAGCTGGAGTAGGTTTGGAAGAGCTTTACCAGGATGTTGCTGGGAATGGAGGGTTTGAGTTATAAAAATAGGCTGGATAGGCTGGGACATTTTTCACTGGTGCATAGGAGGTTGAGAGGCCAATACAAGTTAATAAAATAATGAAGGGTATAGATACAGTTAATGGTAGTTGTCTTTTTCCCAGAATGTTGGATTTCAAGAGTAGGGGCACAACTTTAAGGTGAGAGGAGGAAGATTTTAAAAAAAAGACATGAGGGACAATTATTTTTATACAGAAGATGGTTCGTATGTGGAATGAACTTCCTGAGGATGGATGTGGGTACAATTATAATGTTTAAAAGACATTGGGATAAATATATGAATAGGAAAGATTTGGAGGGATATGGGTCAGGAGCAGGCAGGCGGGACTGCTTAGGTTGGGATTATATTCGACATGGCTGGACCGAAGGATCTGTTTCAGTGCTGTATGACTCTATGACAGAGGTCTGGTACCTTTTCATCTCCCTGCAATTACAATAACAATTAGTTCATTGTCAAATTATGAACCAGGAGTGAACCTTTTCCATGCTTTAATCACAAGATATGTGATTAATATATACCTGCATAAATACCTGATTGGGCCGGGGTGTGAATCTTTTTGTTATTCTGGATGAAGTTATCAGATTTGTTTTCTCAGATATGGGGCTGAGGGCTTTCATCTTCCACCTTTATTTTGTCTTTCGACAAGGAAGCCTTGGCCAATCTGCTCTTGGCTACAATCTTTAACCCAAACCTGGACAGATCTCCGCACTGACTAACCCACGCATCCTGACTAACCCACGCATCTTGCCACAAATATTTGCACTGGACTGCCCGCCTGACTGTCAATTGGCCAGATGTCTTGTGTGATGTTGCATTTAATTTTTCTAGGCTCAGCCATGAAGATGCATGGGCTTCTGCATCCCCCAGCTTGCAACATTTACCACCTGCTACCAAGCTCCCTTGCATCCTTATTAGTATTAGTAATTGGGGGTAACCAGCATATATTCTAGCAAATCAGATAAATTAAAAAAATTAACTTTTACATGATTACAAACGTGCAAATCATATTGTATATTAACCTTGGAAGATGTATGAAAAACGGCTTTATATGGTTACAAAAAATGAAAACAGACCGTCACATCAAAAGATACATATGCTTATGCATAACTGTATTATTCAGCAGATTTTTAAGATCAGTGTGCATATTTTTAAATGCAATGTAGCTTGACAAGTGATTAACATTTATGTTTCTGCAGCGTTTTTGTTTCTTACTTGCTACACGTTATGCCTCAAATTACAGATTAGGAGAATGAAACATACTTCAACCAGTTTTTGATTTCATCAACGTTGGATATATCAATTTCAGAGACAGAACGCCATTCCTCCACAAGTCAACACTGATGCATCAACACAAAATATTCTTGTGTGGATAATGCACAGATCAGATCCAGTATAAAGATTCCTTTACACTGCCTCAAAATACTCTATAATAACACACACCTATAATATTAAAAAGTACTCCCTCAGTCTCAAAAGCACGTATCAATGAAGACTGCTAATGGAGAAACAAATTATGTGTTACTGTGCCAATGCTTTTTGCCCCCTCACCACTGAATTGGATTCAAACTGACCAAAGTTAGAATAATTCTAGCAGCAGGATGAAGGATTTTTTTTAAAAAACCTTCTCAATGCCCACCAAGATGAGTTCCAGTTGTAGGAGAGAAGAATCTTCAAAAAGACCCCCACCACTGCCTTGTCACTACAACTTTAATACAGCACTGACTAGGTCAACATTTATTGTCCATCCCTAATTGCCCAGAGGTCAGCCATGAGTCAGTCACATGACTGTGGGTATAGAGAGTCACATGTTTCCTTCCCTAAAGGACATTAGTGACCAGATAGATTTTTCCAACAGTTGATTCGTGGTCACGATGGGGATCTTAGTTCCAGACATTTTTCCACTGAATTCAAATTCCACCATCTGCTATGGGGGGATTTGAACCCAGGCCCCCAGAACATTGCCTAGGTTAACAGTACACTCCCTCTATCTGGCATTATGAACCTGAATCATCTAGTCCTAAAGTAGGGATACTGCCACTTACCACAAAAGCCCAAACAATATTTTTAAACAACCTGTTCAGATATATTATGACGCACCTCTGGCACAGATGGGACCTGAGCAATTGCCAATGTGCAGGGAAGCTTTCGCAGCAATTCACCTGTGATTGATCTCAGAGTCTAACTCACAACAATTAGTTTCTAATGAGTCTCAGGATGTTTAGTCACAGTAATTGTATCATGTTGCCTTTGATATGAAAGCACAGAAATTGTTCCATCTTGCCAGCGAAGAATAATATTGTGAGTGACATGATATAAGAATTCTCTGCTTGTAAAAAAAACCAAAAGGTTTACTGAATGCGATTTAAAGAAATTCTTAAACTGACCTATTCAGAGATGTTACTATTGATATACCAGAAGACCTCTAATTAATAATATTCATATCCTCAATTTGGATTCCACCCAGGGTAACACAATAAGTAGGCATGGTAACTGCCTCATGATCTTTCAAAACTCTTGATTAGGAACTGTCCCATTTGATTTGGGAGAAGTGGCACTCTATTATTTAAGAGGGTAAGGGGGTAAAGTAGAAATTATAGGCCCATTAGGATAACATACATTGTGAAAATGTGTCTAGAATCTGAAATTGGAGTGTCTCCTGGCAGAAGTAACAGTGTTCCTTCAGTTCAAGTCCCACCTACTCTAGAAATGTCACAACATGTCTGAACAAGTTGATTTTAAAAAAAAACCTGGAATCTGTTAATGCCTACCGTGGGCTGTCTAACTTGTTAAGTTTTATTTTAAAATAATACAATTGCTTATTAAACAACAGAGTCACTGAGCATTTTAACAAATATAAGCTGATCAGAGATTCAGCAGGGATTTTAAGTCATAATTTTTTTTTAATGAACCTAGTTGGATTTTTCAATAGTTAACTAATGTGATAGAAAAGGTAGTGTCTATGGGTGTTATTTATATTGACTTCTAGAAGACAATCAATAAAATTATATATAAGAAACACTTAACAAAAAGTGAAATGGCATGCAATAGATGGTAACTTACTGGTTTAAATAAAATCAAAATATTGTGGAGGCTAGAAACCTGAAATAGAAACAGATATTGTCAGAGAAACTCAGCAGGCCTCTCAGTACCTGTGGAGTGAAAAACTGAGTCTGGTAGGACTCTTTTTCATGTTCTTCATCATAAGCAGTTAAGTCTCAGGATGTTTAGTTACAGCAATTGTATTATGTTGCCTTGGATATGCAAGCACAGAGATAGTTCTGCCTTGACAAGAAAATAATACTGGGAATGACATCGAAGAACAAGAAGGGCAGTAGCTTTGGACTTGAAACATGAACTCTGTTACTCTCCCCAAAGATGGTACCAGATCTCTGAGTTTCTCCAGCACCTATGTATTTAGAACTTATTGGCCTGACTAGGAGCAAGGAGACAGTGATTAAGCATAATGGTTATATGCTCAAATAAATAAATGTGATTCAGTGCATTTTCAAAGGATCCATACTGGGACCTTAGTATTTATTACTGACAGATTTATATAAATATAACTTCACTGATACCAGTAAGTTGGTCTAACCATAAATAGTGTCGAAGCTATCAGAATGTTGAAAAGGCAGATTGTTAGATTAGATCACCAGGCCAAATTGTGACAGCTGGGAGTCAATATAGGAATGTGAGGCTTTGGATCTGAGAAAGTTAAATGAGTACACTTTCTAAAGGGTGAGAAGCTAGGAACTGTGGAGGAGCAGAGGACAAGCACAAGTATGGACAAGCACAAAAATAATATAAAAGGTGAACAGAATGTTAGCATTAGCTTCGAGGCTGGAAGTTATGTTCAGAGCTCTGGTCAATACTTAGCAATGCACTTCAGGAAGAATATATTATCTTGGGTGTGGGTGCTATGCAAATTCACAACAATGACAGTCTTGATAAAAGGGTTACATTATGAAAGCAGGTTGCATAACCTTGGTTTGAATCCAGAAGAAGGGTAAATAAAAACTTTAAAATTAGATAAAAGAAATGAAAGAAAGTCCTTCTTCATGTAAACTGAAGCTGCTGTCCAATTAGACAGGAGAGGTTACATGATCCGAGTTGTTTCACATATTCCTTTCTTATGTTCCTTACCATGAGCAATGCCAAGGAATCTTATAGTGACAACTGTATTTACAAATGGTCAAAATACATGACTGGCAAACTGCTATAAAACACCTCTTTCTCTAGGTATCAAACTATGTACGTTACTACATAAATATTGTACTGCTTTACACCAAATGCAACATTATAGAATTCAAAACTACAGGAGAATTTTGATTAGGTTTTCTTAACAAAAACTCAAATTTGCTCTTCCTCCTCACCAGAAAGATTTTCTGTAATATGAAAAATGGAAATCTTGGTCCTTTAACTGGTGCCCAGAGGAATGAGACAGAAACTGACAGTATCACTAATGCATCACTGTGGTGACCACAGCACAAAGAGGAAAAATAATATACCATAAAAATACATAGACAAGTTTTCCAGTTGACATTGTGACTCCTGACAAGGTCATTCTATGGTGTCCATGGTAACAAAAACATTATGGAAAAACCCAAGGAAAAAGCTACAGTCATCAGAATTGCAATTACATCAAAGCTTTGTAAGACGTGCAAATTAGTTAATTCTTTGGTGAAAAATCAAAATACTATTAAAGAATGCAGTCAGCATCAGGATTCTCTCAACTATGCTCACTTGTAGAACACAATTGTCATTATTCTGAACACAGTTTGCAAAATAATATTATTTTTAAAAATATATTATGCTATCTTAGGCACTGGATTATATATTTCACTTAATCCTGTCGTTAGACCGAGACATTTTGTTCAATTTAAGTCTTTCAAATCATGAATTAAAGATGTAATAACTGCAAATTTGGTTTTGAAAACTGCAAACGTCCATAAGTTTTTAATCTTACTCTCACATTTATTATTGCCCCTAGATATATTCATCCTTACTCATGTCCTCTGCAGGCAGAAGTAAACTATCCAGGAATTGCACTATTTTTGAAAAAAATTAAGCACAAGAATGCAGACAATTGTTCCCTTCTACATTCTCTAATGTTACAGCTCCATTACTCAGAATAAACTTGCCAAACTAGTTTTTCCACTCGTAATATGAATTACTGTTCCCTTTGAAATTCAGCATTCTTGCGTCCATCCTCCTGAGTGCAAAATAAAAATCTTCAATAGGATTTTATTTTTACTGAAATACTCAAGATTTTTACTACCATATGACTATGAGATAAATTTAACAAATTATATACAGTATGGTGATCACATTTACTGAATTATTTCATTATATCTCTATCCAATCAATACAACTGATACATAATTGTCACCAAATAAAGAACATTACTCTTTTAGTAATTGGACATATATCATTGGAAAGAGCATTATACTGATGTCAAAATATCATCACTTCAATTAGATTTTGGAATCCCTTAAAAACATTGAATCAGTATGAGTCTCTTAATGAAAGGTAAAGTCACCATAGTCCTATCCAACCATAGTTTTCTCATTAGAGACAGATAACTGGTGCTAGTAAAATCTGAGAGTTATCACACCTCAGGAGTGGGGCAAGGTTGAGAAAGTGAGTCTTTCGTGGTCAGGTCAGTTGGTATGGAAGTGAACGAATACTGTTTGCATTACTCGGCATTCAGTGGTTTAGCCAACTGAGTCTTAAAACAAAATGGTGAATAATTAATGCACTTACTGAAAAATTAGGAGTACACAAAAGGCCAGATTCATAGAATTTGTTGGAAATTGTGGATAAAGTTACAAAGTTGGAGGATGACCATGCCTTGCCAAAGATTTGAAAATAAGAATGAAAGTTTTAAATGTGAAAAACAAGAAAATTTGGAACCAAAAAGTAAACAAAAAATATGTAGAAAGGTAAGAACAGATGGAACAAGAGCATTTGGTGTGGCATATCATTTGAGCTTCAACGTTATTGGATGGACTGAAGTTTACTGAAGGTGGAGAACAAGTGATTGGACAGAAATGTATCAGAATAGTTGTGCTGGAACTGATAAATGCATGGATTGTTTTGATTGACTGAAGTAGGGGAGCAAAGTCACAGAGGTGAAAATAGATCATTTTTGAAAGGATGAGAATATGTGTTTAGAAGTCACTTCAGGCATAACAAACAGATTAGCCCTTTCTAGGATGGTGTCTGAGGAAGAGAATGGAATTGACAGAAAAGAAATGGAATTTATTGTAGGGACTTGAAATGAAAGCAATGTTCAGCTGGATGGAACCACAGTGCATTTGAGAATGGATGGCAAGCTTAGGAAATTATACATGATTTCACTGCCGATTTTAACTCATTGACACTAATTATAATACAACCTAACATAAATTATCCTATATTTTACAAACTAATTGTCATTCATTCAGAGCTCTTACGTGGCTTCATTTGGAACTTATGCCTTGAGCTTAGGCAAGGACATTGTGTTGTGCTATGACCTCTTTAACAGTATCAAAGTTCATACTCATTTTGAATACACAGCATAGCAACTCGATCATAGTCTATGCCAAATTGCAGATTCCTTAATTGGACACAATGACAAAGATTTTCTCAAGTATCATCGGGTCAGAGCACACAACGTGACAGAAAACACAGCAGCACATCCATCCAGCAGACACTAGAGGTAAGCACTGAAGCTTCCTTTATTCTCTAGTTGTGTCAGGAACATTTACAACTGTTGTGGTTTGGAAAAGATGAGATTGTAATAGGCCACACAATCAAAAAAAATACAGTAAAGTTATTAACATGGAATTTGATGTTCACATTGTCGACTGCTGCTCCTGAAGCAGTGCTGTGAAAAATACCCTCCGGGGATGTTAAAACAGATAACTAAATCAGGTGGCACAATTAAAACCCAGCTGGAAGTTGAATGAGTCTCAAAAAATTGCCAGAGCAGAATTTCAATACTATTCTGAAATATGATTATTCATTCATATCACACATATACTGTGGTCAGATTATTCTAATCAGAGCATGGAAATTGTAGTGGCATTTTGGCAGTGTCATTTTCATCTTCCTACACAAACTACAGTTGTGGTGCATCATTATCAATCCAAACTGAGTCAACTGACAGCTTTCTTGCTGGGACTCAAGCCTTTTACCTCCTCTCCAGATTAGAGACCATGAAATTATTGTAGCACCCATATCAAATCATCAATAGAACCTGTGCATGAGGGATATTTTAAATTTGAAGACTTCAAAATGAAATGTGGAATAATTTAACCGAAATAAATGAGCAACAGTTTGTGATTTCACATCAGCTGCCTCCAATAATGTGTAAATTGACGAAGCATGTTGTGTAGCAAGTGCAAATGCATAGTCATGGCGCATAGAAAATAGATTTTTTTTTAAATGTGAAGATACATTTTCTTATGTGTTCAATGTTTGTTGAATCAGGGCACAGGAGCAGAAACATCACAGTCTAGAAGTTAAGATTCTGACAGGAGACTAGTGCATTGACATTTGAAAGTCAAAGTGATATTTAGAAAGGATCCAGAGCTTCAAGATGGATCATCCAGTTATAACGCTCTATTTCCTTTACCAGGAGCTAATGAAAATTAAACATGTTTTGTTTTATAACATTTTCAATATGTTTGCCTATTTATATTGGGGATCTAAGCCTCTTTTCCATTTTTTAACCAGCTCATGTCATTTAGAATTATTGAGATTAGGAGGTAGGTCACATTTCCATTATAGATCATAACAATTATTATCTATAGATATTAACAGTTATTATTAAATTTTTGGAGCTGATTTTGCTGCCACCACGTCTGCAGCGAGTGTACTCACCTGCCATGTTGTTTCACTCCCCGTGACATCAGTGATGTCACAGGTAGCTCCCTGCATTAAAGAATTCTGAAATTTTACTCATTGTAATGCAGAAAGCAGAGATTTTTTTGAAAATAATTTATATGTACTGAGGTTCAAGCTTTGTTTATTTAAATATTCAGATCATGGGTATAATGGGCCAGCAAGATAAGTGTTGAGGGAAGCACTATGGGTTTGATGACAATCAAGGGAATCACGAGGGGGGCAGCAACTATTGCACCAAAGGAGCTTGACAGGATGATGAGCAGGCAAGCAAGCATTGTGTCGAGGAAATGTGCAAGCAGGACGTTGCGCAAAATGGCAAGGTGGGTTTCGATTAGGGCAAGTAAGTAGACTGAAGCGATAACAGGCACACCATGATGACATTAGCGGCAACACCTACAGGTGGGCTGGGTACAGACTCCTTGTTCCAAGCCTGCACTCAAGAGCAGCAGGATAAGCTTGGCAATTTTACTACAGGCAGCTGAAGTGGCCCTTTCCTCATTGCCTTACTTGCTACTATTGTCCTGTTCGCCAATGTACACAAGATCTGAATGGGGTCAGTGACTGAATCTTCCTGATCCAGTGTGGTGGCAGGAGATACAGAGAATGTACACCAGTGTATTATTGGGTCATTGAGACCAATCAGATCCTACATTTGCGGTGTGCTGTGATGGCTGACCCAGGCCAAAACTACAATGAAGGTATTAAAATTAGCCTCAATATTCTTGGTCTAGATTAATCACGGTTCCTACCCTGAAAAGTGGGGTTTTACCAGCTTTCTGGATGGTCTGGAAGGGTATAAAATGGTGAAGGAAGGCCAAAAGAAAACTCTGGGGGAAGGTGCTTTATCCTCCTGTTACCATGGCAATTTTCAGCAGTGGGAAGGTGAAGACTACTGTCTAGGCTGGCGGCTAACTGAGTCACTTAATTGCTCAATTAAGGGCGTCTTCCCACCTCCAGTGACATTCTGCTACAGGTGAGTGGGCTCTCTACTACATGAGAGAGCAGTTGATTATCCCTCACCACATTCCTGCTGGATCAGAGTTGGAGAGGGCTTCCCAAATCAGGCAGTCTGTGCCCATGGAGGACATTCCTCTCACCCTACCCGGACCAAACCTACTCCTCTCTCCAGAGCCTACTTGACTTACTTCACTTACGTTAATGGAACAGCATCCTGCAGTCATAGCATTCTTTGTGCTAGACACAATCCCAACAATGGCCTCTGCTTCAAGTGGGACTACTGAGATTGCTGACCTACTGGATATCCAGTTGGTTGACAGCTCTTGGAGATAAAGCAATAGGGTTTCTGGCTTGGGGATGGGGCATCTGCTAAGCTGACAAGATTCTGTTTAATACCTATCCTTTAACATTAGCCAAGGATATGATCTGGCTCTACGACCTGTGATAGGATTTCATTTGGGTTTTCGATTTATAGAAATAATTTGAACAAAAGAGCTGGAGGTATGATGCTGGAGATTGTGAATGACACCAGTTAAAAAATATGAAGAACATTGAGGAAGCATACAAGATATTCGAACAAAATTTGGACTGTGGAGTAATGAGATAAATGGCAGGTACAGGTCAATATAATGAGCAGTGATATACTTTGGAGGAAAAACAATGCAAGAAAATACATTTTAAAAAATGGGGAAACAGCAATCTATTTTGGGCTGAATTTTACGGAGATAGTCATAGAGATGTACAGCATGGAAACAGACCCTTCAGTCCAACCCGTCCATGCCGACCAGATATCCCAACCCAATCTAGTCCCACTTGCCAGCACCCGGCCCATATCCCTCCAAACCCTTCCTATTCATATACCCATCCAAGTGTCTCTTAAATGTTGCACTTCTTCTGGCAGCTCATTCCATACCCGTACCACCCTCTGTGTGAAAAAGTTGCCCCTTAGGTCTCTTTTATATTTTTCCCCTCTCACTCTAAACCTATGCCCTCTAGTTCTGGACTCTCTGACCCCAGGGAAAAGAGTTTGCCTATTTACCCTATCCATGCCCCTCACAATTTTGTAAACATCTATAAGGTCACACTCTTTGAGTGTGAACTGAAGTGCTGGTAGTATGCGTACATAGAACACAGAACATAAAACATTACAGCATGGTACAGACTCTTCGGCCCTCAATGTTGCGCCGACCTGTGGATCCAATCTGAAGGACAACTAACCTACCCTACTCCATTCTTGTCCATATACCTATCCAATGAACATTTAAATGCCTTTAAAGTTGGCGAGTCTACTACTGTTACAGGCAGTGCATTCCATGCCCCTACTACCCTCTGAGTAAAGAAGCTACCTCTGACATCTGTCCTATATCTATCACCCCTCAATTTAAAGCTATATCCCCTCGTGCTCGCCATCGCCATCCGAGGAAAATGGCTGTCACTGTCCAACCTATCTAATCCTCTGATTATCTTATATGTCTCAATTAAGTCACCTCTCAACCATCTCTTTCACGAAAACAGCCTCAGTCCCTCGTCCTTCATCACTACTCTTTTCTTAATGTTACTCCACTGCCTGAAGTGATTAAGCATTTTGGGGTATCAAAAAGGAAAAAGATCAAAGAGTTAAGATTGTGGTCTAGACAGGTTTGGGAAAGTGGGCGGGGGGGGGGGGTTATACCTGTGAAAGAGGCATGATTATACCATCAGCAGCTTGTAAATCAGAAGACAGTATTAGATAAAAATCATATTGATCTCTTGGAGGACAGATTGATCCTGATCTTACTAATGCACTCGCAACAATGGCCAGAAGTATTTCCTCCATTGGGATGAGAGCTCCTGCTGCCTCATTGTTTGGTATCATTGGTAAGGCCACTGCTGGAATATTGCGTGCAATTCTGGTCTCCTTCCTATCGGGAAGATGTTGTGAAACTTGAAAGGGTTCAGAAAAGATTGAAAGAATGTTGCCAAGGTTGGAGGATTTGAGCTATAGGGAGAGGCTGAACAGGCTGGGGCTATTTTCCCTGAAGCGTCGGAGGCTGAGGGGTGACCTGATAGAGGTTTACAAAATTATGATGGGCATGGATAGGATAAATAGGCAAAGTCTTTTCCCTGGGGTCGGGGAGTCCAGAACTAGAGGGCATAAGTTTAGGGTGAGAGGGGAAAGATATAAAAGAAACCCATGGGGCAACTTTTTCACACAGAGGGTGGTACGAGTATGGAATGAGCTGCCAGAGGAAGTGGTGGAGGGTGGTACAATTGCAACATTTAAGAGGCATTTGGATGGGTATATGAATAAGAAGGGTTTGGATGGATATGGGCTGGGTGCTGGAGGTGGGACTAGATTGGGTTGGGATATCTGGTCGGCATGGACGGGTTGGACCGAAGGGTCTGTTTCCATGCTGTATATCTCTATGACTATGATTCTCCTGCAAAAGAAGGGGGACTGTGCCAGTGAATGTTGTGCAATATGTTTGGCTGCTAAGGCTATGACTATTGAACAGCTGGCAATGTGCTAAATGTATGTCTGTTAGTTGGTACAAATGGATGTTAGATTAAGGCCTGATTCATAGAGATTGTTAGTAGTGAATGTGATGAATTCACATTCATCATTATTCACAATAACAGTACAGTACTGTTATTGCTGCTAGTGGTAGAATATGGTTTTTAAGGGTGCATTCACTAATCTCTGACTACTCAATTGGTCATTGAATTTCTTGTGACATTGCATTAAGATTTTTCTACTGGAATTGTCTGCCATAAGCCACCTGCTTCCAAAGTTTTCTGACCATATATCTAATAGAGGTTCTTTCTCACTGTAGATCTAAGGATCTCTCCTTCTTAGCATCTCCTCTAAGTCCTCGTACAGTTCCTGAAAACCATGGATTTACCCTCACACCCTATTGTGCCATTACTCACACATTCCCTTTCTTCAAGACTTGCTTCATTACATCTCTTTCTGCCTGCTCCAACTATAATGAACCTTCCTTTTTAAGAGGTGCAGGCTAGTTTTAAGTAGTGCATTCAGCGATGCTAACCACTGAATATTCAGGCTCTGCTGGTTTGTTTAATCAGTGAAGAGATGAACTTGATACAGATGAACAGACATTACAAAGTCGATTTGCAATCTTCACTGTAGCTAACTGACATGGGTTAAATAATCTACTTTTGTTTAAAATCCAATTTAGCATCCTCCCTGACAATGTATTATGGCATTACTTTCAAACAAAACAGTAAGACATGATACCTACTTTGTATTGCACATTTCCCTTTCCAAAGCACCTCCAGCAGCATTATAAAACAAAAGATCAGTTACTTTAGGAAATACTTGGTCAGATGACCAGACGTTTGATCATCCCATACATTTTGATAAGGGCCTTATAGGAGGGAAGTTAGATGGAGAGCTTGGAACTGAACAATTTAAGCCAACGGTCCAGCAATGAAAAGTGGGAATGTACAAAAGGCCAGTATTCGAGGATATCTCAGGGGACTGTGGTGCTGTAAAAGATTACAGATACAGGGAAGGGCCAGGTCACAGAGGGATCTGAAATCAAAGTTGAGAATTTCAAAATCAAGACATTGTTTGATCAGTAGCAAATGAAGGTCAACAAACACAGCGATGATATGGGAACAGGATTTGCCTTGCATTAAGGCATGAGCGGCTAGGCTTTGGCTGATCTCATGTTTACACGGGTTAATGTGGAAGACTGATCCAAGGTGCGTTTGAATAATCAAGTCTAGAGATAACAATAACATTGATGAGCATCTCAGAAGCAGATGAACGGAGACAAGGGAAAGGTTGAGTGATGTTATGGAGGTGGGAAAAGATAGTTTTCAAGATGGCACATATGAGATTAGAAGTTGGTTGCAGGATTAAATGGGATGCAAAGTTCTGAATAGACTGGCTTCATTTCTACAGCTGCCAGGGACCGGATGGAACTGCTATTTAGGAATTGGAGTTTGGAGCAGCAACCAAACACAATGACCTCAATTTTTCCAATATTAAATTGAAGAAAATTTTTGCTTATCAAGTACTGTATGTCAGATAAGCACACTGATAATTTTACAACAGTGGATGAGTCCAAAGAAATGATAAGGCAGCCTTGGCCTTTAAACAAAGGTAAAGTACTGTCATCCCAGAATGCTACTCTCTCATAAGAGAGATGAATGGTGGTGGTTCAACTTTAGGGAAGAGGTTGAAAAAAATACCTCTTCATGGTAACCTCAGCTAATGTAGGAATTGAATCCATACTATTAGCATCGCAAACTAGCCTCCCAGCCAAATGAGCTAACCGACCCATGTGAAACCAAGCCTGTGCCTTTACGTGATGTTAGCTAAAGGTAGCATGTAGATTAGATTAAGTGGGACCCAAGCACAGATTCGTAGGCCACAGAGTTAAATGGGGTGGAAATAGGAAAACAAGTCAACCGAAAATTTCTGAAAATAAAAATCTAATCCTTTAGAAATGAGCAATAACATCTGGGTTAGATAATATTTATGAATTCTGGTAGTCAGGAGGCAAATGGGAAGAACTTTGGAAGAGTTGAGTCTGTAATGATAAAAACATGGATAAATGGTTTTGTAACAGATGGTAGAGAGCTGACAGGTAACATTTCAGAGGTGGAATAGATAGTTTTTCTTTATTTAACCTATTCTTCTCATCAAACCTGTCCAGAGATGTTATCACACACCTCTTGAACCTGAGCATAATTCTTGAACCTGAGCATAATTCTTTGATGTTTGAGTCACATACAGACAAAGTGGTTAAGAAGGCATTTAGCATACTTGCCTTCATTGCTCAGACCTCTGAATATAGGCATTAGAACATTGTGTTGAGGGTATACAAGATGTTGTTAAGGCCTTTTCTGCAGTACTGTGTCAGGTTCTGGTCGTCCTGTTATAGGAAGGAAAATAAGAAGCGGGAGAGGGCAATGAAGAGATTTACCAAATGTTGCAAGGAATGAAGATTTTGAGTTATAAGGAGAGGCTGAATAGGCTGGGACTAAGAAGGATTATATCTGAAATGTTGACTTCTCCACCTCCTGATGCTGCCTGACTTGCTGTGTTCTTACAGCTTCCTGCCTGTCTGTTTTGGATTCCAGCAGCTGAAGTTTTTTTGTTTCTAACTATTTTCACTGAAGGGTAGGAGGTTGAGAGGTGACCTTATAGAAGTTTATAAAATTATGAGGGGCATAGATAAGGTGGATGACAGGTGTATTTTCCTTAGGATGGGAAATTTAAAGACGAGGGGGCATAATTTTAAGGTGAGAGGAGAAAGATTTTAAAAAGATGGCAACTTTTTTTTACACAAAGTATTTTATATGAGGAATGAACTTCCAGAGGAAGTGGTGGATGCAGGTACAGTTACAATATTTAAAAGATATTTAGATAAATGCATTAATAAGAAATATTTGGAGAAGTATGAACCAAGTACAGGCAGATTGGATGAGTTTAGTTCGGGATTATGGTCGCATGGACTGGTTGGACTGAAAGATCTGTTTTTGTGTTGTAGGCTCTATTCCAAGAGGGCCCTAGTTTTTCTAGTACTGGTGGAGGGAGAAGTGGTCGTTAATTGGTCACATAATCAGTTTAATTGACTGCCTGTTAAATGGAGGCATGAAGCTCCACAGCTTCTCCTTCCGTCACTGAGAATATCCCATGGCAGCAGGAAGGTGCCAGCTATCTCTCCCGATGCCATTTTATAAAGTTTCCCCTTCCCAGCCCATCAGGAGAGGGCTAGTAAAATTCAGCTCAGAGTGTTTGGAGAGAAAAAGGAAGACTAAAATGATGTGGCTGTTGGCAAGAAGAGTGGACAGATATGTTTTTGAGGAGGGTGAGATGTTTGAGGTTTTGAAAGGGAGGATTGATGGCACCTGAGCAAAGCAGATCAGTAACAATGCGAACCCACACTGTTGATCCATGAGGGAAGCTGGGTAACTAGTTGGGTAACATGAGAATGGGGTGAAGAAGTGGCCCCGACAGACAGGACTTGGAGTTGGAGAAGATAGGGAGCGAAAAGAGAAATGACTTGAATTTTTTTTGCTATGTACAAAATGGGGTCGAGACGTGCTGAGAAAAACAAGTGCATTTTGAAGGCAGAATTGGTTGCACGACCATCTCCATGGAGGTTTTATCTGATATTTTGATGTTTAAGCCTTGTAAATAACCTCAAGAAAGCTTGGCACTTTGCAAGAAGACTTGGACAGCTCGAACTGTGATGTGACAGTGCTTTAGCGAGCATTTCCACAACGCATTAGATATACATTTGGAAGAATGTTAAAAACAAACAATCCTGTTCATACATCAAGTCTCTTTAAAGCGTTATGTTATCACATGGACACTGAAGGTTCCCTAGATCGGATCAGGGCTACCCTCATTCCCCATGTTTGGCCGGGGGAAAAGGTTTCATCAGCGGCTCGCACCAATTTCATTTCATCAGCAGGGCTTAGCCAGAATTCTCTGCTCACGTTAACGACAAAACTGAAATGCAACTGAGCTGTTAAGGAGTACACATCTCACAGTCCGCCCCTTTCCCTGGCACCACCATCAGCCAGATCCTGCTGCTTGGAGAGAGATAAAACCTAACGCGCGCCGGGTTGAAGACCTCCCCCCCCCCCCCCCCCCGCCGTCTCCCCAAAATAAAGAAGAAAAGGTCAGCATCAATAACCAGTTCCCGGCTGATGTTTTTAGCAGCTTCTTGCGTGAACATGATCGCTGCATACGAAGCGAGGAAAAGATTCCTAGCAGCATAGAAAGCAGGCAGCGCTTACCTTGTCGGCGTGAATCAGCAGCATTTGCTGCTAAAAAGATTAGAATGTGCGAGGTGTAAGACGGCATTTATTGTAACCAGCGCCTTTTAATGATTAGCTTCCAGTCTCAGCACATATTCAATCGACTGTCAAACTACGAGCTGGGCGGAAGAGTAGCCTAGCCAATGAGATCTCAGATCTGCAGTGAGTGACAAAACAACCCACTGTCACTTCACTGCTTTTGTAACAAATAGCCTGCTGTGTCTCCTCCGTCCCACAACGCAGGTTCAACATAAAATAGTCTTGAGTACATTTCACTTTATCATCCGTTTATCTAAACTAAGGTGAATGCTACCTTAACAATATCGGAAGATTGTATACATCTATCAAGATTTTCACATCCCAGTGCATCAAAAACGATAAATGCAATTATCTATCCATGCAAAACGTGGCGAGCTGCAACAAACTGCTTCCTTTCCTCTCGAAAATGTTTATCATCCCCGTTTGCAAGAAAATGTAATCATATTTGTGCGAGTATTGGCACGTCTTTACTCTTCTACAAGGGTTACCCTGGAAAAAGAAATGGAATGGTTCATATTTGACTTTTTGCAAAATGCATGATGCAGCAAATACTGGCCTGCTTTGCTTCAATGTGTTATTGCAACATCGTCTTCAAGACATGAGACGACAAATCTGATCAGTTACAGTATAAATCATTATGGCCATTTGTTAAAATTTGATAAAGCCATGCGCAGTCATTTTATAACGTGGGCTGTTAAATTGAAGTAAGGTCAATGATTTCTGTACTTACTGAATTGCAAGCAGATTAGTCCTGCTAGTTAGAAGAAGCAACAATTTCCAGTTATCTGCACGTATAAAGAACTTCTAGCATTTGTTCGAAATTAACCCCAATTGATTATCTTTCAAGGAGAAGAAGAAAACAGACAGGAAACAAAAAGAAAGCACATTCCACTCATTATCATTGAAATTGTCTTAATATTTACAAGCTACATTCCACATTCAGATGTAGAGCCTGAAATCAAAAACATTTCAAATTGGAAATCACAGAATATGCAAGAGATTTTTTAAAAATCCTCTATACACCAAGTTCACTCTGAATTGCCTCAATACACTTGCAACGTTTGATTCACGATGCATTTTTTGTGAGACACACAACCAGAGAGGTTCTATAGTTTGAAGCCTCTCAACATATACTGAAATGACTGAAAGGCCACAGGCAGCGACCTTTCCCCATTGTGCCTCTGTGGCGGCTGCTTCAAGCATCCCTCAGACACTGACATAAACCTTGGAATGTGTCAGTTTGCAATTTTTGGTCAAGGGTAGCTCCACACACTGGAAGGCAAGCAAGTTTTAATCAGACCAAAGGGTATATCTCATAGAGTTGATGATACTCCAGTTTATGTTTATTTCTGTGAGCTTTCCTGGGAATTGCCTGTAAAGCATGGATCCTAGTCCCAGAGCTGCTTGGATTGAATCTAACGAAAAAATATAATTTCCCTCCAGATCCTTTTTGCAAAAGCATTCCACAAGGAGTGGGACAACAATCTCCTCTCCATTACAGCCACTTCAATGGCAATGTGAAAAGGGCAGGAAGAAAGGATCTGAAATGAAGGGTCTTTCTCAACATTAGCCAGGCTACATTTTGATGCCTGTTAATAATTATTTTGACAGTCTGCTCAGAGAACCAACCAAAAGCATTCTGATGAAGGGGTTATGTCTAAAGCTCCTCGAATGCTGTCCAACCTGAGGTGTTTTTCCAGCATCACACTTTTCGACTCTGACTCTCCAGCATCTGCAGTCCTCACTTTCTCCTAGTAGCTACCATATCCTCTTCCAACCCAGCCTCAAGGACATTGATCATTGCTGAATAGAGCCTGTGTCAAAATGTCAGACTGCCAAGACTTTACTCAGTTTTCTCCTTCCTCCAGGCTGCTGATCACAGAGCTCTGTCAGTGTACCGACTGGAGGAAGAAATATGAGCACATCTTGCTTGCTCCACAGAGTGGTCTCTGGACTGGGAGATGGCATTGGAAATGTCTGAGGCAAAGATCAAGGCTTGCCAGCTCTCCACCTCGTAGACATCCTGCTTGACTTCAATGCTCATTGACTGCAGCTGGAGCTCACTCCGTATGCTTTGCCTTCTCATACATTTCCCTCTGTACATTCTGACCTCCCGAATATTCTTTGTAGATGAAGAAATTCTTAAGTGTTTGTCTTGATTGCTTTCTACCAAAGCTTTGGAGACTCAAAGAAGAGTTTTACTTTCCCTTACCTTTGAAATCACCTTTGATTTCCTCAATGCTTTCTGGGAGTAGCAGACTCACGTTCAGTTTCCATGTCCCCCTGCCACCCTTCTGTACTTCCTGTACATGACAGTCAGTCACTAGGAGACAGCAGTCAGAGAAAAGTACTAGCTTGACATTGGTGGATGGGCTTATTACATTTTAGAACAGAATGAATTCAGCACAATTTACAAGCTTCATGGATCAATTTATGGAATTGCATAGATCACATGCCATTTCAAATTGTTACTATGATGATCTCATCCAAGGACCATTCATCAGGATGGTTCAGTTTTGGGACCATCTTTTCTTGAATCTCATAACCCAATGATGGACAAAAGATAAGTGTTTTACTGATAGGCCCGCAAATGAATCATTACTCCAAGAATGAATTGAGTGGCACAGGTCTTACACTGGCTGAATCATGAGAGATCAGGAAAAGAAACATGGGTAGTGAGGTGTAGGTTTTAGGAGAAACGTGTGGGTATCAAACTCTTAAGTTATAATTGCTTTGAAAGAAATTTGGAGCTTAAAAGAAAAAGCTTCTTAAAATAGCTGGTTACATTATTTTTCAGGAGAGATATGAAATTAAGTTAAATAAAAAGAAAAGACTTGCATTTTCTATGGAGTTTTTCATAAGCATTAGACGCTTTAAAGCATTTTGTAGCCAAATAAGTACTTTTGAAGTATGATCAGTTATAATGTAAGAAATTTAGCAGTTAACATACACACGGCTAGCTTCCTAAAATAGCAACGCGAGAAAGACAAAATAATCCATTTTTGTGATGATTGAATAACTATTGATTAGAACATCATTTCCCAGCTTATCTCCAAATATGCCCATAGGACTTTTACATCCATCTGAGAGGACAGATAGTCCCTGGATTTAACACTTCATTTGGGAGCTGGCACCTGCATTACAGTAACATTCTCTCATTAATGATCTGGAATGTTAACCTGGGATTGTGTGTTGGGATCCTGGAGCAATTCAGAGATGAGGGTGCTTCAGTTGTTACATGATTAATACAAGGAAGTGGCATAGGCTTGACAGTTACTTTGTATGAGCGATGATTATGAAATAAAATGGCTCAGGGATTCGAATCTAGCTTTTGAAGTGATTGGAGAACTGTTGCTGAGGACACAAGTAAAAGGCAAGATAGTCAGTTCTGATCAAATGGGATCCTTGTTTATAATCACACAGATGTTGCTGACTGGCCAGCATTTATTGCCTGTCCCCAGTTGTCCTTCCAGTTGTGAGCTGCTGCAGTCCATGTGCCATAGGGAGATCCACATGGCATTTTGGAGAGAGTTCCTGGATTTGGACTCAGTGACAGTGAAGGATTATTAGATATTGGACAGAATATATGCATTATTGAACATAGGCTGCTCAAGCCATGCATAGAAGGTTACCAGGAATCTTTATTTGAGACAATGTTTGAGGTAAACACCAAGCATTTAACATTTACAGTAATATATTTTATGTCAATACATTAAATTAGCTACCATAAACGTAATAGCAAAACCCTATCTAAATATGAATCAAATGCCTTTCATTCTCACAGCTTTTTGACCAGCGGAATAACTTAGAATGCTCTTGGGAAAAAAAGTTTTCACTTTTTATTTCTCCCATCTGTAAACAAACTAAAATAAGAATAAAAAAAAAGACATATTTCGTGGTAGTGGATTACTATTCAACAAGCCTAGGCTTAGGTACAATATTTTTGCCTTGATGAATCATTTTGTTAGTTCAAAGTAGTTCCTGTTATCTGGCTGTTCAAGCAAAATGTACAATCAGCATTTGTATGTCAGCAAGAGGGAGAGAACAAAAAATCCATGAAAGATTGCAATGATTATTGCCTATTTCAACTTCTTTTCATTTCAAACAACTTCATAAATTTTGAAAGTGATGGTTTCTGCTTCAGTGGTTCAGCAAGTTTTTTTTAACAAGGTCCAGTTTACACCCAAAGTTGATGTCACCTCATGTATGTTGGTAGACTAAGTTTCATTTGCATAGCCAATTGCAAGTATTGCAAATGCAATCATTGCTGAAGGGATGGATGGAGGCATTGACTTTGTCCCAGGCTCAATGGTACTGAAGGCATTTGACTCTGTTCCCCTCAAATGATGAAATATTTTCTTCATATAGGTCTGTCCAAGCCTAATTTCCATGCTCAGCTGGCTGTAGGGTAATTCTTTTCTGGAATCCACCATGTGAACTAAATGACCGACCCAGTAAAAATGCACATAAGCCTTTAAAGAACATTGGTGCTGGGAGTTTTCACCTGCTACTTGATGTTCCAAATGAATTATGGACAGTGAAGACAGAACACTGCTTTATGTGACACATGTAGATTGTCCAAGTCTCACAAGTGTATCTCAAGAGACACAAGAACCATTGCCCTGTAGACTTTGATCTTAGTTCTGTGTCAAACACCATGTTCTTTCCAAAGTCCATGAGTGAGGCTGCCAAATACTGAGCCTTAAAGGTAAATAGAGTTTATCCAGCTCAATGGGGCAGTGGTTAGGAGGTGGGCAGAAAACATTTCATTAATTGAGATTTCCCACCCATTTTCTTTGTGTAAATGAAATAAATAAGGCACACTGAACTAAATAAATATAATTTGAAAGCCATTGGAATATTTCAATATTTGCCCCCCTCTCATGGCCATGTATGTGGCAAATTATAATCAACTATAGTAATCAGAAAGGATCACAATGTGGGGTGATGTGGATAACTGAACCAATAATAGATGGGAAAGGGGAAGAGGAATTAGCAAGGAAGATGAAGATAGGAGGAGGAGGTAGAAAGGTTAGCAGGAGATAAAAGATATATATAGAGAGAAAGTGAGAGGGTGAGGGAGGGGGTTGAAGGGACAAAGACAAGTTATATGGAAGGAGAGAGATACAGAGTGGAGAGACGATCAAGATGACAAAGAGACATTGAGTGGAGAGATAGGAGGAGTATTAGAAGAGAAATAGGTATTAGGGAAGGAAAGAGATATAAAGGATGAAGAGATATGGTACTGAAAGGCATGAAAAGACTAGATGAGAGGCTAAAAATATAAGGTGGAGGAGGATGATGATCAAGCAGAAAAGAGAGGAGGAAAAGAGTAAGGAAATTAGAAAACTTTCTCAGAGGGGGAGGATGGAATGTGTGGAGGATTACTCACAGTCAATCAGATTGTTACATCAATAAACTATTTTTAAAAAAATTCACTCACAAGGTGTAGCCATTGTTGCCTGGGTCAGCATTCATTGATCATCCTTAGATGCCCTTGAGAAGGTGGTGGTGAGCTGCAGTCTTGAGCCACAGAAGTGTGTTAGCTATAGGCACACCCATAATGCATTAGAGAGTTCCAGGATTTTGATCCATTGATACTGAAGGAATGACAATATATTTACAAATCAGGATGATGAATGGTTTGGAGAGGAAATGATGGTGTTCCCATGTATCTGCTGCCCTTGTCCTTCAAGATGGTCCTTCAAGTGGCTAATGGAATTTAATGCAGAAAAGTGTGAGGTTTGGAGAGGTTTGGAGAGGAAATGATGGTGTTCCCATGTATCTGCTGCCCTTGTCCTTCAAGATGGTCCTTCAAGTGGCTAATGGAATTTAATGCAGAAAAGTGTGAGGTAGTTCACTTCAGAAGTAACAAGAATGGAGAGTACTGGGCTAATGGTAAAGTTCTTGGCAGTATAGATGAACAGAGAGATCTTGGTGTCCAGGTGCATAAATCCCTGAAAGTTGCCACCCAGGTTGATAGGGTTATTAAGAAGGCATTTGGCGTGTTGGCATTTATTGGTAGAGGGATTGAGTTTCAAAGCCACGAGGTCATACTTCAGCTGTGCAAGACACTGGTAAGACCGCACCTTGAGTATTGCATGCAGTTCTGGTCACTCCATTATACGAAGGATGTGGAAGCTTTGGAAAGGGTTCAGAGGAGATTTACTAGGATGACGCCTAGTATGGAGTGAAGGTCTTATGAGGAAAGGCTGAGGGAACTGAGGCTGTTTTCATTAGAGAGAAGAAGGTTGAGTGGTGACTTAATCGAGACGTATAAGATAATTAGAGGGTTAGATATGGTGGACAGTGAGAGCCTTTTTTCTCGGTTGGTGAGGGCTAACATGAGGGGACATAGCTTTAAATTGAGGGGTGATAGATTTAGGACAGTTATCGGGGTAGTTTCTTTACTCAGAGAGTCGTAGGGGTATGGAACAGCCTGCCTGTAACAGTAGTAGACTTGCCGATGTTAAGGGTATTTAAATTGGCATTGGACATACATATGGATAATAATGGAAAGGTGTAGATTAGATGGACATCAGATTAATTTTGCAAGTCGGCGCAACATCGAGGGCTGAAGACTCTGTACCCCGTTGTAACGTTCTATGTTCTCCATGTTCTAAGAGCTTGTACCTATCACATCTTCACTAATCTGGGTTTTATGGATTATTATTAGGGGTGATCACATTGAGAACAGACAATATTGACTTTTGATGCATTTTGAAATGAAATGCAGTGACCCACTCACAAATAGATTTAAGTAGATATTTATCATGACTATTCAAATCATAGAGTCATACAGCATAGAAACAGGCCCTTTGGCCCATCATATCTATGTTGATCAACAACCACCAAACTACACTAATCCCATTTACTTGTACTTGGTCCAGTAGAGTTAATTTGATTCAATATCAGACCCATTTTCCATGGCTATTGTACAGCTTCTACAATATATACTGTAATTAACTGGTTGTTTTTGTTCAATTTGCATTAGGAATGTGTGTTACATTGTGTAAGGATCGTTCAATGACAATTTGGCTATGGGAGATATTTGCAGCACTAGCAGCCTGCCATCTACTGGCCACTTAACAAACATAAAGATCAAACTGAACTTGTAATTTCAACCAACCAAATCGTGACAAAACTCAGCTTAGAGCAAAAATACCATGTCCAAAGGGACGTGGATCATATTCAGGGTCAAATTATAGTCCCAATTCTTCTACCTATATTTACTGTACATTTGATTTCTTCTTGGCAGCATGACATCTATTGCTCTAAAATATAGTTGTCAAGTTAAATGATTGGGAAGTGGACATTCGTTTAGCAGCCCAATTATTCTACTCCCCATTTTCTCTCTGTATTTCTTGAAGGTTACCTTACTCAAGTTAGAGTACTGACTTTATCTTTGTACATAACTCAAATGGCTATTATTCAAGGAACAGTCATGTCTGTCTGATGCAATTGAATTTTTTGATGAGGTGACAAGAAGGGTTGATGAGGAGAGTGCTATTGTTGTGGCATGTGTGGATTTTAGCAAGGCTTTTGATAAAGTTCCACATAGCAGGCTTGTCAGAAATGTAAAAGCTCTTGGAATGCAATGACTCTGAATTTGGTTCAGAGACAGAAAGCAAAGGGTAATGGTGTTTTGTGACTGGAAGGCTGTTATCAAAAGGGCTCTGTAGAGCTCAGAACTCAGTTTTTTCTATGATGTAACAACTCAGAGATATCCACAGCCCTCCCGAACCTTTCTCCAATCTCCCAATCACACCTCCTGTTGTGTATTTACCATCCCTCCTGACCTTCTGCTCTCCGATGTTGAATGTTTTCATCCTCAGTTCTTTCTGGACTTAATTCCAGTGATCTAGATCCAGAAACGGGGGCATGATGAAGAAGTTTGCAGATGATGCAAATATCGGCTCTGTAGTAACACTGTGAGGACAGAAACTTTGGGTTGTAGGAAGATATACATGGTTTGATCAGTTGGGCAGTAAAGTTATAACTGGAATTCTGTATTGGGAAGTGAGGTAATACATTCTGAGAAGTGCAACATGGCGAGGAAAAACACAATGAATTTAAAGGTACTGAAATTTGAAGAAGAATAGACAATATGTCCGCAGATCCTGAAAGATAGCAGGATAGGATAATAAAGTGATTAAGAAGGCATTCCTTCATTCCAATTCAAAGAATATAAGAGTATGGAGAATATGCTAGAACTGTATACAACAGTAGTTAGACATCAACTCAAATACTGCACTACATTAGAGGAAAGAAGTGAATAAACTGGAGACAGTGAATCAGAGATTTTAAAAAATATTGTTGGAAGGAATAAATTTAGCTAACAGAACTTATTGGATAGGCTGGGGTCGGTGGAATGGTGACTTAATTCTATATAACCATAAGGGGCCTAATCAAAGTAAATAGTAACTAACAAAGTAAATTCACCTCAAGGAAAGATCTAAAGCCAGTCAACAAAGATTCAAAATAATTGGTAGAAGGATCAGAGGAGAGATGAGGAAACACTTTTTAACCAGAGCATGATGGGATCCTGGAAGTCTCTGGTTTGAAAAGCTGTAGGAGTAGAAACAATCATTACATCTAAACTGGAGTAAGGCCATTTTGATGGAATTAGACAGAAACTTTAAAAAGTTATTTCAGGGAGGGTAGTCACAGGTAAAGGGACAGTTGGGAAGTTGGAGGCCTTTAGTGGGCGGCACGGTGGCACAGTGGTTAGCACTGCTGCCTCACAGCACCAGAGACCCGGGTTCAATTCCCGACTCAGGCGACTGACTGTGTGGAGTTTGCACATTCTCCCCGTGTCTGCGTGGGTTTCCTCCGGGTGCTCCGGTTTCCTCCCACAGTCCAAAGATGTGCAGGTCAGGTGAATTGGCCATGCTAAATTGCCCATAGTGTTAGGTAAAGGGGTAAATGTAGGGGTATGGGTGGGTTGCGCTTCGGCGGGTTGGTGTGGATTTGTTGGGCCGAAGGGCCTGTTTCCACACTGTAAGTAATCTAATCTAAATAAAAATGAGATAATGAAAGTCCGGAAGCAGTATGCTCCTCTTAGTGTGAAGGGCAAGGCTTGTAGGTGTAGGCAATGCTGAATGACAAGATAAAGTGAGGCCCTGGACAAGAAAAAGAAGGAGGCATATATCAGACATATCCAGTTTGGATCAAGTGAATCCCTGAAGGAGTCTAAGATTAGTAGGAGTACACTTAAAAGGGAAATCAGTTGGGGAAAAGGAGGACATGAGACAGCTTGGCAAATACAGTTAAGGAGAATCCAAAGAGATTCTATGAGTACATTAAGGGCAAAAGAGTAACTAGGGAGAGAATAGGGCCCCTTAAAGATCAATAAGGCTGTCTGCGTTGAACCACAGGAGATAGGTGAGATATTAGACAAATACCATATATTATAAAATTCAAATTTTTAGACTACTTTTTACGGTTAAATTTATGGGATTGACAATTATATGGACATTACTTTTGAGGGGCTGAAATTCATGCGAGAGTCCAAAATACCATATCATTAACAGAAGCACAATTAATCTCTCAACAAATAAAGAAAAAAACACAATGAATTAGTTACCAGATAAAGACAACAGAAACAAAAATAAATTTGTAGCTCTTATTTGTACATATAAAAAGTGAAGTAATAGAATTTTAAATCACAATTATATCTTACATCTTAAACTAAACATGTCAAGTAGAGAAGTTGATTAAAATCCTGCAAAATCACACTGTTCAACATCTTCATCATCGAATAAAGCTTCATAATCATCAGCATGAATGATATCATCATATAGATTGCCTTCATCTTCGCTGTCCATAGTTAGTGGTAGCACATCATCCACTTCTTCTTCACCTACGTCATCCCATAGATAATCATCCTCTGTACAGTCCAATGCATTCAAAGTTCCACATTTCTTGAATGATTTGAACATAGTGTCAGCGTTTATTTCCTTCTATGAATCAACAATCCATTCACAGATCAGTGGCAGTGATGCAGCCTGCATACTGCCTCCTTTTGTTTATGTTTTTCCTCCATCATGCACCCAGTTATTTCACTTCATTCTCATCATGTCCTTAAAAGGCTTATTGATACCAATGTCTTGCAAGTCCGCCAGTTATGTGATTGGATGTTACCGACAACATTCTTCACTAGCTGGGATCTAAACTGGTCCCAGACGAGCAAACTCTTTTCCTTGTGTTGTCCACCAGGTCGTAAATATCAAACTTCCTTTATCCATTTTCTACATCTACCTTCATCCATTCAGCCTTGTGGATGCATATGAATGACATCTCCTTCTGGAAATTTCTTTGGCAGAGTATTTCTTTAAACAGCCATCAGTTTTAACTTAGCGTCATCAGCCATTGCAAGAAAGAACTAAAGTAAACCTACTTTTCTCATGGCCAGTGGTCCTCACCAATACTGTTTTTTGGTTCACAGTTTGATTCTCTGGCATGTTGAGAGTAATAGGCATTTCGTTCATGTTTCCATGATAACTTGTAGCCTTCCTTAAGCTAATTTCTGGTTACAAACTGGTGAAACTGTAATATCTTATCTAGTACTTCAGCAGGCAGCTTTTGTGCGATTTTAATTCTCTGCCAAAGTACTCAGTCATGCCTTTTCATGAATCTTCTGCACTGTCTAGCACTTGCCTTAAAATTGTGGCCACTTGCTAGGTTTATCTCTGTTAGCACACTTTCGTTTCAGCATTACCTGAAATTGGTTTGTTATCTTTCCCCAGTCTCTCACAAAACACAAAATTCTGTTGCTGCTCCAGTTATTTGTCTTCTCAATTTCAATAACTTTCAGTTTAAACACGACTGTTTATTTTTTGTTTTTTTCTGGAGGGCATTTTTACACAAAGTAATGAAGAAGTTTCAAAATCTCAGCTAGGTATATGACTGTATTCGAGGAGAAAGTGAGGTCTGCAGATGCTGGAGGTCAAAGTTGAAACTTTATTGCTGGAACAGCACAGCAGGTCAGGCAGCATCCAGGGAACAGGAGATTCGACGTTTCGGGCACAGGCCCTTCTTCAGGAATGAGCAGAGAGTGTTCAGCAGGAGAAGATAAAAGGTAGGGAGGAGGGACTTGGAGGAGGGGCGTTGGAAATGTGATAGGTGGAAAGAGGTCAAGGTGAGGGTGATAGGTCGGAGTAGGATCCTACTCCGACCTATCACCCTCACCTTGACCTCTTTCCACCTATCACATTTCCAACGCCCCTCCTCCAAGTCCCTCCTCCCTACCTTTTATCTTCTCCTGCTGAACACTCTCTGCTCATTCCTGAAGAAGGGCCTGTGCCCGAAACGTCGAATCTCCTGTTCCCTGGATGCTGCCTGACCTGCTGTGCTGTTCCAGCAATAAAGTTTCAAATATGACTGTATTCCACAGGGTTGGTTGTCACCTGACTCTTTCATGCCGAATTGGTGTGAATTGTACATCAAATCACATTATAGCCCAAAAAAAAATTCATTTCCTCATCGTAACATTTATGTATAGGATAATTCCATGACTCAGAAATGTTGTACTGTTATCTGATAAGAACTAGGATCAACCTTTACATATACTATATGGAAAATTCCAGATTTTTGGGCCAAAAATAGGGATTTGACTTTTCCATGAGAACGACTTTTACTCTAATATATATGGTATTTCATATCAATATTTACTGTGAAGAAGGACATGGAACGAGAGAACTTGGAGAAATAAACAGTGATGTCTTGAAATGAGATAGTATTACAGAAGTGGAGGTGCTAGAGGTTTAACCTCCAAGGTCTTAAAATGCAGATTGGTAGATAAATCGTCGGAGCCTGATCAGATGTTTCCCAGAAACTTATGGGAAGCAAAGGAAAAGCTGAGCCCCTAGCTGAGATATTTATATCATCGACAGTTACGGGTGTGGTGCCAGAAGACTGGAGGTTGGCTAATGTAGTGCCATTATTTAAGAAATGCTGTAAGGAAAAGTCAGAGAACTATAGACCAGTGTGCCTTATGTCAGTGGTGGGTAAGTTGTTGGAACAGATTCTGAAGGACAGGATCTATCTGCATTTGGAAAGGCAAGGACTGCTTATGGATAACATGGCTTTGTGTGTGGGAAACCATGACTCACTAACACGATTGTGCTTTTTTGAAGCGGTGACAACGAAGGTTGATGAAGGTGGCACAGTAGACATTGTCTATATGGACTTCAGCTATGCAATCAACAAGGTTCCACATGGGAGAATGGATAGGAAGGTTAGATTACATGGGACCCAGAGGGAGTTAGCCAATTGGCTGCAAAATTGACTTGAAGATAGGAGATAGATGGTGGTGGTAGAGGGTTAGCTTTTGGACTGGAAGCTTTTTACCAGGGGTGTGCCAAAAGGATCATGCAGTGTCCACTGTTTTTCATAATGTTTATAAATGATTTGGATGTGAATATAGGAGATAACGTTCATATGTTTCCTGATAACACCGAAATGGGTGTTGTAGTGGACAGTGCAGAAAACTACCTCAGAATACAACAGGACCTTGATCAGATGGGCCAATTGGCTGAGGAATGGCAGATGGAGTTTAATTTACATAAATGTGAGATTTTGCATTTTAATATGGCAAACCAGGGCAGGAATTATACAATTAATGGTAGAGCACTGGGGAGTGTTGCTGAACAAAGAGATCTGGGGGTGCATGTGCATATTTCTTTGAAAGTTGAGATGTCGGTAGACAGGGTGGTGAAGAAGGTATTTGGCATGCTTCCTTTCAAGTTCAGAACATTGAGTATTGTAGTTGGGTTGTCATGTTACAGCTGTACAGGACATTGGTTGGGCCACCTTTTGAATACTGTGTACAATTCTGGTTGGTCTTCTGTAGGAAGGATGTTGTTAAACTTGAGCAGCTACAGAAAAGATTTACAAGGATGTTGCCAGGACTGGATGGATTGAGCTACAGGGAGAGGCTAAATAGGCTGCTTCCCTGGAACAATAAACACTGAGGGGTGACCTTGCAGAGGTTTATGAAATCATGAGGGGCATGGATAGGGAGAATAGCCATGGTCTTTTTCCTAAGGTTGGGGGAGTCCAAAACAAGGTTTAAGGTGAGAGGGGCAATATTTAAAAATGATCTTCGAGGTAACATTTTCAAACACAGGGCGGTGCATGTACAGAATGATTTACCAGAGGAGGTGGTGGATCCATGTACAATTACAACATTTAAAAGGTATCTGGTTGGGTATATGAATAGAAAGTGTTTAGAGAGATACAGCACAAATGCTGGCAAATGGGACAAGGTCAGATTGAGATATCTGGTCAGCTTGGATGAGTTAGACCAAAGTGTCTAATTCCATGCTGTACATCTTTATGACTCTATTTGAAATACATTTGAAAGTATACTTGAAGAATTGTGATCTGCACCGGTTCAGACCAGTGCAGGAAGATAAGATTAGGCAGATTCTTTGGTTGACACGACATGATTGGCCAAGTGGACGCATTCTGTGTCATAAATGTTTTATTTTTATGTGAACCAATCAATGTTTAAGTTGTACAGGATTTCGCAACCAAACTGAATCCTGTCACACTAAACACCCACACACTAACTTTATGACAAGGATCACTGAACAGTGATCAGGAGGGGCAGAGTTCTTAAAGCCTCTCTTTGATGGCTAGAGAAGATGTTGAATAGATTAACCAGCAACATTTAACATTGAGAATGATTATGACAGAGGGCTACGAAGACTATGAATTAGGATAAGGCTGCAGGTTAGTGAAGATATTGGACAGATGGGGGTAAGGGAATATGCATGGGCAGAGATTACCAAGTGAGTTAAATGACAATTGTTCAGTATGATAAGTGCATATTTTCATTAAAGGGTGTGGTACCGCAATGCAGTTGTGGAAACAACTTAAAAATATAAATTGCTGCAGGCAGTATTAATCTACAAATAGCTCAATAGTCTTTAATGCCAGTTCCCAATGACGTTGCCTGGTAGGTGTTCCAGGGCAGCTGATGACACAATGACAGGTGTAGACAGTCCCATTTCATGGTCTTTGCTAGTCTTCTATAAAATGGAATACCATACATAAAGTAAACCCATTGTTATATTTTCATTCACTAGCTTCCCATTATGAAGAGGTGTCATATTAGGAACTTTTTTTGAGCACTTTGTAGGAAACTTGCCCCGTAAAATTGCTCAAATTGCTGCTTTCAAGCTTCATGAGAAAAATTCTCTATTAACTGCTTGAAGATGGTGGCACAATGTGGAAATTGGCAATTGAAAAGAGTGCAATACAATGAAGAGTTAGTACTGGCTTCCAAACATTTTGTACAAACCATTAAGTTGTAAAATCATCATCCTTGGCTCAGGTTCAAGGGGAAAAAAACAGAGTCACATATTAAACAGATCAACAGTAAACAAGTCATAATACATGAGCAAATTATGACCTGTGAATTAGAAGCAGGAGTAAGCCATTTGGCACTTTGAACATACCATTTGACAGAATCGTAGTTTATTTAATTATGGCTTCTACTTCACTTTTCTGTCTATTGCTAATTGCCTATAGTTACCTGTGTTTTGTCTCCTTCCCTTTTGAAATAAAGGCACTACATCAAAAGTTTTTCAATCCTCCGGGAATTTTTCAGAATCTAGAGATTCTTGGAAGATTACTACTAGTACATCCACTACCACTGTAGCTATCTCTTTTAATATTCAAGGGTGCATCTTGTCAAGTTGAGGGGACTTATCAGGTTTCAGCCCCATTGGCTTCCCTAGCATTTTCTTCTGTAGTGACAGTTATTGCATTTATTTCCTCTCCTCCTTTTGCCCCTTGATTACTTAATAATTTTGGAATGCTATTACAATCTTTTGCTGTGAAAGACTGATGCACAGTATTTAACTTGCCTGCCGTTTTCTGTTTTCCTGTTATTATTTCCCCACCCTCATACTCTAATGTGTGTTATAGATTAGGCCAGACCACTCAAACATTCTTAAGCAAGCGGCCCAGTCCATAACTTTCCAATTTATTTTGCTAACTGTTCAGTGAAAATTACCAGGAGTAAGTTAGCTAGGTTGACTACCAGGTTTTAAAACAGACAAAAAATTATTCACAAAATCACACAAAGAACAAAATAAAGAACCTCTACAGAACTCAGTCTATTCAAACTAGACTTAATTATGCTGTTCTGAATATAGTCCCAATAAGCAAACCCCTTAAAAACAGTAAAAATGAAACAAAGGCTTATAGGTCAAAGTTAAAAGAGCAGAAGGAGAGAGAGTCTAGCAGCCTGTTTCCACACAGTTCCACAGCTGAACTCCCTAACTAGTTCTGGACCACACCCCCTTGACTTATACAGATTACTTCTAAAAACATAAATGCTTTGGCCTAAAGACTCATCTGTTTACGTATAAATAAAAAGGTCTTTCATCTCTGTATCAAACCCAGCTGTTTCGAAGCGCAGCCTGTTTATGACCCCTCTGGAAAAAAAACCAAGGACGAGTATTCTTGTGAAAAGGAACAGCTTTTAGAAAAAAGGACCAGCTTTGTGACATGTGCCAATGTCTCACTCTCTCTCTCTCTCTTCCTCTTTAAATATTTAAAGAAACCTCTGCTGTCGATCTTGATACTGCTTACAAATTTACCCTTAAAGTTAATCTTCTCGATTTTCATCTTTTTTTGTTGGTTTTAAAAGATTCTCGATTCTCTGGCCTGCCACTAATCTTTGCCATATTGTGTGTTTTTTCTTTCAATTTGATGCTATCTTAACTTCCCGGTCAAACATGATTGGCTAATCCCTTTCTAGAATCCTTCTTCTTAGGAACATAAGAACATAGAACAATACAGCACAGTATAGTCCCTCCGGCTCACAATGTTGTGCCGAGCATTTATTTTAATCTAAGATCAACCTAACCTACACATCCCTCAATTTACTACTGTCCATGTGCTTGTCCAACTGTTGTTTAAATGTCCCTAAAGTCCCTGACTTAACCAACACTGCTGGCCACACACCCACCACTCTCTGTGTAAAGAACCTACCTTTGACATCTCCCCTATACTTTCCTCCAATCACCTTAAAGTTATGACCCGTCATTCAACTATTTCTGCCCTGGGGAAAGGTCTCTGGCTATCTACACGAGCTATGCCTCTCATTACCATGTACATCTCTATCAAATCACTTCTCTTCCTTCTTCTCTCCAGTGTGAAAAGCCCTAGCTCACTCAACCTCTCTTCATAAGACATGCCCTCCAGTCCAGGCAGCATCCTGGTAAACCTCCTCTCCACCATCTCTAAAGCATCTACATCCTTCCTATAATGAGGCGACCAAAACTGGACACAATATTCCAAGTGTGGTCTAACCAGGGTTTTATAGTCACAATATTCCAAGTGTGTCTAACCAGGGTCTTATAGTCACAATATTCCAAGTGTGGTCTAACCAGAGTTTTATAGTGCTGCAGCAAAATCTCATGGGTCTTAAACTCAATCCCACATTAATGAAAGCCAAAACACCATACGCCTTCTTCTCAACCCTATCAACTTGGGTGGCATCTTTGAGGGATTTATGTGTGTGGACCCCAAGATCCCATTGTTCCTCCACACAGCCAAGAATCTTGTCTTTAACCCTGTATTCAGCATTCAAATTCAACCTTCTAAAATGAATTGCTTTGCCTTTATCCAGGTTGAACACCATCTGCCACTTCTCAGGCCAGCTCTGCATCCTGTCAATGTCTTGTAGCTTGGAACAGCCCTCAACGCTATCTACAGCACCACTGACCTTTGTGTCATCGGCATTGGAATATTTCTTTGTTGTGAACCATGAACTATTTTCTTAAACATTTGCAATTTTTACTCACTCACCTTTGGCCCTTAATTCCTTTCCTGCTCCATGTCAGTTTGCTCTACCCTCATTCCATTGTAATAACCCTTAATTAAGCTTAACACAATTGTTTCCAACCCAGGTTCTTTCCTCCCAGGGTGAATACTAACGTCTACTATGTTATAGTCACTGTCTCCTTTTACTCTGACATCATTTATTAAACCTGCCTCATTGCATATCATCGGATCCAAAATAGCCTAATCCCTCATTGGATCCACACATATTATTCTAGGAAACTGACCCCAAAAACACATTCTATAAATTCTTCCTCATGGCTACCTCTACCAATCTGACTGTCCCAATCTATGTGAAGATTAAAATCAATGATGGTTAATTCCCCTATTTAAGGGAAGTTATACTGGTATCGGATGAAGTCTAAAGAAGGTCCATTAGGCTGATCCAGGGTACAGAGGGACTGTCTTATGAGGACAGGATGAGTAGCTTGGGTTTGTATGGATTGGAATTTGGAAGACTGAAAAGTGACCTTATAAAAACATAGAAGATTCTCAGGGAATCCTCTCACTGTGAAAGAGTATTCTACAGACTAATGATTCTCTGAGAGAAATAAATTCTCATCTTAGTCTTAGACTAGAGTCCAGAACTAGAGGACATTGTCTAAACACTGGAAGTATCCTCTCAACATCCAATCTGTCGAATTCTTTCAAATTCTGATATGTTTCAATAAAATCACCTCTCATTTGTCTATATTCAAACTGATATTTGGAAAACCTGCTGAACATTTCATCATAACATTTTCACAACAGGAATCAGTGGGCATGAACTTTCCCTAAACTCTGAATATTCTTTGCAGCCTTCTTTAGTAATGAAAATAAAGTGTTGGAAATATTCAGCAGACTATGGCAGCATCTGGGACAGAAACAGAGATAATGCTTTAGATCCATTACACATCATTAGGACCCTAGAAACTCTACTTTTCTCTCCACAGATGCTCCCTGACTTGCTGAATAGCAATTTTTGTTTACATTTCCGATTTCTAGCATCCACAGGATTTGGCTTTTCTTTTTGAATAGTAACATGGGTAAGTGTGGTGAAAAGATGATAGTTTATAAAGGTGCAGGTCAACTGACTGGGAATCCTTCATTCAGTGCTACCTTTTGGGGAACATTAATACCAAAAGTCTCAAGTCTTAATTGGGTCACTCAGAAGCAGAGATTTTGTTTAGTCTTTGTTAGAATTAGCATTTGCTCATAGACTTTTTATGTTAATCAGCAGCAGAATTTATTATTTCTATTGTGCAAGAACATTCATCCAGCAGGTCATAGGAATGCACAGCACAGAAACAGACCCTTAGGTCTAATTCGTCCATGCCGATCAGATATCCCAACCTAATCTAGTCCCATTTGCCAGCATTTGGCTCATATCCCTCCAAACCCTTCTTATTCATACATCCATCCAGATTCTTTTAAATGTTGCAATTGTACTAACCTCCACCACTTCCTCTGGCAGCTCATTCCATACACGCACCACATTAGTTGCCCCTTAGATTTCTTTTATATCTTTCCCCTCTCACCCTAAACCTACACCCTCTAGTTCTGGATTCCCCAACCCCAGAAAAAGACCTTGTCTATTTATCCTATCCATGCTCCTCATGATTTTATAAACCTCTATAAGGCCACCCCTCAGCCTCTGACACTCCAGAGAAAACAGCCACAGCCTATTCAGCCTCTCAGATCCTCCAACCCTTGTAACTCTTTTCTAACCCTTTCAAGTTTCAAACATACTTCCAATAGGAAGGAGACCAGAATTGCATGTAATATTCCAAAAGTGGCCAAATCAATGTCCTGTACAGCTGCAATATGACCTACCAACTCATATACTCAATACTCTGACCAATAAAGGAAAGCGGACCAAATGCCTTCTTCACTATCCTATCTACCTGCGACTGTACTCTACTGAACCTGCCCTCCAAGATCTCTTTGTTCAGCAACATTCCCTAGGACCTTACCATTAAGTGTATAAGTCCTGCTCTGATTTGCTTTTTCAAGACAGGTACCAGAACAAGGTACCTTTTTAGGGTGTCAAATGCTGAAACCAAATTGTGGCTTAGTTTATTATCAGCAGAGCTAAGAGTGACATTCAATTAACAGCAGTCCCTGAGATTAGAAAACAGTGAATTGACTTCCAGATCATTTATCGTCAGTTGTGTGCAAAATGGGCTTGATAAAACTGCAGGTACTGGTATGAAGCTGAAGGTGTGTACTGTACCTTTAAGAGACAATGAATGCTGTTCTGCACTGATGGCTAACAAGAGCAGTTTCAGAGTGTATTGGAAAATTGAAATACGTAACATGTGGCTGTGAAATAGATACCTCAGTTGGTTGCTGTTTTGACACTTGTGTGGTTTTGAAATTAAGTTGATGTAATTTTAATTAGTGTTTTATTGGAACAGTATATAGTTATAGAGTTGGAGGCAGGTAATAATCAGTTAAGGGAAAGGGGGGCTTAAGTTATGAATAGCTGTTATTTAATGTTCACTTTAAGAGTTAAAGAATAAATTGATACAATTTTCTTTAAATACTAGAATTTGGGGAGCTCTCTGTCACTCATATTTGAATAGACTATGAGGCAAGGTGAGCTTTTCTGGGTGCTTGGTTTAATTAATAGAAGGGTTCACTGCCGTGTCTTAACAGTACAGATAACAATAATACAAAGTTTCTTATGGTACAGTGGTAGATCCCCTACCCCTAGACCGGGAGGTCCCGGGTCAACTCCCACCTGCTCCAGAGGTGTGTAATAACATATCTGAACAAATTAATTAGAAAAATAAGTTAAACAAAAACAAAAGCTGCAAAGGCATTCACTGGTGCAGTATTACTCACACCATTCATAATTTATGGTAAGGCATTAAACTGCCCGTGTAGTAACCTTTGGTACTTATTGAGTAACTCTGCCTGTTAATGAATTGCAATCTAACTATTAGGTAACTGATTTAAAAATTTATTCAAGAAATATGGATGCTGCTGCTAAGGCCAAAAGTAATTGTTCAGCCCTATTTGCAATTGTGAAGATGGTGTTGAGCCACTTTCTTTTTTAACACTGAACTGGTTCACTAAATCATTTCAGAAAGTAGTTATGAGACAACACGGTTGGTGTGAGTCCCGAGTTACATTAAGCCAGATTGAATAAGAATGGCAGATTTTCTTCCCCAAAGATCATAAATGAATCAGGCATCTGGTCATCTGATAGATTCATGGTCACCCACATGGTCATGCCTTCCATTCTGCCAACACCAACCCAAGGAAAAGACCCTGGTTCAATGATCAGGGCAGGAGAGCATGCCAGATGGAGCAACAGACATATTTAAAAATGAAGTGTCAACCTGATGAATCTATAACGTAGGACCTCTTAAACGCTACATAGCGTAAGCAGCATGCAATAGACAGAGCTGAGCAATCCTATAACCTGCAGATTAGATCTAAGCTCTGCCATCTTGCCACATCCATTTGTCAATGCTGGACAAGTAAACAACTCACTAGAGGAGGCAGCTCTACAAATATTCTCATGCTCAATGATGAGGGAGCTTAGCAGATCAGCATATAAGATATGGCTAGAACACTTGTAAGCATCTCCAGTCCAGTACAAATGGAGCCATCTCAGACTCCTGTGGTTCCCAGCATCACAGATGCCAGCTTCCTGCCAAATCAAGTCTATCTACATGATATGAAGAGGAGGTTGAAGGTACTAGATATTGCAAAACTAGAGTCAGTGGGAATTGGAGAGAAAACTCTCCACTGGCTGAAGTCATAGCTAGCAGAAAGGAAGATATTTGTGGTTGTTGGAGGCCAATTAAGCCACATAGCATTACTTTAGGAGATCCTCAGAGTGGTGTCCTAGGTCCAACTATTTTAAGCTGCTACATCGTTCTCAGCTTCCTCCGTCATAGAGTCAGAAGTAAATATTCATAGATGATTGCACAATGTTTAACAGTTTCTCAGATACTGAAGCAGTCCATATTCAAATACAACAAGGCCTGGAAACATTCAGTAGGGCTGATAAGAGCCAAGTAATATTCTTGCAAGTATAAGATAATGAATATCTCTAGCAAGAGAATTTAACCATCTCACTTTGATTAGTTTAGTGAAATTTCCATCAGAGTCATCCTCTATCAACATCCAAGGGTTCGCATTGACCAGTAACTAAACTGGAAGAGTCATATAAATACTCAACTAGAAAAGCCAGCTAGAGGCTTAGAATTCATGGCAATTATCTCCCCTCTCCATTCCCAAAAGTTTGAGACCATCTACAGGGTAAAAGTCAGGAGTAAGATGGAATGCTCTCATTTGCCTGGCTGAGTACAGCTCTACAACACTCAAGAAGCTCAACACCATTTCGGGCAAAGTAGTCTGCTTGATTGGTACTCTATAGAACAGCTTCAACATTCACTCTCTCCACTACCAATACACAGTGGTAGAAGTGTGTACTATTGACAAGATGTGCTGCAATAACTCACCAAGGGTAATGAGATAGCAACTTGACAACCTAGAAGTAGAAGGCTACACAAGGGCATGCAATTTATTTTAAGAAGCTGAATTTGATTGTTTTGTGAGATAAATTGGCACAAAGTACTTTTGGATTGGAAAATAAAATTGCGTAGTAATCCTAATTGCCTAGGATTGATTCTAAATTGCAGTCTGCCTCAGAAATGAGAAGAGAGTACAGTTGATTGAAAACTAGAAAACCCTGTGAGCAAGCCAGACCACTTGCTCTCCCTCCGTGAATGTAAAATAAGTAACTCTATGAACTCTGCAACGAACAAAAACTTCTAACTCAAGTCGAGGCCAACGTCCAACTGAGTAGCTACCAAATTAAGGATTCCTGCAATTGACACCAATGTGACATCAACAAAAACCAAAAAGTATTTGCTGGAGAGTCACTGCATTTCCACTCCTTGCTTATATTCTTGATCCACAGTCTTTGTTCATCTTTTGCCTATAGTTTCCCACCCATGATATTCATAAAAAAACTGTTTGTCTCATCTGTCCTACTTGTAAATGAACATGTGCAGGTCTGGATTTAAAAGGGGCATAATTTAAATTTGGAGAAAGAGAGCACTGCAGATGCTGGAGATCAGAGTCGCAGTTTCTCCTGCTGCTCGGATGCTGCCTGACCAGCTGTGCTTTTCCAGCACCACACTCTCGACTGTAATTTAAATTTGTAGATTAGTAATTCATAATCTGTTTTTGCCATGGGTTAGAGGATTTGTTTGCTATAATAGATAAAATGTTGTTTTCTGGTTCATTGATGAAATCTAGTGTGAGTTTATTTTATCTTAGATAGTGGTTACAGTCAGGCATTAACTAAGAGACAAAGTAAATTTTCCACATTTCACATCATTAGTAAACTGCACATGGTCAGGAAGGAGAGGTCACATCGAGAGTGAGAGACAGCTCAAATGAGTGGGACTTTAGAGGCAGCGTGGCAATAGAACTGGTAAATATTTCTTTTGTTTCTTCACGTTAAAGTTGATTAATCTCGTTAAAAGGTGAATAAGGTCGCTGACTCAGCTGACTGAAGGGCAGTTATCTAGCAAACATCTGAAGCCTGAATTGGGCCATTATACGTGTTGGTCACTATTAAAGTGTAACGAATGTGAATCATTTCAGCTCTATTTAAGAGAAGGCCTGTTGAAACTGAAATGATCAGGAAGAATCAGCAAATTACTGTTGATGTTGGAATCTGTACTGAAAACAAAAAGTGCTGGAAATCACAGCAAAATCTGATGAAGAGCCATTTAGACATGAAACGTTAGCCTGCTCTCTCTTCACGGATGCTGCCTGGCCTGCTGTGATTTCCAACATTTTTGTTTTCAGATCAGGAAGAAGAAATCACAGCTGAAGTGAAACACAACTTGAGTGAGTATTTTGGAGGCAGTGTGGGAATTTGGTGCAGAGGTTAAGAGGTGTTTTTTGCTTATGTTTTGGTTTCTAGTTTAGAAGATCTTTTATCAGGATAAATTGAAGCCCAGGATTGGAGGCCCAGCACAAAAGCAGGAGACACATCATGGGAAAACCATACATTCATTGATTGGTAACAGCTGCTAATTTGTATCTATAAGGGGTTCATTTCAGATTAAAGTAAACAGGTGAAATACTTCCAGGTTATAGATTAAAAGACTAGTAGGAAAAAACAAATTAAGAACTAAGTACCAGCTCCAGAGGTGTGTGATAACATTTTTGAACAGATTGATTAGAAATAGGTTAAATAAAAAACCTTTAAAATAGAAATGCAGGGCCAGGAGATGTATTGTATTTGCATGATGTGTGAGTTGGTGGACCCCGTTGTGGTTCTTATATAGCAAGAATTAGTCGCTGAGGAACTCTGGCTCAGAGCTGATGAGCTGGAGTCTGAGCTTTGAACATAGTGACAGATCAGGGAGGGGAAAGAGCTACCTGGATGCTGTGATCTGGAGGCAGTTACACACCTTGGATTAATTACCTTGAATTTGGTAGTGGTCAGGGACACAGAGGTGTGACAATGAGCAAGGGTGATAAAGGGATCAGGAGGTAGTCCTGAGGGAGCCTTGAGCTTGTCTAACATGTTTGAGATTCTTGCTCCCTGTGTGCATGAGAGTGGGGCTGTAGAGAGGTTGAACAAACTGATTACTGCACTGTGGTACAGGGAGCCATTCAAGAGTGGGGAGAAAAATGTATTTGTAATTGGGAACAGCAAATCAGGGGAATAGACTCTGTTCTCTTAGACCAGGATCAATAGTCCTGAAGGCTACATTGTGTGCCTGGTGCCTGGGTTCAAGATACTTCATCTGAGCTGCAGAGGAATCTGGAGTGGGAGGGGAAAGACTAGTTGTTGTGGTCCATGTAGGTACCAATTAAATAGTTAGAGACAGGTTCTGCTGAATATAGGGGTAAAATTAAAAAGCAGAACAAAAACGGTTATATCTCCAGTTGACTATTTGAGCCATCAGATAATTGGCACAGGGTCAACAAGATTAAGAAATCTATTGAAGTCTGGCTGTGGGAGAAATGGGTTTGAATTCATAGGTCATTGACACTAGTAAAGGGGAAGGAGGGAGCTATTCCAATGGGACATGCTCCCCAAGAATCCAGCTGCGACCAGAGTTCTGGTGAATAGCATAACTATTGTGGATAGCGCTTGGAACTAAATCATGGAGAGATGGAGTCCGTTGCATGGAAAACTATGGAAAAGGTCAAAGTGGAGGGAGGACTCAGGAGAAATTATTAAAGTTTTCAGAACAAATAATAGGTTAGGGAATATGGAAAGGCTCAGGAATCTAACTTCAGGCACAGCATTTAAGGGGCTACCTATGGGAAGGCGGGATGATCAAATCAAGACCGAGGGTATCGTACCTAAATGTGTACAGTACATAAAACAAGATAAATGAGCTTGTAGCGCAGATTGAAATGGGTGTGTACAGTGCGATGTGTATCACAAAGTCATGGCTGCGAGGGGATCAGAGCTGAAAACTAAATATTCAAGGATATGCATCCTATCAAACAGACAGGCAGGTGAGCAGGTGGGTTGCCTTCTTAGTGTGAAATGAAATTAAATTGATAGCAAGAGGCAATATAGGGTCAGAAGGCATAGGATCTGTGCGAGTAGAGATGAGGAACCGCAAAGGATAAACTATTTTGATGGGAGTTGTGTACAGACCTCCTAGCAGTAGTCAGGTTGTGGAGAAGAAAATAAATCAGGAGATAGAAAAGGCAAATAAGAAAGGCACTCTTACAATAATCATGAGGAACTTCAAAATGCAGGTGGAAAATTAGGTTGGTAGTAGATCCTAAGAAAAGAAATTTGTAGAATATCTATAGGGTTTGTTTGGAGCAGCTTTGGTAAAGCTCCCAGGGAACAGGCAACTTAGTAACTTGAGATGAAGCTTCATTCGGGAGCTTATTGTGAAGAAACCCCTCGGGACCGGTGACCATAATATGATAGAACTCACCTTGCAGTTTTGAGAGGGAGAAGCTTGAACCAGGTGTGATGGTATTACAATTGAGTAAAACGAAACTACAAAGACACAGTGGAGAAGCTGGCCAATGTTGATCGGAAAGGGAGCCTAGCAGAGTGGAGCAGCAATAAGAGGGGTTTCTGGGGTTATTTCAGGAGGCACAGCTGAAATGAATCCCGAGGAAGAAACATACTAAGGGGCGGATGAGGCAACTGTGGCTGACATGGAAGGTTAGGGACAATATATAAGCAAAAAAAAAGCATACAGTATAGTGAACATTCGTGGGAGCCAAAGGATTGGGAAATCTTTAAAAACCAGAGAAAAATTGTAAAAGCAATAAGGGTTAAATATGAGGGTAAGCTTGCTAGTGATATAAAAAAAAGTGCAAGTGTGTTTTAGATGATATATAAAAAGGTAAGAGAGTGGCATTGTTCTACCATTAGTACGTCTCCAGCCTCATTTTCCAGCTGTCTAAAGAAATGACTAAGAAACTGACTCAGTCTTCATAGTGGAAGACACCAGTAACATACCAGAGCTTCAAGAGTGGGGGCCATTGGTGATTATATTGACCATCACTAAGGAAAAGCCTTACCGCAGTCATTGTTAAGATTTTACAATCCATTACTACAGATGATCGTGTGAAGTACTTGGAAGCTCATAGTAAGTTAGTTAAAAATCACAACACCAGGTTTAATTGGAAGCACTACCTTTCAGAGCACCGCTCTTTCATGATGAAGGAGTGGCGTTCCGAAAGCTAGTGCTTTCAATTAAACCTGTTGGACTATAACCTGGTGTTGTGTGATTTTTAACTTTGTACAACCAGTCCAACACCAGCATCTCCAAATCATGGTAAATTAGGGGTGATTCACAAGGTTTCATCAATGGGAGGTCGTACCTGACAAATCTGTTAGAATTCTTTGAGGAAGTAACAAGCCAATGGATGGAATTGGCTATTTGGATTTCCAGCAGGCCTTTAATAAGGTGCTGCCAAATAAGATAAAAGGTCATGGTGTTAGGGGCGAGGGTTGAGGAATAGCTGACTGGCAGAAGGCAGAGGGAAGGGATAAAGGGGTCTTTTTCAGAATGGCAGCCAGTACCTTGTGGAGTTCCACAGAGGTCATGTTGGAACCACAACTATCTATGTTATACATGAACCATTTGGAAGAAAGAACTGAGGGCAAAATTGCTAAGATTAAAGAATGACACAAAGTAGCTGGAGGGACAGTTAGTTTTAAGAAAGTGGGGAATCTGCAAAAGGACTTGGAAACATTAGGACAGTCGGCAAAGATGTGGCAGATGGAATACAATGTGTAGAAGTATGAGGTTCTGCACTTTGGTTGAAAGAATAGTTCCATAGACTAATTTCTGAATGGAGAAAGGCTTTGGAAATCTGAAGCACAACTGATCTTGTGCATTCTAGTTCATGATTCTGTTAAGATTAACATGCAGGAACAACTGACAGTTTGGAAGGCAAATGTAAAATTCGCGTTCATTTTGAAAGGGCTAGAATAAAAGGAAATGGATATACTGCTGGGCATATGAAGCCCTGGTCAGACTACATTTGCAATATTGTCAGTAGTATTGGGCCCCTTATCTAAGGGGTCCAGAGGAGGTTTACAAAATGATCCTGGGATGAAGAGCTCGTCATTTGAGGAACGGTTGAGGACTCTGGCTCTGTATTCAATGAAGTTTAGAAGGATGAGGGAGATCTCATTGAGACTTATAGAACATCACAAGGCTGGAAATAGTGGACTTGAAGAAGATGTTTCCACTTGTAAGAAAGACTAGGACCTAAGGGCAAAGCCTCAGAGTGGAACCTTTAGAACTGAGATGAAGAGAAATTTCTTCAGCCAGAGGGTGGTGAATCTGTGGAACTCATTGCCATAGAGGTCGGTGGAGACCGAGTTACTGAGTGTACTTCTGACAGAGATGGGTTCTTGATTAGTAAGTGGATCAAAGTTCACGGGTAGATGGCAGGAGAGTGGGGTTGAGACACATATCAGTCATGACTGAATGATGTAGCTGACTCGATGGAGCAAATGGCCTAATTCTGCTCCTATATCTTATGGTCTATGGTCTTATTTCTCACATCTCAGCTTTGTGGAGCTTGATTTCCAAAACACTCTTTCCATCAGCGTAATGAGAATGGCATGTGGGTTTTTGTATTTTATAAATACTCTTAATTTATCTGGATGGATCGGGGATTCAAATGGACTAATAATTTCTATTCAGTACTGAAGGACTATAGACATTACACAGGAGGACAGTTTGATGCTTATCATGGAAAAGTGACCACCAAAGTAACTTTAAAATAGAATGTTCATTGGCCTCATGCACTTAAATATGTAGATACCCATGCAAAAAATGCTCGATTTCTTCCAAATTGTTTGCACAGTTCAGCTAAATTCTTCATGGATGAAAGAATTAACATATCACTTGTCTGATATTTAATCAAGCACAGTCGTTCTGCTGAATTAAATAAGTGCCTTCTAATGGTCACCTGCTTATTTAAAAAAAATTATTAAATACATGGCTGTTGCTAGGAATAGCCACAGAAATTGCAACAATCTTACTGATTAACAGATACTTAGCAGATTCAATTGCTATGGGACTGGATTCCAATCATGTTAGTTATTTTGTTGCAAAATTAATTTGGAGAAAATAGGACACAATGGCAGTGAAAAAACAATCATAATTATTCCCAATTACTCATCACTCCCAACTCCCTCAACAACTTGAACATGCAAAAATAAATGTCAAACATACATCCTTCAGAACAAAGTAATGGATGCTAACTTCTTGAAAGCTGTTATAACCACTTTAACTAAGCCCACAGATGTAATGTAATTCAAACTGATGATGGTCATCCATGTGCAATATTGAAGATCACTGACTAACTTAGAAACAGGACAGAAATACATGATGCAATTATAGCAATATCACTGAGAACACTTGGCAGCATAGAAACAGTTAAGTACAAATAATTACAATAGAAAATTCAATTTTAAAATAAGGACCAAATGAAAGATAGGTGGTATTATTTATTCAAAACTGTTACACTAAAAAAAACAAACATCTTATGTCCTAGTATAAGACATGTTCTCTCCTATTTAGCCTTCCAGCTTCTACGTTCCATAACCTAACAGTCAATCAAAACTCGGCTGTCTGTACCCTAACTCAAACCAAGTCCATTAATCCATCATCCCTGCACTCACTAATGTATATTAACTACCATTTAAGCAGTTCCTTGTTTTAAAGCTCTCATTTTGATTTCAATCCTCTTCACATCTACCCTTCTTTATACCCTTGCCCACATAAAGCAGGACAACCCAATCCAGCCAACTCCACCCTATCAATTTATCCTCAATCATCATCAAAGTGATAGATTAAGCTCACACTGAGGAACAGACACCAGACCTGAAACATTAACTCTGATCTCTCTTTACAGATGCTGCCAAACCTGCTGAGCTTTTCCAGCAACTTCCTTTTTTTGTTCCTGATTTACAGTATCCGCAGTTCTTTCTGTTTTTATGACAGATCAAGCTATTGGCATGCTATTAAAGGACACTTGCCCAACAATGAAGTACTTATTTGTTTTGGGTTCCACCAGGGCAATCCAGCTCCTGTTCCCATTTTGGCTTCAGTGCAAACAAGGACGAGAGAGGTGAACTTCAGAGGGGGCATCAAGGGCAGCATTTGACTTAGCAAGGCATCAAGGCATCCTTGCAAAACTGGAGTCAATAGCTATAGGGAGAAACTCTTCTGTAGTTGTAACCATACCTAACATGAATGAAGATGGTTGTGGTTGTTAGAAGGCAATCATTTCAGTCCCACGATATCATCATAGGAGTTCCTCAGTGTAGTGCCTAAGCCCTGGCCATCTTCAATGAACTTCGCTCCATCATTAGGTCAAAGTGGAACGATTGCAGATTGTTGCATTTGCAACTCCTCAGAGGTTCCTAATAATATGAGTGCTATTATGATCACTGAATCCCCAAAATTAACATCCTGGATGTTACCACTGACCAGCCATGTAAATATTGAGTATAAAACAGCAAGTCAAAAGGTAGCAATTCTGCAGCAGTAGCATACTTTCTGTCTTCAATGGCTGTCCACTATCTACAAGGCATAAAACAGGAGTGGAATGGAATAACCACTATTTGACTGGTTGGGTACAGCTCCAACAGAACTAAAGAAACTCAAGAACATTTGGGTCAAAGCAGCACATTTGATTGGCATCCTAACCACCATCTTCGAAATTCATTCCTTTTACTACAGATGCCAAGTGGCAAGAGTGTACCATTTACAAGATACATTGAAGCAACTAGCCCACCTTCTCTGACAGCACCTTACAAACCCATGAACTCTATCATCTCTAAGAACAAGGACACCACCATCTGAAAATTCCTCTCCTAGGCACACACCATTCTGACTTAGAACTATATTCACTAGCACAGGGCAAAATCCTGGAACTCCCTTCCTAACAGCACTGTGTGTGTCCCTACACTTCAAAGATTGCAACAGTTCATGCAGGCAACTCACCTCCACACTGAGAGTGCAACTAATGAACCATATTGCAGTCCACAATGAACCTTTCAAATCATTTAGAATTCTTCTTGAATAGAATACAACATTTACTCCAGTAACCAGTCTTTTTCTAATGTCCAAAACATGTAGTATCAAATAGCAAATTTGAAATATATATTTCATAGTACTGTAACTATAAGAATGAATTTTATACATTTGCATATCATTGTTACTATTTTTATTTGTGGGTCTAGAACTCGCAAGCATGGACTTGACATTTTTGCTTACAACTGTCTTGTTGAATGCTGAATCAGTAGCTTAAGGTGAAGATTGCACAATCTCCAGCATGTGGTTTGCCAACTCAACCGTGAACTCTTAAAAGACAAATAAAAACAAATAGGGTTTATTGTGACACTGGAAAAAATCCAGATATTACCACTATGAAGATCTCCTTTTCAAATTCCTGACTAACTTCCTATATTCTCTCCTCAAAATCTCATCCTTATCTCTTCCCATGTCAATTGTTCCAATGCGTTAAAAAAAGCTCCTGTTGATCTCTCTTCCCTCCTAGTTATCCTTGATCTTGGCACAAGGGAGGCAACATGCTGTTCTGATGTCTCACTGTTGGCCGTAGACAGAGGGTAGTAGTGAAGACTTGCTTCCACTTTTCAGATTTGAGGCCTGTGACCAGTGGTGTACCATGAGGATCAATGTTGGATCTACTGCTTTTCATCATTTCTATAAATGATTTGGATGTGAACATAGGAGGTACGGTTAGTAAATTTACAGGTGACACTGAAATCGGAAGTGTAGTGGATAGCGAAGAAGGTTACTTAGAATACAACAGGATCTTGATCAGTTGGGCCAATGGGCCAAGAATGGACAGGTGGAGTTTAATTTAGATAAATATGATGTACTGCATTTTGGAAAGGCAAATCAGAGCAGGACTTATACACTTAATGATAAAGTCTGGGGGTGTGTTGCTAAACAAAGAGACCTTGGAGTGCAGGTTCACTGTTCCTCGAAAGTGGAATCGCAGATAATTGGATAGTGAAGAAGACGTTTGGAATGCTTGCCTTTATTGGTCAGAGCATTGAGTAAATCAGTTGAGAGCCATGTTGCGGCTGTACGAGACATTGGTTTGTCCACTTTTGGAGTACTGCATGCAACTCTGGTATCCCTCCTATCAGAAGAATGTTTTGAAACTAGAAAGGGTTCAGAAAAGATTTACAAAGATGTTGCCAGGGTTTGAGCAATAGGGAGAGCCTGAATAAGCTAGGGCTATTTTGCCTGGAGTGTCAGAAGTTGAAAGGTGACATTTATAAAATCATGAGGGGCATGGATAGAGTAAATAGGTAAGGTCTTTTCCCTGGGGTGGGGAGTCCAAAACATAAGTTTAAGCTGAGAGGGGAAAGAGATAAAAGGGATATAAGGGGCAACCTTTTCACACAGAGAATGTATGGAATGTATGGAATGACCTGCCAGAGGAAGTGGTGGAGGCTAGTACGATGACAACATTTAAAAGGCATCTGGATGGGTATATGAATAGGAAGAATTTAGAGGGATATGAGCCAAATGCTGTCAAATGGGACTAGATAGCTGGTCGGCATGGACAAGTTGGACTGAATGGTCGGTATATATCTATGACTCTGTGACTCTAAGGTTGAGAAGACAGACAGATTTTTAAATCAAGAAGGGTATTAACAAAAGCGATGTTGAAAATTATCAGATCAGTCATGGCCTCATAGCAGAACAAACTTGACATGCTGAATGCTGCTACATCCTATGATCTTACGGTCTTAATTCCGATAAAATGAATGAAACTGTACAGAGCACCCAACATCATCCAAGGCCCTAGAATCAACAATGGCACATAGTGGCCTATTGATCCTGCAAGGTCCTCCCTACTCAGATCTGGAATTGTGCCAAAATTGGGAGAACTGTCACCATAAACCAGTGATGCAATAACCAGGCATAGTCCTTTAGATTATGTCTCAGACACCACCAGGAAAATCCTTCAGGTAGTGGCACAGTAGTATATAATGGGGGAAGAATTACACTGGTAGTACTGTATATGGATTCTGTTCTCCAAGGAGTCTCATGGCATCAGGTCAGAACTGGGCAAAAAAACCTCCTGCTGATCATTCAGTCCTTCACTATTTTAAACACCACTTGGAGGAAGCATTGATTATGGCAAGTATACAGAATGCGCTCTGGTTGGGGATCTTTAATCTTCATCACCAACAGTAGCATGGTAGTACTACACCAACCGTAGCATGGTAGTACTACTACTGAGAGGTCACCGGGTCCGAAAGGACTGTCACTAGTCTGGGACTGAAGAGGGTTGTGAGAAAACCAACAAGTGAAAAGAGAACTTAACCTCATTCTCACCAGTTTATCCATATCAGATACATATGTCCATGACAGTATTTTTAGGAGTGAATATGTTAAAGTCCTTGTGGAAATGAAGCCCCAGTTTCACACTAAGGATAAGCTCCAGTGTCATACTATTACTGTGCTGAATGGGATAAATTTTAAACACATCTAGCAACTTAAGCTTAGGCATCCATTAGGTATTCAACCACAGTCTGTATTTTCATGTTTGGGAATACCCCACTCTACCATTACCATTAAGTGAGGGGATTAACCCTGGTCTCAGTGAAGAATGCAGGCAACACTCAAAAATAAGAGCAAAACTCAAAAATGAGGTATAAACCTGGTGAAACTACAGCACAGGACTACCTGCTTGCCAAGCAGCATAAGCAGCAAGTAAAGAAAGAGCTAATGGATTAGAATGACGTCTGAAGTCCTACCACGAGTGATCATGGTGTCGAACTATTAAGTAATTCACTGGAGGAAAATGCCCCACAAATATCCCCATCCAGCAAAACCAAGGAATTCGTCACTGACATTTGGCAGGATGTTATTCATGCCCACCCTACACATTAACGGCACAGAGGTGGAACGAGTGGAGAGTGTCAAGCTCCTGGGAATGGTCGTCAACAACAAACTTTCTTGGACTCTTCATGTGGACGCTCTGATTACAAAGGCCCAACAATGTCTCTTCTTCCTCAGGCAGCTGAAAAAAATTGGCATGACGGTGAATAGCCTTGCCAACTTTTATAGGTACGCCATCGACAGCATTCTGTCTGAATGTATTACTACCTGGTATGGCAACTGTACCATTCAAGATTGGAGACGGTTACAGAGAGTGGTGAACTTAGCCCAGACAATCACAAAGGCCAACCTCCCATCTATAGATTTCATCTACCAGGCCCGCTGTCAAGGAAAGGCTGCCAGCATTCTCAAAAGATCCATCCCAGCCTGGCAATGCTTTCCTACAATCTCTACTATCAGGGAGAAAGTACAGATGCCTGAACACACGCACCAGCTGATTTTGAAACAGTTTCTATCCTACTGTTGTTGGAATATTGAATGGACTCTCAAACTCTTAGCATTCACCTGTACCTGTGTTTTTGTTTTGCGGCTATTTACCTATTATTTACTTATCCATGCTATTTAATAATGTGATCTGCCTGTATTGTTCACAAGATAAAGCTTTTCACTGTGCCTCGGTTCATGTGACAATAAATTCAATTCAATTCATCCTCAATAATGGGAGAGCCCAACAGATTTTTGTGGGTGGGTTGTGGGTGTCACTGGTTGGCCAACATTTATTACCCATCCCTAGTTGTCCTTGAGAAGGTGCTGGTGAGCTATGTTCTTGAACCCCTGCAGTCCACCTGCTGTGGGTTGACCCACAATGGCATTAGGGAGGGAATTCCAAGAATTTGACACAGCAACAGTGAAGGAATGGTGATATATATCCAAGTAAGGATGGAGGTGGCTTGAAGGGGAACTTGAAGGTGGTGGTGTTCCCACATATCTGTTGCCCTTGTCCTTCTAGATGGAAGTGATTGTGGATTTCGAAAGTGCCATCTGAGGATCTTTGGTGAATTGCTGCAGTGCATTTTGTCATCAGTGGAAGGAATGGATGCTTGTGGATGTAGTGCCAATTAAGCGGGCTGCTTTGTCCTTGATGGTGTCAAATTTTTTGAGTGCTGTTAGTTCTGCACTCAACCAGGCAAGTGAGGACTATTCCATCACCCTTCTGACATGTGCCTTGTAGATGGCATTCAGGAGTCAGGAAGTGAGTTATTTGCCACAGTAATCCTAGCTCCTAAACTGCTCTTGTAGCCATTTTGTTTATGTGGTGAGTCCAGTTGAGTTTCTGGTTAATGATAATACTCAAGATGTTGACAGTGGGGGAATTCAGTGATGATAACACAGCTGAATGTCAAGGGGCAATGGTTAGGTTGTCTCTTACTTGTGATGGTCAGAGCCTGGCATTTGTGTGGCACGAATGTTATTTCACACTTGTCAGCCCAAACTTGGATATTGTCCAGATTCTGTTGCATTTGAACATGGACTGCTTCAGTATCAGAGGAGTTGCGAATGGTGCTGAATATTGTACTATCATCGGTGAGCATCCCCACTTCTGACCTTATGATAGAGTAAGATCATTGATGGAGCAGCTGAAAATTGTTAGGCATAGGAAACTAATCTGAGGAACTCCTGCAGAGATGTCCAGTGTCCAACAACCATGACCATTTTTCAATGTGTCGGTGTGACTCCAACCACCGGACAGTTTGCACCCCCATGCTCCCCCCCCCGATGCCCATTGATTCCAGTTTGCCTTGGACTCCTGGATGCCACACTTGGTCAAATCCAGCCTTGATGTGAAGAGCTGTCACTCTCACCTCACCTCTGGCATTCAGCTCTTTTGCCCATGTTTGGACCAAGACTGCAATGAGGTCAGGAGCTGAGTCAGCCTGGTGGAACCCAAACTAGGCGTCACCGAGAAGGTGCTGCCTGATAGCACTGTTCATGACACTTTCCATTACTTTACTAATAATCAAAAGTAGACAAATGGGACAGTAATTGATCAGGTTGGATTTGTCCTGCTTTTTATGTACAGGACACACCTGAGCAATTTTCCACATTGTTGAGTAGATAGCATTGTTGTAATTGTATTGGAACAGCTTGGCTCGGTAAGTGGCAAGTTCTGGATTACAAGTCTTCAATACTATAGCCAGAATGTTGTCAGGGCCCATAGCGTTTGCAGTATCCAATGTTTCCAACTGTTTCTTGATATCGGATGGAGTGAATAGACTTGGCTGAAGACTGGTAGTAAACGTAGGAATGAAGCATTTGCAAGCATCTTCAGCCAGTTCAATTCAGTCCACATGATATTAAGAAGCAGTTGAAGAAACTTGATACTGCAAACACTATTGGTCCTAACAACATTCTGGCAATAGGTTAGAAGACTTGTGTTCCAGGAATAGCTGCGTCCCCAACTAACCTATTCTAGTTTAGTTACAACACACTAACATCTACCTTGCAATGCAGAAAATTGCCCAGGTATGTCCTGTCTACAAATCCGACCCAAATTACCAAAGACTGGTCTATTCTTAAAGTTATGGAAGATGTCAGCAATGCTATCTATTAGCATTTACTCAAATATAACCAGCTCACTATACTCCATTTGGGTTCTGCCAGGCCAATTCAAATGGACAAAAGAGGCAAACTCCAGAGGAGAAATAAGGGTGACTGCCCTTGACCTCAAGGCAGCATTTGACACAGCATGGCATTAGGAGTCAATGGAAATTAGTGACATTTCTCCACTGGTTGGAATCATAGTTAGTACTTTGGAATATGGTTTTGTTTGCTCAAGAACTATCCTCTCAGCCACAGAACATCAAAGCAGGTGTTCCTCAAGTTCAAGCCAATACCATCCTGATTTTGAATTACATCACCATTCTTTTACTGATACTAGGTCAAAATCACTGAACCTCCTTTCAAACACATTACAGGCATCCCTAAGCCACCTAGTCTGAAGCAGGGCATGCAGAAAGTTTACAACTGGGTTCTCCAGGGCAATTGCAGATGAGCAATAAATGCTGGCTTGGCCAGCAATGTCCATATTCCCATGAATGAATTTTTAAAATGAAGCCATTTGACCTGCTGTAGCCACATTAGCTCTCTGCTCCTTTCACTACCTTTTTTCCTTTCTCATAGCCCTGCAAATGTTTTCACTTAAAGTGGTTATTTCATTTCTTTTTGAAAGCTATGATTAAATCTGCCTCCACTACGTTCTCAGGCAGTACTTTCCAGGTGGTAATCACTTGCTGCAAAAACTCTCTTTCTAATGTTGTCATTCATCCTTTCATCATTCACTTCAATATAGTATCTTGTTGTTCTTGAACCCTCTGCCAACAGGGCAATTTCTGTTATTCATTCTGTCTTGACCCCCTCATTACTTTGAACACCTCCAAATACATAAGACCTGAACAATTTCCAGGCTTGTGCTGACAAGTGGCAAGTAACATTCACTCCACACAAATGCCAGGCAATAACAGTCTCCAATGAGAGACAATCTAACCATCATCCATTGACATCCAATAGCTTTGTCATCACTGAATCCCCCACTATCAACATCTTGAGGGTTACTGTTGATGGAAACTGAACTGGACTAACGAATATAAAGACAGTGGCTATGGCAGCACATCAAGGCTCGGAACGCTGCAGCAAGTAACTCACCTTCTAACTCTCTAAAGTGTATCCACAAGGAATGTGATGGAATATTCCCCACTGGCCTGCATGGTTGCAGCTTCAACACTACTGAAGAAGCTTGACACCCTCTAGCACAAAGCAGCTTGCTTGATGGGTGCCATTCACAAACACCTGTTGTCTCCGTCAATAACACTTAGTAGCAGTAGTGTATACTATCTACAAGATGCATTGCAGAAATTCACAAGAAATGGCCTATATGAGTTCAAGAACAGCTTTGTCTTACATCTAAAGATTTGTATCCTTTTCTCTGAAGGTTCCAACTTTAATACTGAGATAAGGAATGATTCTCACTGTACGCAAAATTTGCTTTGTTAAGATTTTTCGAGAACAGATTTCAATCAAATAATTGTCATGCTTGGTACAACATTCTCTGTAACTCTAAAGAGTACACTTACCTAAGACAATATCAAGAAAGGAATCCAAAGGATTCAATTACAAAAAAGCTTCATGATTGTGGGATCTACACAAAAGCATTTTAACTTTCTTGAAGTAGTGTGTGTCTCTTAGTCAACACATCTCTGCACTGTTTCCCCAATTCATTCTACTGAAATTTCACTTGCCATTTGTCTGTCCATTGCATTAACTTTGTTCATTTGAGGTCATCATTATCCTCCGCATTGATTGCTAAACATCTAGATTTTGAGAGTGGTGTGAGAGATATTGATGATTTCAAACCTTTCAAATCTTGTGTAAAGACTTATAGTTTTGGAAATTGTCTTTTTTTTACAAAATAATAGTAATTAATGTATATCAAGAAAATCAGTGATCTTGGTATCAACCTCTGGGAAGCCCCAATGTATACCTTTCTCTCGTCTGCAAATAAGCATTCATCACTATTCTGTTTTTGGCCACACGACTAATTTTATATCCTTGCTGCCACATAGAAACCACATAAAAGCTCACTATGACCTTATAAGAAAACTCAAATTAGTTAAACACAATTTGTCTTTATAAAATCCATGTTGGTGTTCCTTCATTAATCCACATTTGCCCAAGTGACTGTTAATTTTGGCTCTGGTTATTGTTCCAAAGATAAATCTTTCTTTTTTATCAAGTATATGCATGTTAGGAATCAGACGGAATTTTATGTTGTTAATGTTAGAGCTTTCTTTTTGCTAGTACTGAATAAATGTGTGCCTCTTTTACAAAGCCATTGTCTATACCTGTGGTTCATTCAGATAAATTGCCCGTTTAATTAATTAATCACTAAGGATGTAGGAATAATATTTTTCCCAAATTAAAGAATGAAATAATTTTGTATCATTATCCCTACAATATGCATTGATACATTTCGAATTATTAAAATATATTGAACAGGATAATGTCATAGCACAAATATGTACTAAGAACTTGAAGCAAAATAACTATAGTCTATATTTATCCCTTAATAACTGTATATTTCTAAATTGTAGTAGCTAGCTTTTAAGCACTTAGCTATTTTGAAACAAATACAAGATTCAAGAAAAGTGAAGAAAGTTATCTCAGATATTAAAAATTTACATTAAAATGGCAAATAAAACATGACTTTACTGACAATTTAGCAGTAAAATATTTAAATTATTCAAAAGGTTGGCAGTAATGCAGGACATGTAAAATTTCTCACTTCACTGAAATAAATGATCCCCATAATCTGAACAGGCTATCAAATGTAGTAGCAGTAAGAATAGATGCAAGAGGAATATCTAAGTTATTGTTTTTTCCCTCAAAAAAACTTTATTCCCAAAATAGAATCACACTGCATTCATAAAATATATTAGTTCAAAGTACATCTCAGTTTAAAATAAACTCAAACACAATAAATCATATTCAGTTCAAAGTTTGTGCGAAGATTTATAGTTCGGGTGCTCGTTGTTGTGGTTCTGTTCGCCGAGCTGGAAGCTTTTGTTGCAAACGTTTCGTCCCCTGGCTAGGCGACATCATCAGTGCTTGGGAGCCTCCTGCGAAGCGCTTCTTTGATGTTTCCTCCGGTGTTTATAGTGGCCTGTCCCTGCCGCTTCCGGTTGTCAGTTTCAGCAGAAGTGTTGGTATATTGGGTCCAGGTCGATGTGTTTGTTGATGGAGTTTGTGGATGAATGCCATGCCTCTAGGAATTCCCTGGCTGTTCTCTGTCTGGCTTGCCCTATAATGGTAGTGTTGTCCCAGTCGAATTCATGTTGCTTATTGCCCGACAATAAGCAACTATGATAGTAGTGTTGCCCTATGATAGTAGTGTTGTCGGGCAATAAGCAACATGAATTCGACTGGGACAACACTACTATCATAGGGCAAGCCAGACAGAGAACAGCCAGGGAATTCCTAGAGGCATGGCATTCATCCACAAACTCCATCAACAAACACATCGACCTGGACCCAATATACCAACGACTACAGCGGACAGCTGAAACTGACAACTGGAAGCGGCAGGGACAGACCACTATAAACACCGGAGGAAACATCAAAGAAGCGCTTCGCAGGAGGCTCCCAAGCACTGATGATTTCGCCTAGCCAGGGGACGAAACGTTTGCAACAAAAACTTCCAGCTCGGCGAACAGAACCACAACATCATATTCAGTTAAATGTTTGGCTACAGCTGTATTAGAACATCAAGGATCTTTGAAATGAATTGATTAGATTTCAGATGTGTGGAGACATTAGAGGAAAGTGGGATTGCATTCCTCAGAGCAAAGAATGCTAAGAGTAGATTTAATAGAGGCTTATCAAAAACTACGAAGAATTTAGAAAGAGAAGTAGAAAGAGTTTCAATAATTAAAGAGCACTGAATTGAGATATCAGCAAACAAACATAGGGTTGAGGGCAGATTGGATGGGTGAATTTATTTAATGCAGAGAGTTATGATGTCTGGAATACACTGCTTGAAGGGTATTATAAACAGATTCAATCATAAATTTCATTAGGGAAATGAAAAGGAAAAGTTCCAGTTATATGCAGTGTAATTAACTGGATAGCTCTTTCAAAGACCTGGCATAGCCATAATGGGCTGAATAGCCTTCACCTATATTGTCTGATTCAGTGCTTAAGTGTTCTAACTCAATATGGTAAAAGTTTACAAGCAATTGAAATCCATTTTATTAAAAATAATTCCTCCCTTTCTTTTTTTAGTGAATATATTTCACGTTGTGTGTTTTAGGTTGAGAATTGTAAGAATGGAAAAAATGAAAGTACATCTTATGAGTAAAGGTATAAACACAAATTAGTACAGAAAATATTTTCATATTTATGTGCTTATTTAAAATTCCACTGTTATGTTAGAGACAGTAGACCTCTTATGATATCAGGATAATGACAATTAAGTTGATGGGAAGCATTTGTTATAATCTAAGTAATTTCACTGTATAAAAGTTTTTTGTCTCTATTTTTTGTATGCATTGACAGATTCATTGTAAAGGTCAGTACCTGTTTAAATAGTAGAGAAATGTGATTCAAGTATATTAAGACTTCCTCCAGTAACATTTGTGAAGTAATTTCCTTGCTGCAGTTACTGTTGTAGCATTGAACGATGTAAGATAGTTATTATACCTTACTATTTAAACAGTTTGCAAGACTTTTCAGTTAAAGTCTTCAACAAACTGAAGAAACGAGCAACACTCCTCTGAATGCACTTTCAATCACAATAACCATTCTATTGTTGTGCGTTGCTTTTAAATGGCTCAGCAATAATTTTCCACAGTTCCTGGAAGGAAAACCACAAAAAATCAATACACTTTGAAAACAAAAATACGAGAAAGCTTTTCATCAAAAGACAGTCATATTGTATAAATTACATCACATTAGATGCAAGTCAGTCATGACAGTAGCCTTTCAAGCAGGGATAAGTACCAAGACGCTTTTTGTCACAAAAAATGTATCCGAGCATACAGAAAATATACTACCACAAGATGGCAATCCAAATTCAAACAAAGGCATCTTTCACGGTAGGGTTGTTTTGCTTATATGAGTTGTAATTTCAAGATCCCCTCCTGCAACTGTATTTTCACACCATTAGTGCCATTTTATATGTTTAACAATATGATTAGAAAACTCAATACATGTCTTTTAGTCTCACATATGCTATTGTGTTTTCAAGCATCCTGGCTCGGATCTTCTGAGGACCGGCAACTATCACATATTGCTGCTTTGCTTAAATGTTTCTCTGCCTTGATGCTGCTCTGCATTTTTTGTGGGGAGTTTGGAGTGGAGAAGAGTTGAGGGGAGAATAGGTCACCCCCTCTTGTAAAGCACTTGCTTAGTTTAACTTTAAAAGTGTAAAGTTTAAAGTGAAACAATGGTAAGCTTAACAAACCAGTGTTAATGTCTGTAAATAGGTGAAAGGACAAGTATTAGTGAATGGGTGAATGAATGGATGGGTAGGATGGTGAGTAGTAGATGAGTGTGTAAGTCAGTAATGCTAAGTGGGTGAGGTGTCAAATGAGAGCTAATAGATGGGTAGAATGGTCGGTGTAATCAGTAGTAGATAATGTTAGATAATAAACAGATAGGGAGACTGATAAGTGAGGTGGCAGATAGTTGGGTGGTAGTTGCATTTGAGGTGAGGTGGTTAGGCTGGTAGCTACTTGAGAGGGAAGGGATATGAGACAGTCATGACTATTTCAGGAAGGGCGGGTGATTGGTGGGCATTGCGTAGTCAGGAGGGGTAGATGGGTCAGGATTGGGAGAGCATTCAGGGTGTGGGAGAAATGGTTAGGGTAGACAGGTCGGGGGAATTACATTCAGAGGGTTGTTAGGTGGAAGAATGGTAGTCAGATTGGATTGCGAGGTAGTTCAGAAGAGAAGGAGGTAGTCAGGAGGTCAAGTATGATGTTGGGTATTCAATAGCAGCTTGTAAGCAGGCGGAACATATCCAGTAATCCTTTTAGTTATATAAAATGCATGTAATACACTACTGTGATTTATGGGAAGGATGGGAGGGAATCTAATTTACTCAGGAGTTAGATTAGGATTGTCATCATCTGTGGCCAGAGAAACAGAGGTAACGTTGAAGAGTAGTCACACCAGACTCAATGTTAATGCTTTTTCTCTCTCCATAGGTGCTATCAGACCTGCTGAGTTTCTCCAGCATTTTCCATATTAGTTTCAGATTTTCAGCATCCTCAGTATTTTTTTATTATTGTTGGATTAGAATTGGTTTGTCAAACATTTCCTGGATAATGATAAGAACAGTTTAAGTGTCTGAAGTCTTCCAACTCTAGTTCAGATTAGGAAATTTTTGTGGAGGATATTAGGGAACAGGGAAATTATCTGTTGGAAGTTCTAAACTTCCTGGGCAATTTCTACGTAAGCCAATACATTAGGATTTTGGAAGGATCCAAAAGCATATCACAGTTATATGTATAGGCTGTGAAGATCAAGAGACTGGAAGACGTGGGTGATAATATTTCTGAATGAAAAGGTGGAAATTAAAAAGGACATATTGATGGGCTCACTTTCAGTACCAGAGAGATTGATTGGCAGAATTTAAAAGGATGCTCAAACTTGAAATGACAACTTTCTGTGGAGAATTTAATGCATGTACTCTCTACAACTACTGGAACTGCACATCACCAATGCATGAAAAGATGGACATTGAGATATCTCTTTTGCAATGCTAATGGTGGAGGGGTAAATCTAAGATGATTTCCAGATGAAGCAGCAAATCTGCCCCTGCCTAATGCTATGACGTTACTCCCTCTCCTTACCTCTTGTACTAAAAGACCATTACTTTGTTTGAATGATTTCAGATTCTGGCCCAGTGTTCTTGGAACCTTTTCTCAATAGCGTGCAGTAACATTTGTTATGTTTCTCCAATTCTCCAGAATTTGAAAACCCCTCTCAAAACGCTGTTGGGCTGTGAGACCTTTTCACACTACTGAAAAACCCTGTCAATTATGTTGCAGTATGCTCTGAGGTATTAACTGCACGCTGTATTAGCAGCAGGAATGGAGGTGTAAAACAGAGATTTAAGCAACAAGATTATCCGCAGTCTTCAACTGTTCCTTTTCGGAAAGTCCAGGTGTTTTATGGTTGAAGAAATTTCTTCAAGAAGTGTAAATTCAATGCTCAATCAGGTATAGAAAGTGTAATAAAAGTGGAATAAAAATTGATTCAGAGAGATAATGCTGTATAGATAGTCTTTTGAATTTTATTGAGATTTTTGAAAAAGTAGCTTAAGCATTGAACAGCGGAATTAAGCTTACTTACATAAATGACTGCTAGCTTAAATTGAAGCTCAAGGAATTGAAGGCATATTATTAAAGTGATTATGAAACTGACTGCATTGCAGGAGACAGAGAGAATAGAAATAATGGGGATGTACTCTAATTGTCAGGATGCGATTAATGGTGTGTGAAAGCAATCTATGTTGGGATCTTAATTATTTAATGTATATATTAATAACTTAGATGGAACAAAGAGGTACATATCCTAGTTTGCCAATAACACAAAGTTATGTAGTATTAGTATTGGTGTGGCTATAAGCATAGAATTAAAAAATGATATTAATGAATTAATGGAAAAAGTGTGGCAAATAATTTTTAATGAATGTCATGATAGCTCATCCACTATGGACCTAAACAAGTTAGTTTAGAATACTTTCTAAATGGTGAAAAGTTAGAAACAATTATGTCTAAAGAGACTTGAGACTCAAGGTATATAGATTGTTAAATTTTCATGACCAGGTACAGAAAATAATCATGCAGGATAATACAATGATAATCTTTACATCCAAAGAATTAGAATATAAATGAATACACAATACCCTGGTTAGATCACACCTAGAGTACTGTGGGAAGTTTTGGGCACTACACTTTAGAATATGTTTAGTGGTCATAGTGAGTTCATAGAGTAGATTTACGAAAATAATACCTGGATTACAAGACTAGTTGAGCAATTGCATAAACTATGCTTGTATTCCCTGAAATTTGGGAGGTAAAAGGGTGGTTTAATCAGTTTAAGTAATTAAGGGGAATTCATACTGTTCCAAATGTGAAAACCATTTCTACTGGAATGGGTGTCTAGAGGGGGTATCACGCAAAATATTAAAGCCAAGCCTTTCATGAGTAATGCTAGAAAACACTTGGTGCATGAAGAATGGTAGAAGTTTAGAACTCTCTTCTAAAATAGGACTTGATGCTATGTCAGTTGTTAAATCTGATATTATAAAATTAGTTAAAAGATATGGAGCAAAGCCACTGATTCGCAATGATCCCAATGAACGGCAAAAATGGCCCAATGCAGTCCAGATATAAACCCAAATCAGGGACTCGTGTAAGGTTGCTTATCTTTGGTTCACAAGTGACAGCAAATATCATTTGCCTCAGTGTCATTTTGATCTAAACTATTCTGAATTATTCTACTATCCCTGCTTCCCCAATAGTCAATTGGCCTTTTGATCACTGGTAGCCACATCACGTGTTGATTTATTATATGTTTACAGAAAGCGTTTTTGTTTGAACTGCTTTATATTTACTTCTTCTGGGTTTCCTTATATTTCCTTATTGCTTTCCTAATTGGTTTTATAATTTTCCTGATTCATTTTAATAGTGCCATCTCCCACTTTCATCTGTCTTGGAAATGCTAAATATTTCTGTTTGGCTTTGAATGTGATTTGTCCTACCATTTTTCTGTAGAACATCAGCCTTAAATACATTTTTTTTCTTTCCATCTTACTTAAATATACTTGATTTGATCCCTTTGCAGCCTGAGTTAAATATTTCCTATTGTTACTCAATTACTATTTGCTATTGTTTGTTCCATTTATATCATGGAAAGGTTTCTTCTGCCCCACAATATTTTGTTTTCCCTTCTGTATTACATTTGCTAACCTAAATTGATAGCCTGGAAAATCGATAAATCATAAGATTCTGCTCTTAATAACTAGTGCCACTTTTGAGTAATGTTCTGCTGATGAAACCTGAAGTTGAAGAAGGCTGCAGAAGATTGCCAAAGGTTGACAGGATGCCAATAATCAGGACATCAAAAATTTAAATTCCACAGAACTGAATTATTCCACCATTCCTCAAAGTTTAATAGCACTTACCAACTGTTCCACTCGCTCATAAGAAAGGAACTGTGGAAACGAACTTTTGATGGGTTCCACAATAAATTTAGTTCTCCCATCACAGATGTTTTCCAAGTCAGCCAAACACAATCGAAAATGATCATATGCATCACATGTAACATCCATTTTTCTCAAGGTAAAGTTGAGCCTGAAAATACATTATAGCTTTAACAAATTCTCTTGCTATAAAATTACGGATATAGTTAAAGATTTGTTATGACTAACACAGATCAATCATCCAAAGGATTTATTTTCTGAATGCTTGGCTAGTTTCATTCCTTCCTAACAAAATGCACAAATGTCCATGTAAGGATATGTGATTCCACTGAGATCTCGTTCCATGATATCACCTTTGGGGGAAAAAAAAGAAAAGAATTGGGAGTAATGCTAGCATAATGAATATTCGGAAAACGTTCTCCCAAAACATGATGGGAATGAATCAGATTCCCTATTGTTAGTTGTTATCTGGAAAATTGTTCCAAAAACTTCCATTTGGATTTGCACTGTCCAGTACCTTATCTGGAAGTAATTGATACTAAGATCTAGTATCATAAGTGAGAAAAGTTCCCTTCCTAATCACCAACTTATCAATTTTATAACTCCAGAAAAATAAAACATTAGTTCAGTAATAATCAAATCATGGCTCGCGAGCCAAACCTGACTTGCTATATGATCTTATTTTGTCTTTCTTCATAAAAGACAGATGATCTGAGGGTGGGTTCATTGGATTTCTGAAAAAAGATTCTGATAGTACTATGGACATTTTCAAGAGTTCACGATGATGCCATGCAATGCCTGATCCCAAGAGTGCTGCACTCATCCTTCAGTTAAAACTGCTTAGGAACGAACAAAACTGAAAATCTAGACCTGAAATGCCAAGCTGACTAATAATACTGTGTGCTTCTAGTGAAAAAGCTGTGGGTATACCTAAGCCTGAGACTTCTATTCTATGTCCATAATTTCATTCGCAGAGAGGCTGTACAGGTCTAATTTTTTAATACTACAGCTCACCTCACTGATGTGTCATCACTCTGCAGAAGCAAATGAATAGCTTACTTTGGGGTAAATGACCAATCAAACTCTCAAAGGTTGAATGAAATTTCCAATAATTTTGTCCTACCTACAGTTACCTTCCAATCAACAAGGCAGTTCACCCTAACTCCAGCAACATTACTGGCATGCCTTTTCATCATGCCCCCAGTAGCCATAATGCTGTTGCAATCAACATTCATTATTAGAGGAATAAAGAGAAATAAAGAGAAAAAAGAAAAACACTAGAAGAGGGGAAAGTGAAAAGCTAAATAGTGAATAAGATTAGAATTAATGAAAACAGAGCAAGGAACTGGCATAAAAGTGAAGGAAGAAAGCTGAACAATAGTGTAAAAGAAGACAGGCACATACTATGAAGGGAGGAAGATGAGAGCAGTTGAAGATTCAGTCGTAATATAACTCCGGTAATGGGGTAAAACAGTTTGTGTTTCTCATGCACAGCTGCAGTCTAACTACACTCTTTATGAGCTGGAGCGTGCTCATTGGCTACAATATAACAACACAATCATAATTGTAATAATTTTTCAGTTACTCAAGAAGGTCGGACATCCCTGCCTGAAGTGATTTGAACAGTATTATTGATGAAATATTCTATGAAACAACTTTCCCCTCTGCAGGAAACAGATTGCATTTATTAATTTCAGCTAGAAGTAGAAATGTATATTAACAGTAACTTTTATCGCACATGTAGCATTATACTGTGCATTGGTTTCTGATACATTTGTGCAATAACCAGAACACTCAAAACAAAATACACTATCACTATTTGGTGATTTTCTTCTTGGACTTACCGTTTCTCTACAGAAAGATATATGGTGCTTGGATTTTTCAAATTGCTCAAAATTCTGTAGATGGTCTGAAAAAATGCATCTGTCAAATCATCATCATAGAATACTGCAATAAGAAACAGAAAAGGACATTTCTATAAAATGCCTCATCCACACACTTGATGCTCAAACTAAAACAATCACTGCCTAAGTAGGTGGCATGGTGGCTCAGTGATTAGTACTCCTGCCTCACAGCGACAAGGACCTGGGTTCAATTTAACTCTCAGGCGACTGTCTTTGTGGAGTTTGCACATTCTTCCCTTGTCTGTGTGGGTTTCCTCCAGGTGCTCCAGTTTCCTGCCACAAAGATGTGCAGGTTAGGTAAATTGGCCATGCTAAATTGCCGATAGTGTCCAGGAATGTGCAGTCTAGGTGGATTAGCATGGAAATTTCAGGGTTACAGGGATAGGGTAGGGGGTTGTGGGTCTTGACAGGATGCTCTTCAGAGGGTTTTCATGAATGGCCTGCTTCCATACTGTGGGTATACTATGATTCTAAGATGACTCCACTTCAGATGTTTAAGGTCACTTGACAAAGCACTACAATGCATTAATTGAATATGTTGACCAAATAAGATTCTGATATAGAACTAATGAACCAATTCAGAATTACAGACATAAGAACAGCTGAAGGTCCCTATGACATGAATGCGTTTTGTTTGTTCAGCACTTTTCTAACAAAGCCAATAGCCAAAGTACTAATGGAAGGTTTCTGACATTTTATTCTATCTTTGCTTTGAAGGAAGGGTCCTGGAATCACATAATACATGCATGACTTTGCAGGCTGACTGTCTTTCATTAGCATTAGAAATATTGCAGTTTTGATTGGTGTTTTAATTTTCCTTTTGAATAACCAATATCTTTTTGAGTAGATTCTAAAATGCACTGACATCTCTCAGCCTCGTTCCAGAGGCTCAATCATAATATCATAGAATCCTAGTATGGAAGTAGGCCATTTGGCCCATTGAGTCCACAGCGACCCTCCAAAGAGCATCCCACCTAGACCCACGCCTTAACCCTGCATTTCCCGTGGCTAATCAACCTAGTCTGTACATCCCTTGACACTATGGGCAATTTAGCATTGCCAATCCAACTATCCTGCATATTGTTTGGACTTTGGGAGGAAACCGGAGCACCAGGAGAATGTGCAAACTCTACTCATCGAGTCACCAGAGAATGGAATCAAACACTGGTGCTTTGAGGCTGCAATGCTAATCACTAAGCCAATGTGCTGCCCTAAAATGTAAAAATCTAAAATATGTAAATATTTATGTAAAATGATACACTCTAATATGTAAACCTATTTTGTAAAACTAATATGTAAAACGATACACTCTTTCCCAATTTAACTTATTCTTTAGCATGTCCTTTTGGAGACTGAAATAAATGTTCCACTTGTTTTGAAAAGGAAAAGCTGTTTCTCAAAGGAAAGCAACAAATGCAATGTTAATGACTGTTATTTGCTGAACAATGTCCACAATGCAATGGACAAAAATGGAAACCTACTACAGCACAATCCAATCTCCCATGTGATCAAATGTCCTTGGAAAGAAAACAAGAAAACATTTAATCTAATGTCTGCAACTGGCTTGTGAAGATAAAGCTGAGACAAAAAACAGTGGATATAAATAAACAATTAACTGATTAAAAACTATTTTCTAATGAATCTGTTCAGGGATGTTATTACACACCTCTGGGACAGGTGGGATTTGAACTCAGGCCTTCTGATAAATGGAAAGGAACTTATCCTAAGCAACTATGGAACTTATCCGTGTTAGGGAATTCGAGCTGGAGCTGGATGAACTGTGGATCATTCGGGAGGCTGAGGGGGTAATTGAGAGGAGTTACCGGGAGTTGGTCACTCCTAAGGCTCAGGACAAGGATAGGTGGGTTACAGTTAGGGGGAGGAAAGGGCCCAAACAGAGAGTGCAGAGATCCCCTGTGGACATTCCCCTCAGCAATAAGTATACCATTTTGGATACTGCTGGGGGGATGACCTACCAGAGGAAAGCCATAGTAGTCAGTTCTCTGGCACTGAGCCTGACACTTGGCAAAGAAGGGAAGGGAGCAGAATAGAAAAGCACTCGTGGTAGGGAACTCGATAGTTAGGGGAATTGACAGGAGATTTTGGGTCAGGATCGGGATTCCCGGAAGGTATGTTGCCTCCCTGGTGCCAGGGTCCGGGACGTCTCCGATCGGGTGTATAAGGTTCTAAAAGGGGAGGGCGAACAGCCAGAAATCGTGTTACATGTTGGCACTAATGATATAGCCAGGAAAAGGATTGAGGATATAAAAAGTGATTTCAGGGAGTTAGGATGGAAGCTGCAAAGCAGGACGAACAGAGGAGTGTTCTCTAGTTTACTACTGGTGCCACGAGATAGCGAGGCGAGGAACAGGGAGTGGGCGCAGCTTAACACGTGGCTGCACAACTGGTGTAGGAGGGAGGGCTTCAGATATGTCGATAATTGGGATGCCTCCTGGGGAAGGTGGGACCTGCACAAGAAGAACGGGTTGCATCTGAACTGGAAGGGGACCAATGTCCTGGGTGGAAGGTTTGCTCGAGTAGTTCGAGAGGGTTTAAACTAGTATGGCAGGGGGGTGGGAACCTGAGCTGTATACCAGAGGTGAGAGTTGATGCAGATAAGGCAATAGCAAGAGGTAGACCAGCTAGTGGGAAGGATTTTCCTTGGAAGGAACCAAGGGATCAGTTAAAGTATGTTTGCTTTAACACAAGGAGTATCAGAAATAAAAGTGACGAAGTTAGAGCATGGATCAGTACCTGGTGCTATGATGTTGTGGCCATAACAGAGACATGGGTTTCTCAGGGGCAGGAATGGTTGCTGGATGTTCCAGGGTTTAGAGCATTTAAAAAGAATAGGGAGGGGGGGAAAAGAGGAGGGGGTGTAGCACTACTAATCAGAGAGGGTATCACAGCTACAGAAGCTTCCATTGTCGAGGAAGATCTGCCTACCGAGTCAGTATGGGTGGAAATTACGAACAGCAAGGGAGCAGTCACCTCTTTAGGGGTTTACTACAGGCCCCCCAATAGCAGCAGGGAGATGGAAGAAAGCATAGGTCGGAAAATTTTGGAAAAGTGTGGATATAGTAGGGTTGTTGTAATGGGTGACTTTAACTTTCCCAATATTGATTGGAATCTCCTTCGAGCAGAAGATTTGAATGGAGCTGTTTTGTAAGGTGTGTTCAGGAGGGTTTCCTAACTCAGTATGTTGGCAGGCAGACGAGGGGAGAGGCCATTCTAGACTTGGTGCTCGGAAACGAGCCGGGGCAGGTATCAGATCTTGTGGTGGGAGAGCATTTTGGTGATAATGACCACAACTGCCTCACATTCTACATAGCTATGGAGAAGGAGAGGATTAAATGGGAGAATATTTAATTGGGGAAGAGGAAACTATGATACGATTAGACATGAGTTAGGAAGCATGGACTGGGAGCAATTGCTCCATGGAAAGGGCACTATAGACATGTGGAGACTGTTTAAGGAACAGTTGTTGCAAGTGATGAATAAATATGTCCCTCTGAGACAGACAAGAAGTGGTAAGATAAAGAAACCTTGGATGA
>NC_057730.1:26270807-26291347 GCF_004010195.1 Chiloscyllium plagiosum
TTCAACCTGAATAAATGCGAGGTGATGCATTTTGGAAGGTTGAATTTGAAAGCTGAGTACAGGATTAAGGATAGGATTCTTGGCAGTGTGGAAGAACAGAGGGATCTTGGTGTGCAGGTACATAGATCCCTAAAAATGACCATCCAAGTGGACAGGGTTGTTAAGAAAGCATATGGTGTTTTGGCTTTCATTAACAGGGGGATTGTGTTTACGAGCCGTGAGATCTTGTTGCAGCTCTATAAAACTTTGGTTAGACCGCACTTGGAATATTGCGTCCACTTCTGGTCGCCCTATTATAGGAAAGATGTGGATGCTTTGGAGAGGGTTCAGAGGAGGCTTACCAGGATGCTGCCTGGACTGGAGGGCTTATCTTATGAAGAGAGGTTGACTGAGCTCAGACTTTTTTCATTGGAGAAAAGGAGGATAGGGGACCTAATTGAGGCATACAAGATAATGAGAGGCATAGACAGAGTCGATAGTCAGAGACTATTTCCCAGAGCAGAAATGACTAACACGAGGGGATATAGCTTTAAGCTGGTTGGAGGAAAGTATAGAGGGGATGTCAGAGGCGGGTTCTTTACACAGAGAGTTGTGAGAGCATGGAATGCGTTGCCAGCAGCAGTTGTGGAAGCAAGATAATTGGGGACATTTAAGAGACTACTGGACATGCATATGGTCACAGAAATTTGAGGGTGCATACATGAGGATCAGTGGTCGGCACAACATCCTGGGCTGAAGGGCCTGTTCTGTGCTGTACTGTTCTATGTTCTAACAATATGTCACAAGTGACATAAGAAAAGACAGGTCTAAGGTTATGGTTTTAATACTGGGACAAGGAATAGATTATTTCTTTCTGAAATAAGCCAAAATTAGCCAGGAACATATTTTCCTTAATGGGATTAAGTTGCAGCATGGATACAAAATTAGCAAAGAGACCAAAAGGAGGAAGTAGTGGTGAACGGTTGATCATCAGAAAGAATAGAAATGTACAATGAACTCTTCCAGAGATCAGTAGTACGACACTGCTCTTACTGATATATGTTATTAACCTGAATTCTGGCACAGAGAGATTGTTTTCAAATTTTGCAAAAAAAATAATAAATTAACAATATAGTGAACAGTGAAAAAGATAGTATGCAATTTTGGGAGCACAAAGACTGGTGAAATGAGGGCACGGTGGTTAATATTAAAGTGCAACGATACAAGATAATTGAATTTATAAAATTCTGCCAAATAGATTACATGTCCTGTATGGACTACAATGAGTACTCCCAGAAAGCATGAGGATCACAGTTTGGTGAGTACATCGGAGATGGTGAAGCTGAATGGAAGATATACATAATAAAGTGACGGTAAATAGACAACACTGAAAACTAAGAAAATTAAGTGAATGGAAGATCTGAATGATAAAGCTAACAGTACAATGATTAGGTTTTGTGGCTCCTGAAGTGAGGTTGCATTGTGTAAGGTGGCCAAATAAGGCAGAGCAGCACAGCAAGGTATGTTTCTGTTTTTCCATTTATAAAGTACTAATGGATCTTCAGTGGCAATTTTCTAAATTAAATCAGTGGGTATGCTGTTTGGGACTGGAGCATTCCACTATCTAATCTATAATGTATCATTTGCTGCTAAAGCTCAGCTGTATCTAACAAAGAGTAAGTTCTGTTCCTTTCTTGATAAAGTAAGCACTGCTTGTAATATTCAAATAATAAAATATTGATGTGTGTCTTCTAATTCTCATCATAATGAAACAATAACTTCAACAGCAACTCCTTCTGACTACAAATGAGCAGGTAAATGTGGAAATCAGAAAGTTGCAATGTAAATTGCTCCTCTAGAAATCTTGCTTTAATAGCATTACATTAAGACAACTGGATTTGAGAAATGGAATGGCATGGAATGATGTAGTCATCTTTATGTAATACACATCCACTACAGAAAGAACAAGGGATTTTTTTCTCTCTCTTGTATTGATTTGTGTACATAACAACTTTGAAACGTTCTGTTTCAGATTCAACAATGCTCATTAATGGTTCACGCTGATTGGCTAAGGATCCATACAGTTGCAGAAGTCCCAGAATCCCTGCATGAGGATCTGTGACATTGTAATCACAAAGTGTCCCAAAGTTACAGCTGTAGACAACCTGTGGACCAGTTTAAATTTGACAAATAGCTAGGATTATTGATTGCCATTGACTGCAAAATTAGGCCCATTTTGTTTGATGAAGAATTTCTATTTGCACTTTGTCAGATGTCAATTTGTAAGTATAATCATCACTGTTGACTGTTTTCTTGAGATAGATCTCAGTTAACAATCCAGAACTAATCCTCCAGCTCAGGGCTGGAGTTTACAGAGTGCTGTTGCTCCTTCCATTCATTTGTGGCGAAAGGATTAGGGGCATGCTCAGCCACAATAATGATGGGTGCCGGGAGAGGTGCCAGTTATTTTAAGGCAAAACATCCGCTCTTTTCTCAGGAGAAAATCCTACCTTAGAGAACTGCTGGTGAATTGAATGGCCAACTAGCTATGTCGTACAGATAGTACCAGATATATCAGTAGCATCACGCCACCATTGTCCTTTTACTACTAGGTTCTAAAAGGAAGTTAAACATCTAATTATACTAGCTATGATATGACTGACAAATAATAGAGAAGTAGGCATAACGTTTTTTAGAAACGGGTTTAATGTCTCATTTATACAACAAATTCAACAGAGAAATTACCAAAGGCACTCCTTAAAAGTATAAATCGGACAAAAATGGATATTGCATGGATAAAGGCAATGGTTTGAATTTTGTAAAATCTTTGGTTAGACATTTCCCGACATCATTCTGTTTAAAAGTATTTTGCACCATAACGTTCTGCAAATATGATTAATAAGGTTGTGGTGAAAACAATAGGACATTGGGAACCTTAGTAAATGGGGGAGCAACAGTGCATTTCCTTGAGATTTAAGAATGTAAAATGATGCAGAGGGATTTGAGAGGGAAAGAAAAAGAAAGGTAAAATTAACCAAGAGAAGGAAAAAGGAAACACGAAGAAGTAAAACGATGACATTTTTACATATCTAACAACAATATACAATGTAAAGAAATGAGATTTAACATTTTAAAAATGGTTCAGTGCCAAATTATCCTCAGGTAACAATCCATGGTTCTAGGTTTTTGTGCGTTGGTATAATTATGAACACTCTAGCTCTGAATATCGAGAGTAAAGGTCACTTCTTTAAAAAAACAAGATGTCAAGAAAGTATAGATCCAATGAAGGTCACAGAAATCGATTGGCATTGCATTAACAATGATCACATAGTTGAATAGTGCTTAGGTTGTTAAATTCTACTCCTTACCTTATGTGGAAGGTTCAATGAGCAATTAATGTTTTAATCCAGCAAATCTTTTAAAAAAATAAATGGAGAGGCACTGTTATGAGGTGTAAGGTTACCTTTAAGAGAGTTAAAAGCTAGCAGAACTAATAATACAGCATCAAGTGTTCTGAACAAGGTAACAATGTAACATTTGGTTGAACAGTTAGAATAGCTGGATTGCCTGGAGACAAAAAAAATCAGTTTAAATTATGCCCCAAAATACCAATCGTCAATCAAGTTTGAATTTATTTTTTGACAATATTAACACCAATAAAATGATCTGATATTTTGGGATATAAAAACTGAACAAAAATAGAACAATTGAAGGAGAACTGCTAAGCCACCAGCATGTACAGATTGCCCAAAACACAGCTCTCTTAAAGGTACCTTCATCTAACAATGACCTGTAAAACAGAAATCCCTAAGAAAGAGAAAATCTACAGAGGAAGATACAAAGTAAAGATTTAGCAGCTGCTTGGTTTTGATATTTGAATTTTTTTGGTAAATCTTAATTGGAGGTTTTATTGCACTAGTATTATAGAAGGGAAAGTAAACAATAGGTTAGAGGAAGGAGTTGTAAATAGTTGTTAGTTAATTATGCTCTGTTATACTTTAAGAAATAAAGTTGTTAATTTTTACTTTAAATAGTTCTTGGCCTCTAGAATTTTCACAGATTACTCCACAGGATAAGTCTTTTCTGTGTTGTGGGTTTAATTTAAGCGGTGGGGTGGGGGGGGGGGGGGGGGTTACCCATGTCGTAACAGTTTGAGGGATTTGCTCTCCAGGTCAGTGTCGATGTTTTTTCTCTGGGCAAACTCCTTCTCCAGACAGGTACCTCTCAGAGAGTTTTTACGAGCAGCAAACATCTGTTGGGCTTTTGGTCCCCAAACTGTTATGACATGTTATGACCTCCTGCTTCATTTAAACCCACAACACAGAAAAGATTTATCCCATGCAGTAACCTGTGAAAATTCGGGAGACCGAGAATTATTTAAGTAAACATTAACAACTTTATTTCTTAAAGTATAAGAATAATTAACTAACTATTTACAACTCCTTCCTCTAACCTATCTTGTACTTTCCCTTCTATAATACTAGTTCGATAAAACCCCCAATTAAGATTTACCAAAAATTCAAATTTCAAAACCAAGCAGCTGTTAAATCTTCACTTTGCATCTTCCTCTGTAGATTTTCTTCTTCTTAGGGATTTTTGTTTCACAGGTCACTGATAGATAAAGGTACCTTTAAGAGAGCTGTGTTTCGTGTAGTCTGTACATGTTGGTAACTTGGCATTTTCCTCCAACTATTCAATTTTTGTTCAGTTTTTATACCCCAAAGCATCGGATCGTTTCATTGGTGTTAATATTGTCAAAATACTAAATTCAAACTTGATTGGAGATTGGTATTTTATGGCATAATTTAAGCTGTTTGGCCGCATTTGTTTTTTTTTGTCTCCAGGCAACCTAGCTACTCTAGCTGTAGTTCTGCAACCTCTTAACTCTCTTAAAGGTAAAGTACCCCTTACCCCTTCATAACAGGCACCATTATGCAAAGCAAACAGAGAATGGGATAAATCAAGCAGAGGGGTTCTGGAGATTCACAGTCAACAGAGTATGTCTTAATTCTTTGAACATGCAGGCCAATACTTACAAGCCGCGATTATTCCAACAACTTCCAGCCACTTAAGAAAGTTGATGAAAAGATTGGGCAAAGCAATATGCTTTAAGGAGGTCTAAATGGATATGCATAGATTTCAGGAGAAAATAACAGAATATAGTATCTAGACAGATTGAAGTTAATAAAACACACACACACGCACACACAAACAAACACGAACACATATACATTTAAAAAAATCCTTGTACCATCAGCAGCAAGTAGCACATCAGTATGATCGTACATATGAGCTATTTCTTCTTCTGACCAACAATATGGGTTCTTAGTGTCTGGAACAAAAAAGATAAAATAATGTATATAGATCTGAAATATATGAAACATTTGCATTTCCCACCTAACACATTTTAAGAAAAAACAGAATATCGAATAGGAATCTACCAATTATTATTGGCAACATTAATAGGCCAATAGTTACAATTATATCTTGCACACAGTTTACTTTAAATTATGTTCTTAATTGAATTAACGAATAGGCAAAAGAAACTTAAGACATGGTCAAAGAAATGGTAAGTTTATGAGATGAAAAATTGAAAGAATGGCCTCCAATTATACAAGAAGTGGAGAAATAATTGTAGTAACAACAACTTGCCTTTACATAGTAGCATTAATGTAGAAATTAATGAAAGGAACACATTGCATCAAATACTTCATCTGTGACAAAGCTATTTATCTTAACTCCTTGTTTCCTATCTGTCAATTAATTTCCAGTCCCTCATGCTACAATCTTCTTACACGATTTAACTAAAGTTTTTTCACAAAAAGAAAGTCAGAAACATTTATGAAAACCTTTTCAAAATGTAAATGAATACATTGACTGCATTTACTTTATCCGTCTATCCTGTCTCTTTAAAACATAATTTAATGTTAATAAATCATGGCTGTCCATGATTGGCCCATAAACTTTGGCACTTGGAATAATTTTATCTAAAAGGCTCTAAAAGTAAGACTAATCGATCTATCAGTATACAGGATGTTGAGAGGCAAGTTAATCTGGTTGATGCTTTAGAAACCATTGATGCTCTGGGGTAGTGGTGTTCCGGGGTGGGGGATGGGGCGTTCTTCCTCCGGGCGTAGTGTCGGAAGGAATGGATGCAAGAAATGACATTTGTGGAAGTACAGGTGAAACTTTGATGGATATGGAAGGCTCCTTTGGGGCCTTGGATGGAGATGATGGGGGAGGGATGGTGCAATTCCTGCAGTGGCAGGGGAAGGTGCCAGGACGGGAGGGTGGGTTGTAGGAAATATATCTTTGGTGCTGGGGTCTGTTTGGTCGTGGCAGAAATGTTGGTGGATGATGCGGTTTATGGGGAGGTTGGTGGAGTGGAAGGTGAGGACCAGGGAGGTCCACCCCTATCCACTTTCCACAAAGACCATTCCCTCTTTGACTACCTGGTCAGGTCCACGCCCCCTTGCGGCCCACCCTCCCGTCCTGGTGCCTTCCCCTGCCACTGCAGGAATTGCAAAACCTGCGCCCACACCCCCTCCCTCACCTCCATCCGGGGCCCCGGGGGAGCCTTCCACGTCCTTCGGGGTTTCACCTGCACATCCACCGGTGTCATTTATTGTATCCGTTGCACCTGATGCGGTCTCCTGTGCATTGGGGGGGCTGGATGACTTCTCGCGGAGCGCTTCGGGGAGCATCTCCGGATCGCCTGCACCGGTCAGCCCCGCCGCCCCATGGCTGGGCGTTTCAGCTCTCCCTCCCACTCTGCCGGGGACGTGCGGGTCCTGGGACTCCTCCGCCGCCGCTCCCTCGCCGCCTGATGCCTGGGGGAGGAGCGCCTCATCTTTCACCTTGGAGCACTTCGATCCCGGGGCGTCGGTGTGGACTTCATCAGTTTCCTCATTTCCCCTCTCACCACCTTGCCCCAGTTCCAGCCTTTCGGCTCGGCACCGTCCTTGTGGCCTGTCCCACCTGTCGATCTTCCTTTCCACCTATCCGCTCCTCTCTAGCCTGTTACCCTTGTCCCTTCCTCCGTCCACCTATTGCGCTCTCGGCTGCTTTCTCCCCGGCCCCAACTCCCTCCCATTTGTCTCTCCGCTGCTGAGGTTTCCGGCCCCATTCCTGGTGGGGGGCTCCTGCCTGAAGCATCCGTTTTCCTGCTCCTTGGATGCTGCCTGACCTGCTGTGCTTTTCCAGAACCACTCTAATCTTGTTGAAGTGGAGAACAGGGCAAGATGAATGAGGAAAAGTAACCCAGGAAAAGCAGGTAAGCAGCAAAAGGGCAGATTGCCCTTAGAGAGTCTTCATCCCATGCACCAAATCCTCCCTTCTCCCCCGGAAACAACAAAAGACACAACCAGTATCATAAGACCATGGAGATCTGAAACAAAGCAGGAGAACAAAATAAGGTCTGAAAGGAATATCAAGGCTGAATCAAGAAAATAAATTTCATTTATCAAGCTTCATTGGAATAGGCTAAGAAGCCAAAGAGGTAACAGTCAAAAATGGCAGTAGTCAGAGAACTGGACTGGCAGTTGATGAGAAGATTGGGGTCCCTGTTACCAGCTTAATGATAATGTTCGGCAAAGTGTTTGTCTAATTTTGAATTTAGTTTTGGAGACAGCAGCATTTTCATTGTGGGTTGTTTGATGATCACAGTAAATTGCTGCCTCACTTGGAGGGCTTGTGGCTGTGGAAAGTGAGTCAGGCAGAGTTGGATGCACAGCAACTGTGTCTGCTTTGCCGAAATGAAAAGATGTCAGGGGGAGGGCACTGGTTCAAACAGTGAACCGCAATGGCAAGGAGTGAGACTCCCTTTCCGAAAACAGGGAGGAAGGGTTGTTAAAATAAATGTTTACAGGATTATATTCAATGCCACTTGCTCTTGATGAGTTTTGACACAGACCTTTGCACCAAATGACCTCTTTCTGGGCTGGAACCATTCTCTGATCGAGGTGGCATTTGCTAATGTGTTCCAAGTGTACTTTGGTGGAGTGAGGAAAGATGTTGAAACCAATGGGAAAATATCAAATAATTTTGACTCGAGTTAACAAGTCACAACTTGCTTTTCACTGCATACAACCAGGATAACCTGAAATTATAACTAGAAACCAGTTGCTGCCCCCATTTGCCAGGCAGAAGTAGCTGTTTGAATCTTGTTAGGACCAGTTGAATATTGATAGTATAACATGTCTGACAAACTGGAATCAGTAAGATTAAACAGAACAAGTTGAAAATAATTTGTTTCATAATTCTTTGAGCTAGCAATTATATCCAATAGATTGACTGGTTCAATTCAAGTCAAAAGAAGAGTGAGTTCATGGAATGCCCTGCCAGTAGCAGTGGTAGACTCTCCCTCATTATGGGCATTTAAGCGGGCATTGGATAGGCATATGGAGGATAGTGGGCTAGTGTAGGTTAGGTGGGCTTGGATCGGCGCAACATCGAGGGCCGAAGGGCCTGTACTGCGCTGTATTCTTCTATGTTCTATTAAACCAACAAAGTCTGTAAGATAGTCATCTCTAATGACATAACTTTCCTTCTTTTTGTGGATAAATTTTGTTTATTTTCCTGATCAAGCCTCAAATAAATGCTGGAGGTTATCCAAGTGACTTTGTTAGCCTCACACTGTGTCGACAGCAATCTGATATTCTCCAAACAAAAGTGTCTTCTTGATTTTCCTACCACAAGAAACAGCAGCTTTTTGATTCCATCTGTGTTGACACAGCAGAGACACATTCCATGTTCTATCTATAAATATTAAAAAGCAATCTGGTGTAAGATAATAAAACACCCAGATCTCATCCACGTTAAAAATGTCCTTTGATACATAGTCTTTTAGGACTTGATGAGATCATTTTGTCGTGAATTATCTATCATTGCTGTCACAATTACCACATGCTCCTTGCTTATCATATAGATGATGGAGTTCCTGTCTTGAATCAGACCTAGTCATCTCTCTCTGCAGGTAATTCTTTGTGGTCCAGCCTCTTTGCCAGAGTGACCCCCTCCTCTTTCTTGCAAATTGGATGAGAGCTGGGAATGTTCTCTGCTCAAGCTGCCTTGAACATGCTAACAGAATGTCTTAATCATCAGAATTGGTGAGTGTTCCCATCTTCGTTCTTCATCTTGCTGGAGAGAGTACCACTTTGTCAAACTGTTTCAAGATTTTCATCCTGTACTTTAGAATGGTTCAGAAACTTGATGGCACAATAGTCCATTCCTTTACAATATTTCAATATGTACGGGTATTTCACTTCCTGTACCAGCTTCACTTCATCTCCAATCAGCAGCACTTTTAATTTGCTCACTGGTTTAGTCATACTTGCGGGGTGGCAGATGATGGGTCGTCTGTGAATTCATGCTGTGACAAGTCCAAGCTCTGTCCTACCTGTTGGCATGGTGTAAAGACTACACAGCTTTATTTTCTTTACTTTTGGACGGTGGACTGCTTTAAACCAAGCATTTCCTACTCATCTAGTGGGAATGGCTGACAACTTCGACACAACCAGAATTTTGGGCTATTCTATTTTAACTTGATTTGGAGATGGCAGTGTTGGACTGGGCTGTACTAAGTTAAAAATCACATAACACCACGTTATAGTCCAACAGGTTTGATTGGAAGAACACTAGCTTTCGGAGCGGTGTTGTGTGATTTTTAACTATTTGAATTTAACACATTTTCATCTTTTAAACCTATTTTACCTTTTTGGGATTCTGGAGTATACCGCATGCTAGTAAAGAATCACTGAGGCTGAGAGAAGTTGATTCAGTATATAGCAGGAATCAAACACAAACCTTCTATTGTTCTTCACTCAAGATAAAATTACACAGTAAAGTCTGTGTGAAATAGAGTCACAGAGATACACAACATGGAAACAGGTCCTTCAGCCCAACTCAGCCACGTTGACCAGATTTCATAAACTGAACTAGTTCCATTTGCTTGCAGTCAGTCCATATCCCTCTAAACCTTTCCTATCCATGTATCTGTCCAAATGTCTTTCAAATGTCGTAATTATACCAGCCTCCATCGCTTTCTTGGGCTGTTTGTTCCATATATGCACCACTCTGTGTGAAGAAGTTGCCCCTCAGGTCCTTTTTAAATCTTTCCCCTCTCACCTTAAACGTATGCTCTCTAATTCTAGACTCTCCTACCTTGGCTATTCACTTTATTTGTGCCCCTTGTGATTTTATAAATCTCTATTAGGTCAGCCCTCTGTCCTACCTCTAGGGAAAATCCCAGCCTATCCAGCCTCTCCTAATAACTGAAACCTTCCAGTCTCGGTAACATCCTAGTAAATTTTTTGCAGCATTTCCAGTTTAATAACATCCTTCCTATAGTCGGGTGATGAGAATTGTATGCAGTACTCCAAATGTGGCCTTACCAATGTCTAACATGGCATTCCAACTGCTGTACTCAATCTTCTGACTGATGAAGGCAAGCATACCAAATGCATTCTTCATCATCTTCTCTACCAGTGACACCACTTTCAAGGAACCTGCACCCCTTATCTCTGTCCAACAACACTCCTCAACGGTCTACCATTAACTGTATAAGTCCTGTCCAGTTTGTTTCACCAACATGCAACACCTTGCATTAATCTAAGTTAAACTCCATCTGCCATTCCTCAGCCCACTATCCTGGTAGATCAAGATCCCGTTATACTTTCGGTGTCAGTCACAAACTTACTAACCACGTCTCCTATCTTTTCATTCAAATGAACACCAGTGGACCCAGCACTGATTCTTGCAGTGCATCATTGCTCACAGGCTTCCAGACCAAAAAACAACCCTCTACCACCACCCTCTGTCTCTTACATCCAATTGGCTAGCTCTCCCTGGATCCCAACTTTACTTATCAGTGTACCATGCGGTATGTTGTCGAAGGCCTTCTAAAGTCCGTCTAGACAATGTCTACCGCTCAGGCCGCATCTATCTTCTTGGTCACTTCATCAAAAAACTCAATCAACCTTGTGAGCTACAACTTTCCATATAAAAAAAATGCAGTCCTTGCTTTCCAAATTCATGTAAATCCTGTCTCTACCCACTATTACACTAGGCTCACCGATCTGTAGTTTTCTGGCTTTTCCTTACAGCTGTTTCTTAAATAATGGCACCACATTAGCCACCCTTCACTCTTCTGGCACCTTACCCATGGGTGTTGAAGGTAGCTGTATCTTCGCTAGGGGCCCTACAGTTTCTTCCTTAACTTCCAACAATGTCCTCGGATATACTCGATCAGGTCTCAGGAATTTATCTGCCTTTACACTCTTTAAGACCTTTAGTACATCCTCTTCTGTAACTTGATTTGATTCCTTTGGTTTATTTATTTGTCAAATTTGTTGCAAATACAGTGAAAGGTGTTACATAATGTCACCACTCTCTGATGCTATTTTAAAATACAGAAACAAAACAGACATAGAATGTAATGGTTAACAAAAAGAAATAAAGTTAAAAGTCCACCATTACAGTCCTTTTTAAGTGCTTAGCTATGAGCCTGTATCTAGGTTTATCCACCCTGATGCTGAGACCAATATCAGCACAAAGCAGTCGGCCATCCTTGAATCCCTTTGCCGTGCTACTGCCACAGAACTTTGTTGCCACTCTTTGACATGATCTTGTGTTATGAAGGTGTAGAGGTCCTGTACCTTTAAGAGAGTTGAAAAGCTAGCAAGGCCTGCCGAACATAGAACAAAGTGTTCTGAACAAGGTAATAAATATAACACTTGGTTGAAACAGCTAGCAGTAGATGAGTTGCCATGAGACAAAAACAAATTCAGATTTAGCTAATCAGTTTAAATTTTGCTCCAAGATACCAGAATCTAATCAAATGTGAATTTAGTATTTTTATAATATTAAAACCAGCGAAACAATCCAATGCTTTGGAGTAGAAAACTGGACATTTTGAACAACCGAAGAGAGAACTGCCAAAAGACCAAAACATGTAGGCTGCTAGCTCAAGAGCTCTCTGAAAGGTAGCTGTCTGTGGAAGGATTTTGCACAGCAGAACATCAAAACTGACCTACAAGGAGATTTAGCAAAGCTGACTTGTTTTGAAAAGTGATGATTTTTTTTCTAAATCTTAATCAGGATTTTTTTTATAAGACTGGTATTGTAGAATGGGAGGTAAAAGATAGGTTTAAGAGAAAGGAGTTGTAAATAGTTGTTGGTTTTAATACTCTCGGTTGGACTTAAAGAATAAAGTTGTTAATTTTTACTTTAAAAGTGACCTCTAGGATAGTTCTTTGCCTCTCAAACTTTAACTGATTATAGCATGGGGTGAATCTTTTCTGTGTTGCGGGTTTAAATTAGCAGAGGGGTTTACCCAGTGCTGTAACACTTGCCTCTACCAATGCTGCTGCTGCTATGAGACTGTAGTTGGTCAATCTCAGCAATGCAGCTGTTGCTGAAGCCGCCAGATCCTACACCAGGCCCAAATTATCTCCTTCTACTGTCACAGATTGGAGCGCAACTTGACTCCCTTAGCCACCGCTGGGAACAAATCTTGCTTCCGAAGTGCTGGACATCTCCAAACCCTCCTCAAGAAGGTAAGTAAGGTTAAAGAAAAAAGAAAAGCATAAAAATAAAAATAAAAGACTGCATGATTATCCCCCTCCCTCCCCCAGTGCGCTCATGAACACAACCAGTGCCCAGGACCCCATCGGACACACCCACTTACCTTGCTGACGCTGGAAACAGAGGCCCAGAGGGATAAGTGGCCTTCCGGCCTCTCACAGGCCCAATCATGGAAACCCGTAACCGGAGTCCAACTAGCGTGGGAAAAAGACGTGACCCTACAGTGACCCAACATTGAGGAGGCCCAAGCGAACAGACCTCAAGATCCCTCGGTACTCTCAAGGCCACAACTGGTACACATACCTTCCGAAGCAACAGACTTCTCTGACTGACACCCGGGATCCATGTGGAGCAGCCACCTACCAGGAAATATGGGAGACGCACTGGTACTTAGAATGAGACTGAAACTTCAGGGTTCCATGTCTCTGTCCCCAAATGCTCATGGCAAAGGTTCAAGCCATTGAGAACAAGATGGATGACCTCTAAGCTAGACTAATCTTCCAAAGGGAATTGAGAAATTGTTGTATGCTCTATTTCACAGAGACTTGGCTCACTCATGCTACACCTGACTGTGCCTTACAACCCAAGGATCTCTTAGTTCACTGAATGGACCGCTCAGCATCCTCGGGCAAGACAAAAGGTGTTGGGGTCTGCTTCCTGATGAACATCTTCTGGTGCTAAAATGTGCCGGCCCTGATGAGTTACTGCTCCCCAGACCTAGTATATCTTACAGTATCTGCCATGCCCACTACCTGTCCTGCAAGTTCACCTCCGCTATCCTGACAGCAGTCTATATGCCACCCCATGCAAAAGTGAAGAGTGCATTTGTTGAAGGATACAACTCTACAGTCTTGATATGGAATACCCCAAAGCCTTGTTCATCATAGCCAGTGACTTCAACCAGGCTAACCTCAAGAATGTGCTATCAAAACATCATTAATATGTCTCCTGCCCCACCAGAGGTTAGAACATCTTTGACCATTGCTGTACAACCATCGAAGGTGCATGCTGCTCCATTCCCCTGTCTGCATTTTGGAAAATCAGATCAAAACACTATGCTCCTCATCCTGGCTTATGAGCAGGAATTGAAGAATGAGACCCAGAAAAGATAGTTATGCAGTATTGGTTTGAAGCAATAGAAGGGATTCTGTGGGACTGCTCAGAGATGGTGGACTGGTCCATATCCAAGAGGACATTAAGAAAAAGGGGCTGAATAGCTATATAAACTTCAGAAAGTAACAAATCTGTTCATGTTGCCACTTGTAAATAATCAGTTTTGCAGTTCTGGGCTCAACTGAGAGCTACAACCAACATTAATTCTTCCAAATCTTTGGGATATTTGCTTCTCTGTAAAGCAACATTGCACGAATTTGGGACCAAGCCAACAAAACCTTAATCACACCACATTGTGGCAAAATAAAGAATAAACAAGTCATGAGTCAATGACACTCCTGTACTTCTGTTTAGCTCCTAAGAGTGGTATTTTGAACAATGTGTATTATGATAGATAATAGTGCAATTGTGTTGATCTCTTACCTGTACATAAATCATCTCTCAGCCAGTCCAGTTCTCTTACTTTAATTTCACTTCCTGTTGATTCATGCAGAAGATAAAATATTTCATTATAGTTTAGGAAGAATTGAATGAAGAAAAACAACACAAATCAACAAATTGTGAAATTATCCAACAGTAAACCATGCCTTCTTAAATATCCTTACAGGTTCATTAAATCGCTTCAGGATACTTTCCTCTATCACAAGAAAGCTGCACTTTGGGGCTTTAAATGTTGTTCCTTTCAAGGATGGAATTGGAGAATTTATCCTCTAACTTCGTTGCCAAAAATCAAATTTTGCAATTGTTTTCAGTTGTTTATTTGAATAAGGGAAGGCTCTTTGTTTTATATCAAGACATCCTGGAGATCACAGAACTTGTGACAGTTTCTATTTTTGTATTTTGGCAAAGAACTTACTTACAAACTTGCCTATTTATATTTTTTAAATGTCACTTTACAATATTCTACAAAATGTTTGAACATTTTAAATCACACTTAAATATTTATAATAGTGCACAAAATCTGAAATGCAAATGCTGCAAATTTTAAACTCGAGAAACTCATCATAGATACATCCTCATAGGACTACTCCTATGGCATGGTTCTGTTATACCCCAGTCCCAGCTTATAATTGTTACGTCTTCTTGTTCCCAAATGTTATACATAACCACACCTTATAAAATTCTTGCAACTCTGCAACTTTGCTGGTCTCATCTCTAGTCAGAAATCAGTTTTGGTGCTGTTACATTCACTAGGTGATAGATCCTTATACACAAATTTTTTATCTCACGTTTCCCCTGTGGTTATAATTGATGTACAGTCATACAGCACAATCCCACCAGTTCATGCTGACCATAATGCTAAACTAAACTAGTCCCACCTGCCTGCGCACTCGTCCTTATTCCTCCAAACATTTCTTGTTCATGAATTTATCTAAATATCTTTTAAACATTGTAACTGTACCTGCATCCATATGTGAATCACTCATGTCTTTCTTAAATCTTCTTCCTCTCTATCTGCTAGCACTATTTCTCTTCCTGACTCATAGTTCAATTGTAACCTTGAAGCCTCAAGGGTAATTTCCATGAATCTGCTAATGCTTTACAGATTTTTCTTGGAAATCTCCTTCAGTGGACGCTGTTCATTCTCCACTTTGAACTTTTCCCCAGAGACAAATTTATGGAACTTTTCACTGACAAAAGCTCTCTTTCTATATGGTCATACCTGGTCTCAGCTTATGGATGTGAAAGCTATTGTTTTTCTTCTTGTAGCAGGGCTACTTCCAATTCTTTTGTAGAAGCTTCTTCATGCAGAGTGGTCTTTGTGCATATTAATTATTTGTGTTTGTTAAAATTTCTCTCATGTGACTCTGGACTTCAACACTCTTGTTAGCTCTCATATGTTTGCTGTGTGTTCCGATTGGTGATGCACTAATCCCAGTCCATGCAGCGGAGTCTGGACTTTAATCACCTTGCCACTCAACAAAAAGACCTTCTTTCATCAGGACTGTATGGTAGTCTGAGTGCATTAGCCATCCTACATTAATAGAATCCACAGATGGGCATCTTCCACCCTCTCAAAATGAAGTTCTAGATCTGCAACGTTCGGGCTGACATGGACAACTCCAGCAATAACAGATCTGGATGCTGCACTTCTATCATAGGTGCTGTGGCACTGGCATTGCTGTCCTTACTGAAACACAACAGGCAGAAGGCTCAAAGAATAAGGATGCAGATATACTTTCTTTTGGAAATGTAAACTGGATGAAGAATGCTGGCTCTAAATGGTTGGCTTTGCCATAATAAAAAGTTTTCAGTCTAAATGAATGAATGCCTCATGGTTCATTGGCTCATCGTACCCAGAAGCAATATACCACAACCAACAGTGCAATAGCCCTAATCCTTGCAGTAAAGGATGAGTCCAAAGAAAAATTCTACTACAGCCTCGATGAGTCATTGAATGGGTTCCAAATGAATCTATTCTGTCAGAAAAAAAAAATACAGGACCTCATCTCAATTTCCTCGGTCCAGACATTGACCACTTGTTTGATTACATCTTCATGCAAGCAATGGACTGCAAGGATGTCTACATCACTCATGTCACGACAGGAGATGAACGCTGCTCGATTGACCGTCACCATCCAGTCGGTTGTCTCCTTCAGCCTGGCCCAAAATGGAAGATGCTGCAGGAAACCCAGCTACAAAGTCAGTACCTCACAGTCTGACATATTCAACGAACAAGAACCACAGAATGTGCACAATGCCTTAAATCCACCATAGGCAGCACTTACAAGGAGACACTGGGCTTCTTTACCAGGAAAAATACAGGTGGATTTGACAAGAAGGTTCAGATGATCTGTGAGCTACTAAATTGCCAGCATACAGCGTTCCATATGTGAGGATACTAGTCATGTCTTTTTATGGCTACTTACGGATGAGGAAGGACACCACTTCCTCTGGGACAACACATCCATCCTAGGACAAGCCAAACAAAGACATGCACGAGAATTCCTAGAAGCATGGCATTCCAACCGGAACTCTATCAACAAACACATTGAGTTAGACGCCTTCTACTAACCCCTGAGAAAAGGAACAGGAAGTGACTTCATCATAGGAAATGACATCACCAACCCAAACCAAACATATAAATAGAAAACAAGAATTTTCAGCAGTGCTTCGCCTGAGGCCCACTGAAGATGTTACCTAGTAGGGTGACGAAACATCTGGAAATGAACCTTCAGTGAGCAAACCTACATCCAAAACCTCAACCTGAGCAACAAATCTTCTCAAAACTCGCTAGGACCATCTATGGTCCAACCATCAAAAGACCTGCTCTACTGAGAGATAGGAATGAAATGGCATTCATCAAGAATAGAGCAGCAGTAAATGCACATTGGAAGTAGCACTTTAAAAATCAACAAAATTGCCCTTGACCTCATCCACAGCATGCTACTGTCACCATAATGGTGAAAAGCCTTCCAACAAGTGAGAACCAAGAGATGGAATCCCCGGTGAAATACTAAAAACATAGTTGACGATCATTCTTGGCACAAATGCATGATCTCATCTCCCTCATTTGGAAGGAGAGGAACATGCCAAGTGATCGCTGAGATACCGTAAGAAAACAGTTTCTGTGCTGCCCAACACAGTGAAGGCCATTGTAAGAATCGTCTTCAACTACCTCCTTCCAGTGGCTGAATCACAAAGCAGATTTTGTCTATCAAGTGGCATGGTGAAAATGATCTTCAAAGCAAGCCAAGCATAAGATAAATACAAAGAAGAGTAGCAACTTCTAAACATGGTCTTCTTTGATGACTAAAAGGCCTTCAACTCTCAGCTGGTGGGATCATGCTACAACCTCCTCAAATTTAGCTGCCTGCAGAAATTCGTCACTATTGTCTATAATCAACAGCATTTAAGCTATGATACAAGCAAATGGATCCGCCATTGACCTGTGCAAAAAATATTCATGCAAACTGGGATCAAGTAAGGCTGTGAGTTCACTCAAACACTCCACATCCAGGAAATTCCTCACTCGACATCCAGAAGACAAAGGTCCTTTACTAGACTGCTCCTGCTGTGCAACACTGTCCAACTATCAAGATTCATTGGATGCTGCAGTTCAATTTTCATACTTTGGGAGCCTCATGTCAGTGAAGGCAGATATTGTCAACGAAATTCAACATCGCCTCTAGTGTATCACACAGCCCTTGGACATCTGAGGAACAGAGCGTTTAATGACAAAGGCCCCAAAGCCAGAACCAAATTGATGGTCTAAAGGGCAGCTGTATGTATACATACAGCCCTTCTGTACACACTGGAAACAAGACAATACACAGCAAACATCTCAAATTTTGGTTGTGTGTTGTGTTGGGATGGCCTGATACAAGACTTCCAAAGCAAACTCTCTACTTTGAGCTTCATCTTGGCAAGTGGTACAAAGAAAGCAGAGTAGTACTTCAAGGACATCATCAAAGCTTTCCCAAGAAACTGCAACGTCCCGCCAACTCATGGGAATACCTTGTCATAGTTTGCCCAAACTGGAGAAGCAGGATCTGTGAAGGCGCCAACATTTTCACATTGCCAACAGACCTAAGTGGCGACTAAGTGCAAATAGTAGAAGAAACATGTGAAAATCTGAGCATCTTACGTACACGCATCTTCAAACATGACCTGTCAAACCTGTGGCAGGAGGTGGGGATCCAGAATTAGACTGTTTAGTATGGGTCTCTGGAGACTCACAACTCTGGAGTAGAAGAAAGTCATCCCTAGTTCCAAGGGACTGCCTAAGAAGAAGGTTAAGAACTCAAACATTGGATCAAACCAAGGACAGCACTTGCCTGTCTCCTGAAGCTTCCACCTCTGAGATAGCTGTGGATTTTTCAGGACTTGACTTGATTCCATCAGGCACGTACATCATTCTGAAGAACTGGTATTCTGTGACCTTCACAATGTATTTGCCTACATTTAGTTTGCTTCTAGGTATCCGGATTCTGTCCATGGTTTTCTACTAGACATTAACTTTTCCACTTACAACTAGATCTGGGTATCACTAGCTATGCTTGCTGCTCCTTTACATTGCTGTTTAATGCAGGGGAAATTGAATATATAAGTAGGGCTATTTCACTGCAGAAAGTTGGTGAGACCATATCTAGAGTTATGCGTAGAAATTTGGTCTTCTTATTTATGAAACGACAGTACTGGTACTTCAAAATAGATTCACATGATTGATTCCTGGGCTGAAGAGGTTATCTTTATGAGAGGCTGGCAGATGGGATGTGCACTCTTTTGAATTTAGGAAAATGACAGTTGATCTTTTCGGGACATTTAAAATTCTGTGAGACTTGACACTTCTTGTGGGTGAGACTAGAAGCAAGAGACAGAGATTAAATATCCGGCTCTCCCATTTACAATAGGGATAAGGAAAAATATTTTATATTAGAGAGTTGTGAGTCTGTGGTACTTACTTCTTTGGAGAGCAGTGGAGACAGTGACTGAATATTTTTAAGGCAGAAGTAGACTAACAAAGAGAATCCTGACTAACAAAGAGAATCAAAATACAGGCTAGGCAGGAAAAGTGAAGTTGAGGCCACAATCAGGTCAGTCAGTATCTTATCAAATTGTGGAGCAAGTTCAAGAGATTGTATGGATTACTGCTGCTCCTAATTTGTATGTTTGTAATCTCTATGCTCCTCATCCACTTTCTGCTGAAATATATTCTGGCTCACTTTAAACTGACAGAGGAATAGCTACTGATCGAATGGTGTTTCGAATGTTGTCAACAATTAAGCTCCTTGAGCCATTTTTAATATCAATCTTTCTGAAAATGTTTACATTTTCAAATGCTGACATAATCTCTTCCAGTCTTGGAACAGGTTAGGATTTCTCTTTATAGCTTGTTTAAGATCTTTGAGATCCAAATAAATTGTTTGCGGTACATTTGGCTTCTCTCAACATGTTGGAATTTATTTAATTTCAAGGTTCTGGCGATTACCCTTTTTTCTAGCATCCTGTGGAGCTCCTTCAAGCTTTTCTGTTTGTTTTATGGTACTTTACATTTATTTTATTCATTCACAGGATAAGTGTGTCACTGGTTAGGCCAGCATATATTGCACATTCTTAATTGCCCAGAAGGTAGTTAAGAGTTAACCACATTGCTGTGGGTCTGGAGCTACATCTAAGTCATGTCAGGTAAGGATGACAGTTTTTGAAAATATCTAGGCTACTAAGTTTAATTTTTACAGAAAAAATGACATTTGCTAAATCAATACAGATCGCACTTTAAGGAATTCTGCCACGCTTTCAAAAAGGTTGAGAAAACATTAACGTGCATGTTTGTCCGGGACACAAAAATCCATTCTGACACAAATAATATACTACTATACGTCTGACAATGGAGTTCCTTCTCACGAGTGCATAATAAAGCACGATCACTTCATCACATGGCAAGGAAAGTCAGCCTATTCAGTTTATATCAATTTATAAGATTTCAGCAAGATCTCATAACTCAAAAAAAAGAAAAACAAACCTTGGTGAATCAGTAAGCTAGGGTTTTCTAGAGTGCAGTGGTGGTCTCATAGAACATAGGACATAGAACATAGAACAATACAGTACAGAACAGGCCCTTCGGCCCACGATGTTGTGCCGAACATTTGTCCTAGCTTAAGCACCTATCCATGTACCTATCCAATTACCACTTAAAGGTCACCAATGATTCTGACTCTGCCACTCCCACAGGCAGCACATTCCATGCCCCCACCACTCTCTGGGTAAAGAACCTACCCCTGACATTCCCCCTATACCTTCCACCCTTCACCTTAAATTTATGTCCGCTTGTAACACTCTGTTGTACCCAGGGAAAAAATCTCTGACTGTCTACTCTATCTATTCCCCTGATCATCTTATAAACCTCTATCAAGTCACCCCTC
>NC_057730.1:26295290-26297039 GCF_004010195.1 Chiloscyllium plagiosum
CGGTGGTCACCCCTCCCTCAAACATCCTGCAGGAGGAACATTCCACTGCCGGCGCTGCCATAACTCTACACTTAGTCTCCAAAACAACAACACTAAGTAGCTTACCTGTTCAGCCGACTGAGTCCTTTTTTTTAGGTTAGAGGAGGAGGGAAGGTGGGAGACACTACACGTGTAGTGTCTCGGGTTCCTTCTCCACTTAAACCTCTTACCTTCCCAGAAGCCTCTGTTGACGACTTCCGGGTTCCCGCTTCTAGTTGAAAAAAGAACACAGACTGCGAAAAGAAAAACGTTAATTTAAACTGGTCTCGGCTTACCTTCCGGCTCCCCTCTCTGTCCGCCCGCTGTAGCACTGTCTCCTTTCCCATTTCCCTTCTTTTTAAATGATGTTCATCATAATATCTTCTAATTCTCAGGATACGTCTAAGCCTGAATCATCAGTTTTTGATGTATTCATAGCTATTACCAATATCTCATTATGAGTTATAAGATCCTGTTTGCTTGTTTTCAAACTATTTCAGATCATACTAAACATTCAGGATCAGTTTCTAATTAAATGTCTGTACCTTTCAGATATCTTTTTCTGTGGACTGTTCCTGTTTTTATAGTTTCTGGTGTGTCACATTTGTAGGATTATAATATCTGATTTACAGAGAGACTATAACCTAGTGGTACTATTGCTATATTATTAACCCAGAGAGCCAGTTTATGGCCTGGGCATCCAAGTTCAAATACCTCCATGGCAGGTGGCAGAATTTGAACAAAATAAAAATCTGGAATTAAGAGTCTAATGATGATTTGGAGACTAATGATGACCATGAAACTATTGTTAATTGTGTTTTATCTTGACAATGTGGTTTACTAATGTCCTTTTGGGAACAAAACTGTCACCTTCACCTGGTCTGGCCTACATGACTCAACAGCACTGTGGTCGACTCTAAACTATTATCGGGGCAATTAGAGATCGACAATAAATGCTGGTCTAGCCAGTGACATCAAGATGCTGTGAATGAATGAATAAAAAAACTGTCACCCCGGAAATTACTGTTTTATTGTTATTCTGTTTTATGTCTGTTTACCAATCCTCAATCCAAGCCGATCTTCCTCCCAATACTATCAACTATGTGAAATAACTTTTTGCATGGCATCTTACTAAATACCTCATGAAAATCATCCTAATACTATACATCCATGGTTTCTCTTTTATCAATTCTGGTAGTTTGCCATAAATATCTCAAACAAAAACAATCTTGTCAATGCTTGGAATCGAGAGCCTGATGAAGGGCTTATGCCCAAAACGTCGATTCTCCTGCACCTCAGATGCTGCCTGATGTACTGTGCTTTTTCAGCACCACATTCTTGACTCTGACCTCCAGCATCTGCAGTCCTCACTTTCTGCTTGTCACTGCTTAGTTCCCTCTGTGACTACCTGATCAGGTCCACGTTCCCCTACAACCCACCCTCCCATCCTGGCACCTTCCCCTGCCACCGCAGGAACTGCAAAACCTGCGCCCACACCTCCTCCCTGACCTCCATCCAAGGCCCTAAAGGAGCCTTCCACATCCATCAAAGTTTTACTTGCACATCCACTAATATCATTTATTGTATCTGTTGCTCCCGATGTGGTCTCCTCTACACTGGGGAGACTAGACGCCTCCTAGCAGAGCGCTTTAGGGAACATCTCTGGGACACCCGCACCAATCAAACACACCGCCCTGTGGCTCAACATTTCAACTCCCCTTCCCACTCTGC
>NC_057730.1:26297168-26306150 GCF_004010195.1 Chiloscyllium plagiosum
CTAGCTTATCTCTCCACGCTTCACGCTCTCTGCCTTTATTCCTGATGAAGGGCTTTTGCCCGAAACATCGATTTTACTGCTCCTCGGATGCTGCCTGAACTGCTGTGCTCTTCCAGCACCACTAATCCAGTAACTGTTAAGTCAGACTACTCTATATTGTCAGCATTGTTCCTTCTTCTCTAGATTCAGGTTGGGGTCTGACTCTCAATTTATAATCGAGCCTTACAGTTGATGCAACACACCTCACACTGATTGTACAGATATACTGCAAGTAAGTGAAGTCTTACATATGAGACTGGTATTTTAGCAATACTGTGTGTGAATGCAATTGCTTTGGAAATAATTCAATTTTACTAGTCTCTAATTGATTGGAATTACAACATATAAATTACAGTCACTTTACTGCAATTCTTTCAAAGCACCGCAACTTACCTGCTGCCTCATAAATATGCTTGTTTACAATGATATTTCTTTCACACATATTTAGTAAGTCTTCACCAACATCTAGAAATACAAAAAGCAAATACTCAGCACTTAAAAAACAGCTTTTTATAATTATTGTACAGCACTTTAAATGAGAATTGAAGAATGATACTGCATGTAATAGAAGCCTGACACACATGGAAATTCATTACTGTGCTTAGATCCAAACTTATACGAGTAAACTTTCCATTTTCCTCATGTAGAATCATAGAATCCCTACAGTGTGGAAACAGGCCATTAGACCTAACAAGTCTACACCAACCCTCTGAAAGGTATCCCACCCAGACCCATTCTCCTACCTCATTATTCTACATTTGCCCTGATTAATGCAACTAACCTACACATCCCTCATGTAGACAGCGCATTTGCATACCCCACTTCTTCAAGTTCATAAAACTTGGTCACAAGTTAGGAAGCCTAAGAGAAGCCTAGAGACTCTCCAGTGTGTTTGGACATGCTGCAAGAATTTAGTGGGCTACAATAATTCACAGTATAAATACTGAATAGTGATTGGCTTAAGACAATACCTACTCAGGAATACATGGGGTAAGTAGGAAGAATTCCAGTTCCTTTTCGTGTTTTTACCCTCTCAGGTTTAATTATGAAACCAGACTGGATTAAATTTATTAACTGTGCCCTTAGAACCATAAATCTACTTGGATTAGGCTTCAGATCAACAAACCGATACTGATTTGGTTTCTGAACTCTCACCACCAGACATGTTAGTTCACAGCTAAGCTCAAATACAAGAACAGCTGGTTACTACCCTTCATAAGCAGAGTAGAAACAGAAGCGGTTTAATCAGACATTTGAACATTTCCCACACTCAATTTGGCAGTGATTTATATCCAATTCAATTCTATTTACCCGTTTTCATTTCATGTTTTCTGGTAAATCATGCTGAGGAAAAATCTATTTACATTCTGTAACTTCTTAATTCATTTGTAATCTTTTGGGAGAGTTCAGGATTTTCAAAGTTTGTGAGAAGATTTGTAGCTCGGTGTGCTCGTTGCTGTGGTTCTGTTCGCCGAGTTGGAAGTTTTTGTTGCAAACGTTTCGTCCCCTGTCTAGGTGACATCCTCAGTGCTTGGGAGCCTCCTGTGAAGCGCTTCTGTGGTATTTCCTCCGGCATTTATAGTGGCCTGTCCCTGCCGCTTCCGGTTGTCAGTTTCAGCTGTCCGCTGTAGTGGCCGGTATATTGGGTCCAGGTCTATGCGTTTGTTGATGGAGTCAACAACATAGACCTGGACCCAATATACCGGCCACTACAGCGGACAGCTGAAACTGACAACCGGAAGCGGCAGGGACAGGCCACTATAAATGCCGGAGGAAACACCACAGAAGCGCTTCACAGGAGACTCCCAAGCACTGAGGATATCACCTAGACAGGGGACGAAACGTTTGCAACAAAAACTTCCAGCTCGGCGAACAGAACCACAACAGCAGAGTTCAGGATTTCAATTAACCTTTATAAGAAAAAGTGGTTCCTAAATTTGCTCGTGAATAGCCAAATTCTAATATTATGGCACCTTGATTTTGATTTTACTGCTACAGGAGATGGTCTAACTGTACCCACACTATCAAATTCTCTTAAAATCTTTAACACTTCAATTCAATCACCTTCAAAACACAAGGTAATAAAGGACAACTTTACGCAACCTATCCTCATGATTTAACCCACAAAGCACCATTATCATTGATACATCTGCAAGGCTAAGGTATCCATCCTGGAATGCAGTACCAAAGTGCAATGCAGTATTTCAAATCATCTGACCATGGCTCTATAACAGCTGAAGCATCACTTTTCTCGTTATTGTATTTTCACACCACTAAAGTAAAGATAACAATCTCATGTGGATTTATTGTTGTTTTGCAAAAACTCTCCAGTTTTGTTCTTCAAAATCTTGACTTTGGTTTACAGAATTTTGACGTACCCATGTATGTATTCTGCTACTTCACTGTTGCATCTGTGTCTTATTATCACTTACTATCCACCAGCCTTTTGGCTTTTCTGTAAACTATGGGTTATGTATTGTTTCTAGCTCGGTCATGCTTTATATTTTTCATCATTTTCCATCTGTTCGATTTGCCTTGCTGCTACACCTTAATAGAATTAGTCTCCTCACCTATTCTACTTAATCCCATTAATTCTCTTGGAACACATGTTCACTGTCAGTGTGTCTTGTTATGGTTTAAATGTATCTTTATTTAAATAGAAAAATCATAGCAAAATTAATTTAAAATTATACTACTGCGCAAAACAATATTAGAAAACGTCTTGATCTAACATGAGTTACTATCCAGAATACAGACCGATTTGATAGCAACTACTCACTACATGTGCACACGTTAATGGTACAATTTCAAAAGGTATTCAATCACTGATTGTCTATACCAGTATATCTATTACCCAACCAGGTTTCTATCCTACCTGTGCAATAAATAGTCTTAGCAACAGTTGCCATGACAATGCTGGTCATTCCCGTGCCTGCTCCCAACTCCAACACTGTGCAGTCTCTGAATAGGTAACTATTATTCCAAATGTAATCAGCAAGAAGAAAGGCACCACGCCATACCTACTGATGAGAAGATTGCAATGAGAAAGGATTGTTAAAATATACATATATGTATATATGTAAAACTACAAGATGCTTGTACCTGTTTTCCAACATCCTCCAAAGTAGTATCCATAGTGTGTTCTGTAAAAAGAAAACAATACAACACCTTGTATTCAATGAGAAAAATCTCACACAACATTCATAATATGAAATTAACCATTCACATCTTCTGAACATTCAGTAAAGTTGCCAATAATTCCAATCATACTTTATGTTTTAATATGACAGCTATCATGTTCATGGAGCTCATAATGCCTTTTCCAGTGTTTATCTATTATATATTAAAAACAGAGTCCATCTTTCCATTTCAAATTGTAAATAAATGTTATACTACATATTTCCAATCTGCGTGCATATATGTATACATGTGAAGGAAATAAAGTTACCATAGTTCCAGAGGACTGTGCTCACATTAGAGAGAATGCCTGGTGGTGGTTTAATCGGAGGGTTGCCACACCTCAGGTGAGGAGAGAGGCTGAGAAGGTGGAACCTGCATGGTAACCCCAGCCTGTACAGGAATTGAACCTATGCTATTGGTATCACTGCATCGAAGAGTGTGGTGTGGGAACAGCACAGCCATCCAGGCAGTATCCAAGGAGCAGGACAGTCTAGGTTTTGGGCATAAACCCTTCATCAAGAATCTGCTCTGCATCGCAAGCCAACCGGCCAGCCAATTGAGCAGGTGAGGATCTCGGCACCCTCCCAAATATGCCCTGATTACATTGGGGTGTAAATGTTCCTAGATGATAGATGAGAACAATCAGAAATGAGCAGGAAGCTAGAAATGGAGGAGTGCACAGATCTTGAAGATTTGTAAGGTTGGACGAAGATGCCTAGCTGGGAAGGGTGAGGTCATGAGATTGGTAAAGACGTACATAAAAGATTGTTAAAATTGAGACATTAGTAAACAGGAAGCCAATTTTGGTCAGCAAGCATAGGGTGGATAGGTGACTGAAATTTGAAGAGTTAAGATATAGGCAGCAAAATTTTAGATAAATACTCGTTTATGTTGGGTAGAAAATGAGAAACCAAGGTGCGTATCCACAAGTTAGATAACGATAATTATACTTTGAAATGTAGTGGGAGCATAAACAACATTTGGGTAAACTTAAAATTTCAGTTGGAGGTTAATAATATTGACATAGTAAAACTAGAAACGAATTCATGACCTGATGCCAAGACAGGCGAATTATACCTAAGGTTATTCAACCTGGAGAACACTGAAGTGTCTGGTTCCAAAAAAATTAATTTTTTTCTGTGGTTGTGTTGAATCAATTGTACTGAGTCAGGAGATCCACATGAAGAGGTCACAACTATCACATGCCCCAAAGAATCATTACTGGAAAGTCTGTTAGAAAATCTAATAAAATTTATAAGGTATCATTTCTCTCACAGTCAGAACAGTTGATCAAAAATTGTTTTAATCACCAGCTGTGTTTCATTGGAGATAACAGGCTGAGACTATGAAGCATTTCGTTTGGGTATTTCCACAGCCTATTCTACACATAGATATTTAACAGGGAGTTTCCACAGCTTCAACAACACATTGCTAACTTACTGAAGTTGACTGAGTGACATCATCATTGGTGTCAATATCATTTAAATACAGTGTCTGTAACAGACAGTAATTATCAAGCCAAATATAATCTCAAGTTCTCATTAGCATTGATTATCTTTCTTAACATCTCTCTTCCCAGTGATATCAAGTCCCAGAGCCCACTCGCCCTTTAAATGAACTCTACTTCAGTCAAATTGGCCCGGGATATTTGTCTTTGTGTGACAATAGCTGAGAAGCACCACTGCAGATTAGTTACAGCTGCCAAATTTGGAACAAAAAATATTTTTATGGTTAATAATGAAATCATGTCCCAAGACTGCCTCCAATTACACATCCTCTTATTTCTAATGAACTTTTGTGAAAAATCATATCAAAGTTCTTCTCTAAGTCATGGAAACCACTTCCATAGATAGACAACTTCCATATACACGCCTCGATCCAAACTATTAGCGACCTCCACTAAAAATAAATTTTTCTGGATAAGTCAGATGTGCCTTGCACATTACTCTCCATGTTGACTACTGAACAGCTCAGATGTGTCCAAATGCTGAAGCTCTATTCCTGATCACAGACTCCAGTAACTTTGCCATAATTGACTTAATATTGACAGGGCAGTAATTTCCTGCTTCTTCCCTCATGTCTTTATGATGGTGTAACATTTGTAATTTTTCAATCCAAAGGCAAAAGCTCTGAATCTCACTTATCTGCAATTTTTTCAGCTGTGTCTTTTAATATATCAAAGTAAAGCCTGCTGAGTTGCCAAGCATACGTCTCACCATTTTTCAAATCCTATATTTTTTAAAACATATTGAACCCACTAATTTCTTCCCTTTTACTTGGTTTTAGGTTCCCTTTTGTTACCAACTTTTTATCCTTTTATTTTTCTGTGAAAATGGATGCAAATCACAAATGTAATAAATCTGTCTTTTACTTATTATCGAATAAAGCCTCATCTACATCTGGCATTAAATAAGGCTCACATTTTGATTTTGCTATCCTTTCTTATAATACATTTATCAAGACTTTTAAATTCCCTTTTCCTACTACGGTACCACAACCTAAGTGAACCTCTTGGACTGGATTTTGAGTAGATTAGATTCCCAACAGTATGGAAACAAGCCCTTAGGCCCAATAAGTCCACACTGATCCTCCAAAGAGTAATCCACCCAGACCCATTTCCCTACCCTATATTTACCCCTGACTTGGCAATTTAGTATGGCCAATTCACCTGACCTGCACATCTTTGGATTGTGGGAGGAAACCAGAGCACCCGGAGGAAACCCATGCAGACAAGGGGAGAATGTGCAAACTCCACACAGACAGTTGCCCCTGGTGGGAATCAAACCCAGGTCTCTGGTGCTGTGAGGCAGCAGTGCTAACCACTGAGCCACCATGCCGCCCATCTTGACTTCATGGAGTCAGGAAGATTCACAGACCTTTAAATATGATAGGCAAGATCTGAATAAGGATTTCTCACCCCATTTCCAACAGAAATGAAGGTGAGAAACTTTCAAGTTTTGGGGGAGGGGTGTGAAGCATGAATTACACATCAGCAGGGATGTTTGAACTTAGTAGTGAACTCAAATATATCTTATTTTGTTTCGTCCAAAGGTCTTAACCCACGGTGTGGGATTCACAAAGTCATTAAGAGTGGATAAAGTTTGCGTAAATGTCTTGATCTGAAGATTTTTCATTTCTCTGGTCTGATAGACAAGCCATCTGACATAGATTAGAAAAAGCATTACTAACTGTTTGTGCAATTTCAAGTTGATATTTTCCAACTAATATTACCATGTCGTTATGATGTAATTAATGCTTGAGTCAAGATTAGAGTAGTGCTGGAAAATGCCAGGCAGCATCTGAAAAGCATGAAAATAGACGTTTAGGGCAAATGCCGATTTTCCTGCTTCTCGGATTCTGTCTGACCGGCTGTGCTTTTCCAGCATTACTCTAATCTTGACTCTAATCTCCAGCATCTGCAAGACCTACTTTCACCTCCATAATTAATGCTTGGCTGAGTTTCCATAATCACAATTCTCATTGCAGGGATTTCTGAGTTCACTGTTTGATTGTCAGTTTAAAGAGTATATTAAGGGATATCTGTCTTTTGATGGGAGTCTGAACAGAAATTTACTTTTCAAAGAAACTGAACACTTGAGAAGATTAAAAAGCTTCAAATGAGTTTCATGAGTGGGAGTGTTTTTCATTTTCAAGTGTGTGACTTTTCTTGGGTGCCATTGTTTATGAGTCACTAAAAGCTAGCATACAGGTGCAACAATCATTAAGGTAGACAAATAGTTTGTTATGCTTCATTGCAAGGGATTGGAGTACAAGTAGAGTGTTGGAGAAGCTGCACCTGAAGGTTTCTGTTTGGTGGCCTTTCTTAAGAAAGGATATTCTTGTCACAGAGGGACTGCAGTGGAGATTCATCAGACTAATCCTCGGGGACATCAGGATTTTCTTAAGAAGAGAGTTAGCAGAAATCAAACTTGCATTCTCTGGAGTTTCAAAGAATGAGCAACCTCATTGAAACTTACAAAATTCTTACAAGGCCTGACAAGGTAGATAGATCTTTCTTAGAATCCCTACATGTGGAAACAGACCCTTCAGCCCAACAAGTCCATACAAACCTTCTGAAGAGTAACCCATTCAGACCTATTCCCCAATCCTATTACTCTACATTTTACCTGACTAATGCACCTAAACTACACATCCCTGAACACTATGGGCAAATTAATATGACCAATACACTTAACCTGCACATCTTTGGACTGTGGGAGGAAACCAGAGCACCCAGAGGAAACCCACGCAGACCTGGGGAGAATGTCCAACTCCACGCAGTCGCCTGAGGTTAGAATCGAACCTGGGTCCCTGGTGCTGTGAGGCAGCAGTGCTAACCACTGCACAATCGTGCCTCCCCCTAGACAGATCTACATGGAAGTTTCCTCTGAGTAGTGTGTCCAGAAAGTTTGGAATAAGGAGGCAGATCATTTAAGACTAAGGTGAGAAGGAACTTCCTCACCTCGTGGATAATTCTTTACCCATATGGTTTGTAGAAGCTGAAACATTAAGCACATTCAAGACAGCAATCAGTAGATTTCTAAAGATTAATAGCATCAAGGGATATGACAGTAACCTGGAAAAGTGGCACTGAGGTAGATTATAAGCCATGATCTATTGAATGAAGAGCAGACTCAATGGGCTGAACGGCCTACTCTTGTTCCAGTGTTCCTATCATGTTTAAGTAATTATCACATGATATCTCATGCAAATTGCTGTGTCATACCTCAAATTGCAATCAACAAGAAAACTTTCCAGGAAAATAAAATGTCAGCATGTTCTTAAACGGAGGATTGGGAAGCTTTTAAAGAACAACAGAGGATTACTAAGAAGGAAATATGCAGAGAAAAAATGAGGTACGAAGGTAAACTGGCCAATAATATAAAGGAGGATAGTAAAAGCTTTTTTAGGTGTGTGGAAGGCAAAAATATGGTTAAGACTAAAATTGGGCCCTTGAAGACAGAAACAGGGGAATATATTACAGGGAACAAAGAAATGGCAGAAGAATTGAATTGGTACTTCAGATCTGTGTTCACTGGGGAAGACACAAGCAATCTCCCTGAGGTAACAGTGGCTGAAGGACCTGAACTTCAGGGAATTTATATTTGCTAGGACTTGGTGTTGGAGAGACTGCTAGGTCTGAAGGTTGATAAGTCCCCGGGGTACTGAAGGAGGTGGCTCGAGAAATCGAGGATGCATTGGTGATTATGTTCAGAGTTCGATCGATTCGGGATCAGTTCCTGTGGATTGGAGGGTGGCTAATGTTGTACCACTTTTTAAGAAAGGTGGGAGAGAGAAAGCAGGAAATTATAGACCAGTTAGTCTGACTTCAGTGGTGGGAAAGATGCTGGAGTCTATTATAAAGGATGAAATTACGACACATCTGGATAGTAGTAACAGGTCAGAGTCAGCACGGATTTATGAAGGGAAAATCATGCTTGACTAATCTTCTGGAATTTTTTGAGGATGTAACTCTGAAGATGGACGAAGGAGATTCAGTAGATGTAGTGTACCTGGACTTTCAGAAAGCTTTTGATAAAGTCCCACATAGGAGGTTAGTGAGCAAAATTAGGCGCATGGTACTGGGGGCAAAGTACTAACTTGGATTGAAAGTTGGCTGGCTGACAGGAAACAAAGAGTAGTGATAAATGGCTCCACTTCGGAATGGCAGGCAGTGACCAGTGGGGTACCGCAGGGATCAGCGCTGGGACCGCAGCTTTTTACAATATATATTGATGATATAGAAGATGGTATTAGTAATAA
>NC_057730.1:26306684-26358008 GCF_004010195.1 Chiloscyllium plagiosum
GTGTGGACTTGTTGGGCCGAAGGGCCTGTTTCCACATTGTAAGTAATTTAATCTAATCTAAAAAAAGACTGAGAGGGGATCTGATTGAGACATAGAAGATTATTAAAGGATTGGACACTCTGGAGGCAGGAAACATGTTTCCGCTGATGGATGAGTGCTGAACCAGAGGACACAGCTTAAAGATACAGGGTAGACCATTTAGGACAGAGATGAGGAGAAACTTCTTCACCTAGAGAGTGGTGGCTGCGTGGAATGCTCTGCCCCAGAGGACAGTGGAGGCCCAGTCTCTGGATTCATTTAAGAAAGAGTTGGATAGAGCTCTTAAGGATTGTGGAATCAAGGGTATGGAGATAAGGCAGGAACAGGATACTGATTAAGGATGATCAGCCATGATCATATTGAATGGTGGTGCAGGCTCGAAGGGCAGAATGGCCTACTCCTGCACCTATTGTCTATTGTCTATTATTTAAAAGCCAGAGTTCTCATTAAAAATAATAAACTTTTGAATCAAATCTGTCAAAGGGCAAATTGTTACACCTTAACAGCAGCTGGGTAATACTTTAACCCAGATTTTCTACTCGAGTTACATTGGCTGACCAGTGAAGCATGAATGGATTTGATAGAAAAGCCTCACAGAGTCATTCTATCTGCAAAAAATTGCAAGGAATACACAAAAAGCCAACCCAGAATATGGAGAAGCATGTTGTAACCATGGAATGAACAGAAATATTCAATCAAATGTACTTTTCATCATTTGAATCATAGCAACGCTGAGCAGAAGTTTTCCACGTTACTCCAGGTTTTCCATCTTAGTGTGTGTACTGGCTCGTGTAAGAGTCAAAAGGCCAAAAAGCCAATTGACGGCAAAATTGCATATGTTAACTATTTTTGAAAATGTTTAGTTTTAGTTTATCAAGGAGCACAAAGGTGACCAATACATACTAGGTCGAGGTGAACTTTGCAGCCATTCACCCTCCCTCCTTGCCAGCACCTACTCACACATTGCCTAACAGTAATATTGGGAACCAGAAATTTGTAATGTGGCGAGCTATCGCAAAACCAGCAATGGTCAAGGGTACACTCTTGTAGCAGGTGAAACTCCCTTCTTGCAAAGGAATTCTGCAGCAGTAGAGGAGTGAGGAGATAAAAATGCAAATGTTACAACTTTTGCAATTGCATGGAAAAGTGCCATGGCAGGGTAAGGAGGTGTTTAAGTGACAGGAGTGGGACAGTTTGTCAGAGAGGAAATGGTTTGTGGTCCCTACTCCATGTTCAAGGTTTCAAACACTCCTTTCAGATGAAGCAGCATTTTAACTGTACTTCTTTCAATTTAGTTTACAGTAACAACTGCTCAGAATTGGTCTCCCCTACATCGATCAGAACAAACATATTCAGGCTGTCTGCTTTGCAGAACATCTCAACTTGGACTGAAGATAGACTCTGAACTTCGAATTGCTTGCCATTTCAAAACTATCTTGCTCTTATGTTAATATTTCTGGGAGAAATTGAGGACTGCAGATGCTGGAGATCAGAGCTGAAAAATGTGTTGCTGGAAAAGCACAGCAGGTCAGGCAGCATCCAAGGAGCAGGAGAATCGACGTTTCGGGCATAAGCCCTTCTTTAATATTTCTGGAGTAAGCTTGCTGCTGTGCTCCAGTGAAGTCCAATGAAAACTGGAAGAATTACACCTCATTTTGTACTTAGGCATTTTAGAGACTTCAGGACACAATATTGAGTTCTCCAACTTCAACCATGAACACTGTTTTCCATTTTGACTGTGTACTTTCCATTCCCCTCAACACCTGTGTCCTATTGGATGAGTTTTCTCTCAGTAGAGCTGACATATTGTTTACTGTTAACACTTATTCTTCACCTTTGATTCTCCTCTACTATCATTAGCACTTCCTTTACCTTTTGCACTGGGCACCTTCACTGTTTAATCCACTCACTTCTCTAGCCAAAAACAAACTCATTTTCTAACCCAGGTCCATTCCAAAGTAGTCACATTAGCATCAAAACATTAATTTTTCTCTATCCACAGATACTACCAGGCTTCCTGAATTTCTCCAGCACTTAGTGTTTTTATTTCAGATCTCTAGCATGTCTTAAATAAACTACTGTCTGCCCTCCCACATTTTAGATCATGAAAAGGCTGATTATTTTACTTAGGGACAAAATATTTAAAAACTCAACTGAACGATACTCACAATTTCTTCTTAACACAGAGACTATCCATTTTATTAGCAGGTTCTGAAAATTCAACAATGTAATTTGTTCTGTCCTACAATATGCCCACAGCATGCATAAAGGCTTTTATAGAGACTTACCTATTCTGATCTCTTTGGAAATACTGCAATCCTCCTCATACTCCTCAGAGGAATACTCCTCCCCTTTACTTATAATGGTAGGATATACTTTCTCTCTCCATAGATTTTTTTCATAACAAAGGAAGTCAACAGGTCTCCGAATAACATTCAGATCTCCATCATCATCTAGCAGGGTTTCAGTATGCACTGTGTCTTTTGTCACTTCAAATTTCTTTTCACTTGCAGCAGCATAGCTGCAACCCATTTGACCAGTTAAAACATCATCTGCATCAAGTACTCTATTTTCTTCACTGCTGAAGTCTCCTGAGTCATCTTTGTTGCAGATAATAATATTCCGTAGGATTTTAAACTTTGACACAAAGACTGCAGAATGAATTGAAAAGATAAATAACATTAATTTCAAATAGTTAGCGACCAATATCTCATCGATTCCAAAGCATTAATGTACACTTTTCTAACACCAATGATCTATTAGCTCGAAGTCACAAAATTTACTAAAATTGTAAAACACAGTCATATGAGAATAAGGCAACAACATTCTTATCTGTTGGATTTTAAATCATTATCTGCTTGAAAGCTTAAAACATACATTTGTAATCTCCATTACATAGGAAAATTTGAGAAAGATATGGGCTAACTGGGACCAGTTTAGTTTGGGAAACTTGGTTGGCTTGGACGAGTTGGATTGAAGGGTCTGTTTCCATACTGTATGGCTCTATGACTGGCTACAGATTTTACCAGTTACTGAAACACTATTACATGCCTAGGAAGAAAAAGAAATCAATTCAAGTGCATTACATTTTAGAGGCATTTCTTAATATCTTTAATTAAGTATTATCTTGTTATTCTCTAGAGTTAACAAAAATTAGATGAGATGTGGGCGGCACGGTGGCACAGTGGTTAGCACTGCTGCCTCACAGCACCAGAGACCCGGGTTCAATTCCCGCCTCAGGCGACTGACTGTGTGGATTTGCACATTCTCCCCGTGTCTGTGTGGGTTTCTTCCGGGTGCTCCGGTTTCCTCCCACAGTCCAAAGATGTGCAGGTTAGGTGAATTGGCCATGCTAAATTGCCCGTAGTGTTAGGTAAGGGGTAAATGTAGGGGTGGGTTGCACTTCGGCGGGTCGGTGTGGACTTGTTGGGCCGAAGGGCCTGTTTCCACACTGTAATGTAATCTAATCTAATCTAATGTCATTAAAACTTGCACAATTCGTAAATGGCTAAGACAGTGTATATGAAGAATAGATGTTTCCCCTACCCTTATATAATTACCTTTCATCCCCAGGATCATTCTTGTAAACCACCTTGAGACCCCCTCCAGGCTAACATATCCTACCTGAAATACAAGCCCAAAATTGCTCATAATTTTTAAAAATTCATTCATAGGACGTGATGTCACTAGCTATGCCAGCATTTATTGCCATCCTGAATTGTCCAAAGGGCAGTTAATAGTCAACCACATTGCTGCGGATATGGCCAAAACAATAAAGATGAAGGACATTAGTGAAGCAGATGGGTTTTTCCTGACAATTGACAATGGTTTCATGGTCATCGTTGGACTCTTAATTCCAGGCTAATTGAATCCAAATTTCACCATTTGCCAATATTCCAAATTCAATGTGAACAGAGTATTATGCAGCCCCAACATCTCTGCTCTTGTAATCTAGCCCTCTAAAAATGAAGGCCAATATTGCATTTGCCCTCCTAACTGCCAATAGGAACCAGCATGTTAGTTTAAGAGAATCTTAAATGAGGATTCCTAAGTCTCTTTGTCCAGCAGATTTACAAAACATTTCCCCATTTAGAAAATAGTTTATGCCTCTATTCTTCCTATCAAAGTGCATAATCTCACATTTCCCAAATTATATTTCATCTGGCACTTCTTTGCCCACTCTCCTAGCCTGTTCAAGTCCTTCTTCAGGATCCCTGCTTTTTCAACACTACCTGTCCATCTACCTATTTTTATGTTATCTGAAAACTTAACAACAATGCCTTCAGTTACTTTGTCCAAATCTTTCATGTAAATATGTGGTCCAAACACTGACCCCTGTGGAAATCACTACTTACCAGCTGCAATCTTGAAAAAGACCACTTTATTCCCACTCTCTGCCTTCTGCCAGTCAGCCAATCCTCTATGCGTGCCTTTTATGTTCTTTAAAAGAATTGTCCAATTACTCATCGATCCCTGCTCTTTCTTCAAAGCCTTTTTAAAAATAGTTTGGATTCCCTTTTGAAAGTTACTACTTCCATCATCTTTTCAGGCATTTCCTTATAAGAAAAAACCATCACTGTAGAAAAAATGCCTATCTCTCCCACCATTTTTATCTGTTTTCACTGTGATCACAGATTTTGTAAGCTGTTGTGCTCGAACAAAGAAAGAAATTATAACCAGAATCTATTGTCATTCTCCAGTTAAAGAAATAGTCTCTAACTAGAAACAATGGAAAAAGTGGAATGTATTCTTGGGTATTGTTTTACCCATATTATTGGAATATTGTCTATTTTTCATGAGCCTCAACAAACTCCAAGCAGTGAAAACAGACAAATACAAGTGTGACAAAAAAAAATACTCTTAAGGCAATACCTGGTTGTCCAACTGCATTTAGTCTCACCATAAGGTGCCTAATATTTGGTGTGTACATGTGGACATCGGAAAGTACTGTATCACTCTTAAACGTGATGGAATCCATGCATTCCCTCTGAACTAGCATCGCAGAGTGACAAAATACTGCAACCACAGAAATAATAACAAAAATTAATTACTACCCATAACATTTTTAAAGCGTGCCAAATAAACATCAAAAATCCACACAATGTTTGGAAAATACTACTGATAAAAGCATTACTTTCCTAAAATAAAGTCCCACTCCACGTTTAACTTTTTTTAAAACAATCAAAGATTGAGCTTTGCTGGTGTTCTGTACTTGAGGTTACTAAGGCTTTAAGAATGAAGTCAAATAGTGCAAGGTTTGACTTTCAATTTAATAATGGAGATCTGGTGAAATATTACTTTGTTATTTAATGTTTCACTTCAGCCACTCAAAAAATTGACAGTTCATTTGAATTGTTATTTTAAAATTGATATTTCATTATCACTCCCGTTGAAATTCAAGTTATAACATTTCCTAGATTGAAAAACAGCAAATAACACCAGCATATCCTAATTCCACATGATAGAAAGTATCAATAGAATCATTGCTTTCACAACCCTTTTAAATTTTGCTGTAGTTGCTACTTTCATTGGTCATTAGGTGAGCAACCACTTTATTCCTTTACAAGGTTACTGTGAAAACTTTACAATACACTAGGTTAGTTTCTTTTTGATAATTTTTGCATTTTTATGCATAATCAATTGTTAACAGGATTGGGACTTAGTACTTAGCATATGTTTCTGGTTGGAATGTTGATTTGTCTGTTAGCTCCAACATGGTACAACATAAAGCTTAATCACAATTTATTGCTAACTTGATTGTTGAGGTCACTGATTAAGTAGATAATTTTTGTATGATTTTGTGTGCATAACTGACTTACATGCACTCCTCCACCCCACATAAAATAGTTGGAGAGTTCTTGTGGAGCAGAGGTTACATCTCTACTTTGAGCCATGAGGCTTAGTGTCAAGTCTCACTTGCTCCATGGGTGTGTAATAACATCTCTAAACAAGTTAATTAGAAAATATCTATCAAAACTTTGCAAAGGCATTTTGGAAACATGGTAGTGCCTCTACCTCTGAGCCAGAAGGTTCTGGGCTCAAGCACTACATATTCCAGAGGTGGATAAATAACACATCTGAACAGATTAAAATAAATGCTCCAAATTGTTGGGTATGGACAGAACACAGCTGATGTTAGTATAATAAAACAAAGAGCTGTACTCTGGAAATCTGAAACAAAAAGAAAACATTGCTGGAGGAACTCAGCAGATATGGCAGCATCCATGGAGTAAAAACAGAATCTTGAGTCCAGTAATTCTTCTTCAGAGATTATTTATGTTATATATTATTATTGATTATTTTTACAATTTTCAGCCTATTCCAAAATATTTATAGTTGTGCATATAAGCACATCTAGTTATTGTTTTGCATAATAGTTTGGTCCCGCTGGTCATGTTAGTGCCGAAAGCATCTCTTATCTGTGTTTTCATAAGAGGACCGGCTGCAAGCCAGCTTAAACCACAGGTGCTCTGAGCCCACCTACTGGTCTTTTTATAACTTGCACTTGCAGGCCAGGATTCTAGTATCTAGAACTATAAGACTGACCCAACTCGTGAATGTTGGCGACACTGCTGTGAGCAAACAGGAAGAAATTTTAAAGAAGGTGAAACAAACACGGAAAAGGCTAGAAAAAATCGGCAGATCTGTGGAGAGAGCGACAGAGAGAAACATTTAATGTTTCGAGGCCGGCTTGACTTTTCCATAGAACTGCTTTTTGCATTTATTTTAAAGCAGATGTGAGATTCTCCGATCACTTTCCAACGCGTTCATCACTGGCTGAAAGGAAGATATTAGCGATGGGGAGGAAGAGGTGAAAAGAGATGAAATCTCCAGGATATGTGTGTGTGTGTGAGTGAGAGAGACAGAAAAGTAAACCTCCAGGATCTGTCCAAGCTAGTGTTCCTCGTGATGAGTGACTGTGAACCTTACAAGGGATGACCATTCACCTCGAATATGTCCCGGATCATTATTAACGATCACACACCAGGTTATAGTGCAACAGGTTTATTTGGAAGTTGAAGCTTTTGGTGCATTGCTTCTTCCAAATAAACCTGTTGGACTATAAGCTGGTGTGTGGTTTTTAACTTTGTCCACCCCAGTCCAACACTGGCACCTCCACATCAGATTATTATGGCAACAGGGTTAGGCAGCAAATTGCTCTCTCTCTCATACACACCTATATAACACACACAAAATATATATACTGTGTGTGTATCCGCACATATAAGTTCACACTATTTTAAAGATGAGACATTGACAATGCTTGAGTTGATTTCTGACATGTCACGAGTGAAATACTACTTTGGGTTTAGTCCCATTTCCGGCCCCGCCCGGCTCCAGCGCTCGGATTAAAGCCCACAGTCACCTGCAGCAACAACAGCACAGCGACTCCGGACATGTCACCAGCAGCAGGCCGCAGCCAGCCCCACCCCACCCTACCCCGGCCGCATGTCCGTCACCTGGGGAACCCTCCCCTCCGTCACCCTAATACCCTCCCCCCGGCAACTGGATCCTCGCATTCTGGTTCCTGCTGCTCAACCTCACTGCCTGGCACTGCAGCCTGAGAAAGCACACAGAATACTATTATTATTATTATCAGAACTTCTGATGACCAGAGCCTCTTCTCTAATTCACGGGGTAAGCAAAACATATTTCAAAGTGCACCCCCATCCCCCATAGAGTCAGAGAGATGTTCTGACCCTTTGGTCCAATTCGTCCATCCCAACTAGATATCCCAACCTAATCTAGTCCCATTTGCCAGCACTTGGCCCATATCCCCCTAAACCATTTGTATTAATATACCCATCCAAATATTTAAAAATATTTTAGCTGTACCAGCCTCCACCACATCCTCTGGCAGCTCATTCCATACAGGTACCACCCTCTGCGTGAAAATGTTGCCCCTTAGGTTCTTTTTCTATCTTTCCCCTCTCACCCTAAACCTATGCCCTCTAGTTCTGGACTCCTCACCCCATGAAAGGACCTTGTCTATTCACCCTCTCCATACCCCTCATGATTGTATAAACCTCTATAAGGTCACCCCTCAGCCTCTGACGCTCCAGGGAAAACAACCCCAGCCTATCCAAACTCTCCCTATAGCTCAAATCCTCCAACCCTGGCAACATTATTGTAAATCTTTTCTGAATCCTTTCAAGTTTCACAACATCCTTCTGCTAGAAAAGGGACCAGAATTGCATGCAATATTCCAAAAGTGGCCTAACCAATGTCAAATATTATATTAGGCAAGAAGTTCAGTAGATGATTTTAACAGCTAACAACAGGTAGTTTGGGGTCAGGTGAGACATTAAACTTCTCAGGCTTCTAATCTTTGGATTTAGATTCTTGGCAATGTGGACAAGCCAATAGATTCTCCTGCATTGACCCATTGGATTTCAAAATATAGCTCAAGGCATTCCAAGAGTTTGATATGGGTGTCATTTGGGTGGTCTGACTGGGGTGACATTTGATTGTCATATTGGCAAATGTTTTTGTATGTATTTTAAAAGCTTTGGTATCCTATCTTTACTCATGATTTGTACCAGTAATGATGCTGGATGTTTAGCTGAAACCTCTTAAGTCAGCATTGTAGAAAATGTATGTCAACAATTTCACAGTAGTTGGCAAATGCAATGATGTGATGACAATCAGATAATCAATTTATTCTTATATTGATGTTTGACAATCCTTCTAGAATGGCTGGGCATATACTGAAATTGACATCAATAAAGCATTATGGGTTATTTAATACAGTATTTTACATGATGCCATAAGACATTGAGTTTTGTATACAAGAATTATCATTCTTCAATAGAGAAGCAATTTACAGCATTAGCTGGGAAACACAATCACTCCAACCCTTCATGGTAGGGAACATGGTGGAGCAGACTAGAACTTCAAGAGGACATTTGCAGACACTAGGTAGTGTTGGTGATATGACTTGTCGCAAGTAAAATGATTGAGGTTAAGAATAACAGCTATATATGGCTGTGACAGACAGTAAGTTCAGTAACAGCTCAGTGAGGGGACAGCAGCAGTAACTTTAGCTAGAATGGAATGGTGAATAGTTACACAGTGCATCAAAAGTAATAAATGGGGATGGGACAGGATTTTATTTATGTATCTGTTCATTCAGATAACTCAAAGCTAGAACATACACCACACTGCAGATTTCTGTGACGTCACTTCTGTTGATGTCTCATGCAATAAATTGAGAAACCTATTTGAGAGATAATTATTGACCAGAATATTGGAGATTCCTTCCCTGCTCTTCTTCAAAATAGTAATATGGGTTTCATTAGAACATAGTCCTTAAGCATTGGAGTAGGCCATTCAATCCTTTGAGCCTAGTCACCCATATGCAAGCATGGTTTATCTGATTGTGGTCTCAACTCCACCTTCCTATTCACCCCACTCAAAATGTAGGGTGATTAAGCTAGGCAATTTGTTGGTTCTTTACTGTAAAGCGGAATGGGCTACTAAAGGCTAAACGGGACTCTGGGAATTGGGTATGTATGCCGGCAAAGACAGCAAACTGCTGGATATACTTGTATGAAGGGTATATTTCTGACTCCTCAAAGCCAATGTATCATCTTTGAGGTGAAGTCAGGAGTGTGATGGAATACTTCTCACTTGCAGTTCCAAGAACACTTATGAAGCTTGATGTCTTCCAGGGCAAAGCAGCCCACTTGATTGGTACCACATTCACAATCATCCATCCTCCACCATCAATGCTCAGTCACAGCAGTGTATACCATTCTCGATATGCACTGAAGAAATTCATCAAGGCTTCTTAGCACCTTTGAAATCCACAACACTATCATTCAGAAGGTCCTACCATGCACCTTATCTATACCCCTCATGATTTTATAAATGTCTATAAGGTCATCCCTCAACCTCCTAAGCACTAGTTTAAAATTTCTTAGCTTATCCAGCCTCTCCTTACGACTGAAACCCTCCATTCCTGGCAAAATCCTGGTAAATCTTTTCTGAACCCTCTCCAGCTCAATAATATCATTCCTATAACATGGTACCCCGAGGGGTATATATAAGGTGAATGACAGGTGTCTTTTCCTTAGGGTGGTGGATTTCACATTTTTACGGTGAGAGGAGAAAGATTTTAAAAAGACATGAGCGGCAATATTTTTACATAGAGATTGGTTCGTGTGCGGAATGAACTTCCAGTGGAAGTGTTGGATGTGGGTATAGTTACAACATTTAAAAAACACTTGTATAAGTACATGAATAATTTTAGCTAGCCTCCTCTCCCTCCCCACATTACTGATGAAGGGCTTATGCCTGAAACGTTGATTCTCCTGCTCCTGGGATGCTGCCTGACCTGCTGTGATTTTCCAGCACCACTCTTTCAAATAAATAAATAAGACAAAACCAGCAACACTCACATCCCTTAATTAATTTAGAAACATGGAATTTGGTAAAGACAGAAGTAAAAGTCATTTGACTGAGATTATAACACTCTATCTCAGTGGAGACAAGAACCTTTGAAAGAAATGTGAACTGTCAATTATTAATATCAATTTCCATTCAAATGATCACTTGTTACTTACAGTATCTTCAGTGTTTCATTTATCCTGAGTTGAGAGCAAGGTGTACCACAGCTGTCAAGAATCCACTTTGATACTCTTCAGATTTTTAAAAAAATCAATTCCTCAAATTGTCATTTAAATGTTTGAACTCTAATCACTGTATTTTACTATAATAAATCAGGCTACTACTATAATAAAATAGGCTATCACTCCTGGAGTTCCTATTATTCAGAGTAGCATTCTTCATCCTTCCCTCTCAAAAGAACAAAAAATCCTAACATTGGATTCAGCATTTGATATAGTGATGGCACATAAAAGAACAGTTTATCACTTGGTTGCTATAATGCTTCCATTTCATGCTGCAAACCATTTGGGCATTTAATCCTGATTGAAAGTGCATTTTGATTTCTGCTACTTTGCCAATGGTGCACTTGACTGAGTCAAATTAATAATTCCATTATTGTCACTTTGCATATAATACTTCGCAAGTCACCAACAGACATATCACACTGGTATGGAAACTATATATACGGGAACTTAGTGTAAAGCTACAATTTACAATATGATGTTTTGCAGCCTCAATTTATTAAATTCTAAAGCTTACTATTTGCTGAGTGATATAGAATCTTTTCAGTTGTCACAAAGTAGTATGGGAAAATAGGAACATGAATTATCTTATGAGGATAGGATTATGTTTGGTTTTGAAGCCCATTTTGATGCTTGAGTAGTGCATTGATATACATTAAAACTCTTAACATGGGAGAGAAATGACTTCTTGATTGAGACACCAGAAGACTTCTGGTGTCTATGGAATCTTATGGAGCATATTAATGAGAACAGAAATGAAATTTGAGATAAAATGCTCAACAGTGCTCTAAAATGGTGCTTTAGTTAATTATTAGTGTCCTTCCTTTCTCGCTGTATAAGAATTTGGGGCTGCAAGAATTTTAGTGTGAGTCAGGGTTTCCTGTCAATAATTGAGAAGGAGTTGGGCTGCAAGCAAACATTGTAAAAATACTTTGGAAGAGCTAGGTGCATGACTGCTGATTCTTAACTTCTTTTGTGGAGGTGCAATAGGGTGGGTAGAGTCACTAAACCCCAACTGTTGCAAAACATGTATTTAAAAATGTATTTCTATTTTTATTCTGCTTAACTATACTATATTTGTATTCCAAATAAATTTCACCATTGATCAGTCAACTTCACATTAATTTTTACAACTTTAAAAGGTAAGTTCAATAAAATGAGGTATTAGCGAGTTTTGAGAATATTTGTAGCTCAGGTTGAGGTTTTGGATGTAGGTTTGCTCGCTGAGCAGGTTCATTTCCAGACGTTTCGTTACCCTACTAGGTAACATCTTCAGTGGGCCTCAGGCAAAGCACTGCTGAAAATTCTTGCTTTCTATTTATATGTTTGGGTTTCTTTGAGTTGGTGATGTGATTTCCTGTGATGATGTTATTTCCTGTGGTGAAATCACTTCAGGTTCCTTTTCTCAGGGGGTGGTAGATGGGCTCTAACTTGATGTGTTTGTTGATAGAGTTCCAGTTGGAATGCCATGCTTCTAGGAATTCTTGTGCGTGTCTTTGTTTGGCATGTTATTAGTTTTGCTTGTTGTCAGGAAAACAACACATATGCACCAAATATTGAACTACAGAAGCAATCATCCCAACACCTACAAACGAAGCTGCATCAGAACATTATTTCAACGAGCCAACACACACTGCAGCACAGAGGAACTACGCAGAGCAGAGAAAAATCACCTATACAGTGTATTCAAAAAGAATGGGTACCCAATGAACACAGTCCGCCGATTTCTCAGCACCAAATCCAAACAAGCAGACAAAAAACACGTCCAGAAACCTGAGCCACTCTCCCTTACATCAAAGACATCTCGGAAATGACTGCCAGACTACTCAGACCCCTTGGCATCATGGTAGCCCACAAATCCACCAACACACTAAAACAGCAGTTAATGAACTTGAAAGACCCTATACAGACAATGAGCAAAACTAATGTCATTTACAAAATCGCATGCAACGACAATAACAAACACTACATTGGACAAACAGGCAGAAAACTAGCCACCAGGATACATGAACACCAACTAGCCACAAAACAACATGATCCTGTCTCACTACTATCCTCACATACAGATGAGGAAGGAGACCACTTCGACTGGAACAACACATCCACTCTAGGACATGCCAAACAAAGACACGCATGAGAATTCCTAGAAGAATGGCATTCCAACTGGAGCTCTATCAACAAACACATTGAGTTAGACCCCATCTACAATCCCCTGAGAAAAGGAACAGGAGTTGACATCACCACAGGAACTGACAATACCAACTCAAAGAAACCCAAACATATAAATAGAAAGCAGGAATTTTCAGCGTAGCTTCGCCTGAGGCTCACTGAAGATGTTACCTAGTAGGGTAATGAAACATCTGGAAATGAGCCTTGCAGCTCAGCGAGAAAACCTACACCCAAAATGAGGTATTGTGCAAAATAATTTCCAGTGGCTCAGTGTAAAAGAATATTGACCATCCATATTATCATTATAATTTCTATAAGTTCAATAATTGAAAAGTATTATACACAGACTTGTGCAATGCATTAAATTGCACTACATTTTTAGATACTTTAAAGTAATGTTTCTGCAATATACATATTCAGAATTTTAGTTATGCACTAATAATTATTCACTAATTTACTGGGAAAAATCACACAACACCAGGTTATAGTCCAACAGGTTTATTTGAAAGCACTAAATTTCAGAGCACTGCTCCCTCGTTAGATGGTTGTGGGGTATAAGATCATAAGACACAAAATTTATAGCAAAAGTTTACCATGTGATGTAACTGAAATTATATATTGAAAAAGACCTGGATTATTTGTTAAGTCTCTCATATTTTAGAATGAACATGTTGGTTTCAGTCCTTTCATATGTAAATTGCAGAACTTTCTTAAAGTTACATTCTCAAGAGAGCTTTAACAACTGGTGTCGTGTCGGCCCAGATAATCCATTTAAGGTGTGAGGTGCCCTGTGTGAGACTGTCTGTTCCACAATGTTCAGATTGATTCTAATCTAAAAAATGGATTTACAGAATCTTATAGATTCATGCAGTTTTTGAGAAAAATAAAATGTAATTCTGCGAGTACAAATTCACCCCACAAATGTATATGTGTTTGTGTTTTTGTGTGTGTGTGTGTGTGTGTGTGTGGGAAGGGCAGTTTATGAGTGTGTGTATGTGAGAGAGTGTGAGTGTAAAGGGGTATATATCTGTGAGACAGTGAGTGTGGAAGTGTATGAGAGAGAGCGTGTGTATGAGAGAGGGTCTGCGTGAGTGTATGGGTCTGTAGGAGTGTGTGTGTGTAGGAGTGTCTGTGTCTGTGTCCCGGTTGAGGACCTCCCTGTGGGTACCGAACTTGGCTATCAGCCTCTGCTCGACCACTTTGCGTTGTTGCCTGTCCTGCAGTCCGCTTTGGAGGATGCTCACATGAAGGTCTGAGGTCAAATATCCCGGACTGCTGAAGTGTTCTCCGACTGGGAGGGAACACTCCTGTTAGTTGACTGTAGTGCGGTGTCCGTTCACCTGTTGCCGTAGCTCTGCTTGGTCTTGCCAATGTACCATACCTCAGGGCATCCTTGCCTGCAGCGTATGAGATAGACAACGTTGGCCAAATCACATGAGTACCTGCCGTGTACACGGTGGTATCCGTGTCGACACTCTGACACGTCTTGCAACATCTACCATGACAAGTTTGGATGGTGTTGTCCTGAAAACCGGGCAGTTTGCTGTAAACAATGATGTGTTTGAGGTTTGATGGTTGTTTAAAGGCGAGACGTGGAGGCGAGGGGAAGGTCTTGGTGAGGTGCTCATCCTCATTGATAATGTATTGCAGGCTGCGAAGAATATGGCGTAGTTTTTCGGCTCCTGGGAAGTACTGGACAATGAAGGGTACCCTGTCGGTTGCAGCACGTGTCTGTCTCCTGAGGAGGTCATTACGGTTTCTCGCTGTGGCATGTTGGAACTGGCGGTTGAGCATCAAACCCTGTTTTTATGAGGACATCCTTGAGTACTTCCAGTTGCCTGACACGTTCCTCCTCATCTGAACAGATCCTGTGTATGCCTAGGGCTTGTCCGTAGAGGATGGCTGTTTTAATATGTTTCAGGTGGAAGCTGGAGAAGTTTAGCATTGTGAGGTTGTCTGTGGGTTTGCGGTTGAGTGAGGTGCTGAGGTGCGCACCATGTACGTGGCAGGTACTCATGTGACTCAACCAACGTTGTCTATCTCATACGCTGCAGCCAAGGATGCCCTGAGGCTTGGTACATTAGCGAGACCAAGCAGAGGCTATGGCAACAGATGAATGGACACTGCACAGCAATCAACAGACAGGAGTGTTCCCTCTCAGTTGGAGAACTCTTCAACAGTCTGGCATATTTGACCTCGGACCTTTGGGTGACCGTCCTCCGAGGCGGCCTTTGGGACAGGCAGCAACGCAAAGTGGCCGAGCAGAGGCTGATAGCCAAGTTCGGTACCCATGGGGATGGCCTCAAACGAGATCTTGGGGTCATGTCACATTACAGGCGACCCCACTTCACTACAGGCACAGACCCACACACACACACAAAGACACACACACACACACACTCTCTCTCTCTCTCTCTCTCACACGCATATATACAAGTTTGTGGGGTGAATTTGTACTTGCAGAATTACATGCTATTTTGCTCAAAAACTGCATGAATCGATGTAAGATTCTGTAAAATAATTTTTTAGATTAGAATCAGTCTGAACATTATGGCACAGACAGTCTCACAGGACACCTCACACCTTAAATGCATTATCTGGGCCGACATGACACCAGTTGTTAAAGTTCACTTGAGAATGTAACTTTAAGAAAGTTCTGCAATTTACATATGAAAGAACTGAAACCAACATGTTCATTCTAAAAGATGAGAGACTTAACAAACAATCCAGGTCTTTTTCAATATATAATTTCAGTTACATCACACGGTAAACTTTTGCTATAAATTCTGTGTCTTACAGTCTTATACTCCACAGCCACCTGATGAAAGAGCAGTGCTCTGAAAGCTAGTGCCTCCAAATAAACCTGTTGGACTATAACCTGGTGTTGTGTGATTTTTTTTTGTACACCCCAGTCCAACACCAGCATCTCCAAATCATCATTAATTCACATTATCCTGAGATGGGGTGGGTGTTTTGCTCCTGCAGTGAATAATCAGGATTATACTATGCAGCAGTATGACATAAGAACTTGAAATCCTCTTCTTTGTCAAATTAAATAACTTTTCAGGAAAATGTCACTGTAAATAATCAAAGAGCTCGTCTGAATTTAGTCACTTCTCATTCAACATTGATAGCTTTGACAAATCCACCAACCTTATGGAGCCTCTATTTGTCAGAATACACAATCTCTTGTCAGTAATTGAGGGTTGCCTCGAGGCACTCACTGAGTCCTCATTGGCATACTGTTAGCCAAGAGATTTGGTACTCAAAACACCAGTTCATTTCCATATAAAGAAATGCTAAATGAACAGATCTATTTGGGTGTCATAGAATGTGCAGACCTCAGCAGTGATGCTAAATTTAAAAACGAAAGCAATCTAACAGATAAAATGAAAGAGTGGATGTAGTCTTGTAAGTGAATGATAACTTATTATGGAGCTGAGTTTACAGAGTCAACTCAAAGCAGTGATTTTAATAAGTATTAATTTTTGAATTTCCCATTGCATGAGATTCAACTTTATAACAAGTGCGTAACATATGATATATGATCAACGCTGCTGAGTCTGCAGTGACTGAATCACATTATGTTATTATTGCAAGGTATTCTCGAATTTCAAGGACACTTTGTGAATCAAATTCCATAATTCTATTTTTCCAGAAAGCTAAATAAATGCACTATAACATATATTATAAGCTACTTTAGTCATGCAATCATTTTATTTCCTTATTTGTGAAAACCAAAACTACCCAGCAAAATAATAGACAATGTCTCTCTGCAGCCTAAACAATAGGCTGCAGAGAGACATTTGACAGTGAATTGAAAGTGAGAAAGAAGGCTGAGAGTTATAGGATTTAGAATTATTGAAGATGAAAAGTTATGATTATAGATTTTGGGCAAAAATAAGATGGGATCCTTGGGCCACAAATTTGATAGGCCTGTTTTTTTGGGCACAGAGATTACACTTTCCAGCCTGTCCATTGCTGTTCAGATTGAGATGACAACATGAGATTTTGGTGTACCCACCTTTCTGTATTCTTTTAACATGCCGCCAAGTGACTCCTGTGCTCCCTGCAATACTCCCTGTGGCCATATGCTCAGCAAGGAGAATACGCAATGTTGTCTGGATACCAGGTGGTCTGACAGTCAGCCTTCCTAAAAGTAGCCTGTTCCTTTTAAAGGAAGCATACATTGAAAAAATTGCTGCAATTTTAAAAATTAGAAAATTGATCGGAATGGAGAGAATTCTGGGGCATGAATGTAATGAGGGGAAAGAGGGTGAGACATCATGGCTCTGCAGGTAGTCAAGTGTCCTCCAGGAACCATGCTTAGAAGGGAGTGAGAGTAAGTGACCAGTGATGTCAATTCCAGGATTCTGGGTCAGGGGATGTGCCAATAGTGGAAAATGAAGTCTAATTACCTCAGCAAGGTGATCAAAGTCAGTGACATAATATCTTGTACCTATCATTCAATGCTCAGCACTCCCTAGCATTCAGAACTCAACTAAAATTCACATACTCCACCTCACCCTCACATAATAATTAATGCTGCTGTCAGCTTCAAACGCAGCTCCTGGTGACTTTCATCCATTCAGCTACAGCAGGTGTATCATTGAAACACAAGGCAATATAATCACTGACATTCTGCTCACTTTCTTGTAGGATAAGGAGAGAAAAAGGAAGCAGAGCAGAGCCTGCAGGGGACAAGGATGTCTCTATCGTCTATGAATCCTATGATATGGCACACTGTTCTATGGGCTCAGCTGCATTCCCTGGAAATCAGCATTGGAGATAAACCTTTTCCTGTCCCCCATGGACCACATCCCTTTGGAATTCAAGCTGACATTTTTTTCCAGTATTGAAATGGTCAACAAAATGATCGAACAAAATCCATAATTGGCCTTTCGCTTTGGGACATTTACATTTGACTTTAGATAGTCACTGTTGATAATTTTACAGTTTATTGCAACTCCAAGACCAGCAAGTGAAACATGCAAAGCACTCATTTGATTCAGTTACAGGTTTTATCTGACTGAATAATAATTGAAAATAACTATCACTTTTCAAAACATTATCTACCTTCTGGTTTCCCATTAAAATCTCTTATTACAGAGAGTGAGTGAAGAGTAGACAGTTTATTGCAGGGTTACAGATGTTAATTATAGATAAGGAGTATTATATTTTCTATGAAAATATTTAGCAATAGTTGCATTTGTTTAATGCATTTCACAGCTTTTTCTTTTACATATAAATTACATTTAAACAACAGTAACAATTATTATGCAGGCTTATGCAGCAGCCACTCTGTACAAATAACATCCCATAGCCACAAAAGGAATGATCAGTTGATCCATTTTTGGTAATGATAACAGAGGGAGGAATGTTGTCCAGGATACTGCAGTTGAAAGGGAGAAGTTTGGATCAGATGTAATCGTTGCACAATTGAGTAAACATAACTACAGAGACATGAGCGAGTAGGCCAGAGTTAATTGGAAAGTCATTTCTGAGGAAAGGTCTCTCAGCCCAAAACATTAACTCTAATTTCTCTCCACAGATGTTGCCAGACCTGCTCAACTTTTCCATCAGTTTCTGTTTTTGTTTTTAATTGGAAGGGGAGCCTTGCAGGGAAGATGTGGGACCAGCAATGGCAGTAGTGTCTGGGAGTAATTTGGGAAGCAAAGCAAAAGTCATCCCAAGGAAGAAGAAACATGCTCTGGGGATAATGAGGCAACCATGGCTGGAAAGTGAAAAATAAAAGAAAAGGCATACTACGTAGCGGGGATCAATAGGAAGCCTTTAAAAACCAGAAGATGACAACCAAAAAAGCAATGGTGGGGGAGCTGGGATAAAGATGAAGTATAAGAATAAGCTAGCTAGTAATATAAAACAAAGCAATAGTTTTTTTCATATTTGAAAGGTAATAGAGAGGCAAGAGTGAACATTGGAAAATGAGACTGGAGAGGTAGTAATGGGAACAACGAATAGTGGAGGAACTGAGTGGGTACTTCGTATCAGTCTTCATGGTGGAAGACACCAACAGCATAACAGAACTTCAAGAGAGTTGGGGGCAGAGGTGGGTGTAGTGGCTATCAGCTAAAGAGATGCTGGGGAAACTGAAAGGTCTGAAGGTGGATAAATCACCTGGACCGAATGGTTGTGGAGCAGCACTCCTTCATCAAATGGTTGTGGAGCAGCACTCCGAAAGCTAGTGCTTTTAATTAAACCTGTTGGACTATAACCTGCTGTTGATTTTTAACTTTGTACACCCCAGTCCAACACCAACATCTCCAAATCATTGTGGCACAGACAGTCTCTTGAACCCGGGTCTCTGGTGCTGTGAGGCAACAGTGCTAACCACTGTGCCACCGTGCCGCCACCTCCTCATTTGGAGGCATTGGTGGTGGTCTTTCAGGAATCAATGGAATCAGCGAGGGAAATTGGCTAATGTAGCACCGATTTTAAAAAGGGACGGAGACAATGGGCAATTATGGGCCAGTTGGCCTGACCTCATTATTGGTAAGATTGACTATTAACGCTGAGATTGGAGAGTACTTGGAAGTGGATGGTAAAATGAGACTGAATCAAGGGGTGGTCATGCCTGATAAATCTGTTAGAATTTTTTGAGGAGGCAATGAGCAAGTTAGATGAAGGAGAGCCAGTGAATGTGATCTATTTGGATTTCCAGAAGACCTTTGACAAGTGCCACACAGGAAGCTGCTAAATAAGATCCCATGGAGTTAGGGTTGGGTACTGGCATGGATAGACGATTGGCTGACTGGCAGAAGGCAGAGAGTGAGGAACACAGGAAGACAGGTATTAGGACTGGGAGTAGGCAATCCAGCCCTTCAAGCCTATTCTGCCATTTAACATGATCATGGCTGATCTTATCTGTGTTTCAACTGCACTTTCCTGCCTGCTTCATAGCCCTTTATCCTGCTTTTCATCAGAAACAAATCTATTTATTTCTTGAATGTGTTGATTGATTCTGCCTCCACTGCACTCTGGGGACTGAGTTCTACAGACACATAACCTTCTGAGAGAAGGAGTTTCTCCTTATCTCAGTTTTGAACTTATCTCCTCTCACACTATATCTATGTCCTCTCATTCAAGACTGTTCCACAAGGGGGAACACCTGTTTGACATCCACATTATCAATCCATTTTAACATTTTATGTACCTCAATAAGATCTCCCCTCATTCTTCTGAACTCCAGCAAGTACAAACCCAAGCTATTCAATTACTCCTGATATGACAGCCCTTTCATCCCTGAAATCAGGGCTGATTGTCAAGTTCGGTACCCATGGGGATGGCCTCAACCGGGACCTTGGGTTCATGTCACACTACAGGTGACCTCACTGCACTATACACACAAATACCCTCTCACAGACTTATATCCTTTTACATTCACACTCGCAAGTGGATACACTTTCTCACAGACACTCATAACCCCTGCTCTCTCTCTCCCCCCACCCCCACATGCACATATCCACATATAAGTTTGTGGGGTGAATTTGTACTTGCAGAATTACACTTTATTTTGCTCAAAAACTACATGAATCCATGTAAAATTCTGTAAATCTGTTTTTAGATTAGAATCAGTCTGACCATTGTTGTACAAAGTTAAAAATCACACAACAGCAGGTTATAGTCCAACAGGTTTAATTGGACTCACTAGCTTTCAGAGCGCTGCTCCTTCATCAAATGGTTGTGGAGCAGCACTCCGAAAGCTAGTGCTTTTAATTAAACCTGTTGGACTATAACCTGCTGTTGTGTGATTTTTAACTTTGTACACCCCAGTCCAACACCAACATCTCCAAATCATTGTGGCACAGACAGTCTCACAGAGGGCACCTCACACCTTAAATGCATTATCTGGACCGACATGACACCATTTGTTAAAGTTCACTTGAGAATGTAAATTTTAAAAAATATTTCGTGATTTACATATGAAAGGACTGAAACCAACATGTTCATTCCAAAAGATGAGAGACTTAACAAACAATCCAGGTCTTTTTCAATATATAATTTCAGTTACATCACACGGTAAACTTTTGCTATAAATTTTGTGTCTTATGATCTTATACTCCACAACCACCTGATGAAGGAGCAGCACTCCAAAAGCTAGTGCTTCCAAATAAACCTGTTGGATTATAACCTGGTGTTGTGTGATTTTTAACTTTGTACACCCCAGTCCAACACCAGCATCTCCAAATCATCCCTGAAATCAACTTGGTAAACCTCTTCTGAACTGGCCTCCAGTGCCAACACATCCTCCACAAGTAAGGAGACGAAACTGGACACGGTATTCCAGATGTGGTCTCACCCACACCTTGTATAATAGCAACGACACTTCTTTACATTTATAATTTTGCAATAAATGTCAGGATTCCATTTGTCTTGCTTATTATATGCTGCACCTGCATATCTACTTTCTGTGATTCATGCACAAAGACACCCAGATCCCTCTGCATTGATACACTAGGAATCTGCTTCCCATTTAAATAATAATTTGTTCTTTCATTTTCTCAGCTGAGATGGACAACCTTGTACTTATCCACATTAAACGCCACCTGCCAGACTCTGGCCCATTTTCCTAGTCTATCATTATCCATCTGTAAATTCTTTATTTCCTCATCACAGCTTACTTTTCCATCTATTTTAGTATTATCCACAAACTTCCCTATATTGCAGCCTGTCTATGGTACCAGATCATTTATATAGATTGTAAATAGTTGATGTCCAATGACCGAATGCTGTGGCACTCCACTAGTTACCGTTCACCATCCAGAGAAGGACCCATTTATCTTGACTGTCTGCTTCCTGGTCAGCTAATTCTCTATACAAGCCAATAGTCAACATTTAATCCCCGAGATCTAACTTTCTGGATCAGTCCTTTATAAAGTACCTTGTCGAATGCCTTCTGAAAGTCTAGATATACCACATTCTCTCGATCCCCATTATCTATTTTACTGGTTACATCCTCAAAGAATTCCAACAAGTTTGTCAAGCATAACTTGCCCTTCATGAAACCATTCTGACACTGATGAATTGAGTTTTGTTTTCCAAGTGTTCCATTATCTCCTCCTTTATGATTGACTCCAGTACCTCACTACAGAGTTCCCACTATAGTTTCCCACTTTTCACCAATCTCCTTTTATGAATAGGGGTGTCACATTAGCATGTTTCTGATCCTTTGGCACATTTCCAGAATTAAGGGAATTTTATAAAATCATAATTAATGCATCCACTATCTCTGCTACCACCTCCTTTAATACCCTAGGGTGCAGGCCATCAGGCCCCAGGGATTTTTCTGCCTTTAATCCCATCAGTTTACTTACTAACTTATCCCTAGTTATAGTCATTTCACCAAGCTCTTCTGTAAGAACTGCAGTTTTTGGGAAGAGATTATTATCTTGCACCATGAAAACAGAGACAAAATATTGGTTTACTGCCTCTGCCATTTCTAAGTTTCCCATTATTACCTTACCATTTTCATCTTCTAAAGGGCCGACATTTACTTGCATTATTCCTTTTTGTATACTTATTGAAGTTTTTGTTATGAGGATAAAGGGGTCTTTTTCAGCCGGTGACTACTGGAGTTACGCAGGGGTCAGTATTGGGACCACGACTATTCACATTATACATTAACGATCTGGACGAAGGAACTGAGGGCATTGTTGTTATGTTTACAGATGAGACAAAGATTGGTGGACGGGCAGGTAGTATTGAGGAAGCAGGGAGACTGCATGAAGAGTGAACAAAGATGTGGCAGTTAGAATACAGTGTGAGGAAGTGTGAGGCAATGCACTTTGGTAGAAAGCATAGAGGAGTAGGCTATTTTTTAAACGGGAAAAGGCTTTGAAAATCTGAAGGACAAAGGGATTTAGGAGTCCTAGTTTAAGATTCTCTTCAGGTTAACATGCAGATTCAGTGGGCAGGTGGGAAGGCAAATGCAATGTTAGCATTCATTTCAGGAGGGATAGAATACCAGAGCAGAAATGTCCTGCTCAGGTTCTGGTTATACCGCATTTGGAATATTGTGAGCATCTTTCGGTACCATCTCTGAGGAAAGATGCACTGATCTTGGATGGGATCCAGAAGAGATTTACAAGAATGATCCCGGGAATGAAGGGTTTGTCATATGAGCAACAGTTGAGGACTCTCTGTCTGTACTGAATGAATTTTGAAGTATGAGGAGGGTTCTCAGTGAAAATTACAGAATACCGAGAGGCCTGGATAGAGTGGAAGATGCTTCCACCAAAATGACAGGGTAGGTCCCGAAGGCACACCCTCTGAGTGAAATCACATTAGAATTGAGATGATGAGAAATTTCTTTAGCTAGAGGGTAGTGAATTTCTGGAATTTGTGGCCGAAGAAGGCCAAATCAATGAGTATCTTTAAGACAGTGATAGATTGTTTTTTTGTTTAGTAAGGGGATCAAAGGTTATGGATAGAAGTCAGTGAAATGGAGTTGAGAAACATATTAGCCATGATCAAATGTTGGAGCAGGTTTGATGGGCTGAATGATCTAATTCTGCTCCTATCTTTTATGGTCTTATTAAAGGATTTTTGGCTCTTCATTAAGTGCCTTTGAATCTTTAATGTTCTCCTGAATCAGTGAAACAGGCAGGACCTCAGGGTCCTCTTTCTCCCAGAGCTTCTGTGACTCTTCTGTGAGGTCTTATTAGCAATAAATTTCTATCTTTATTCTTGTTGCTTAATTTTCAAAAGCAGACAACTACTTCAACTGCCCTAATTAAGAAAACAATCACATGCACTGAATTTACAAAATTACTGTTCAGTCTGTATTAATTTAAAATGAGGCACTGAGGTGTATTTCCTCAAATGAATATTTGAAGATGATTATAGCGGATTATTCCATGTGTTTCTTTATACATTATAGAGTTGGATCATTAGTCATAATTATGCAGATAAATTGATATGTGATTGAACAAGAATATACATAATTAAATTTAATGAGTTACAATGAACATGATTTAAACATCACTTGTAAAGTAGTGTTAGTGACAAAATTAATTTTTCAATAGAAAAGGGAATAAAGTGCTCATCTTTGAATAAACTTGGATCATCTGAAATGGCCCCTTAAGATCTTTTCAAACTATAGAGGTTTTCTTATAAAATTAATTAACCAGGAAACAGCAATTCAACTGGAATCACAAAATAGCTAAATGCAGCTTATACTAGGCAGGTCTGCTCAATAGTGATACACATTTGACTAAACCATGTATGCAAACCTACTTATGCACATGTTCTATTCATACCAATATAAATCAGACAAAATTGTGAATAATATTGACTTACATCCTAACTCGGCAGCTGGCCCAAAGATTCCCATCTGCAAAGAAAGATTTTCTCAAGGTCAGGAATAACATTTTTCAATGTTGAGGATTAAAAATATGGTAATATATTATTTTTAGGCAAGGGAATTGCACCAAATGAGATTCCTGTGTCTGATTTGTTGGAGGTAAGCAGTGTGTGAATTTGGTGCTGCCACCCCATTACATTGACAGTAGTGCAAAGTCAAGCATCTATTGGCTGCTAGCTGTTTCAAGGCTTTTAAGGAGCATGTTGCATTGTAAACTATTTCTGACATTGAAAACATAGGAAATTGAAGGAGAGAGAGAGTTCCAGAGAAATGGATACAGCTAGAGGCATTAATGGTCATATGCTAGATCAGTCTCACGCAGTTACCATTACAGTTAGCATCACATCCACCGTTCCTGCACCCAGATACCTCTAGCTATGATTCTATGCAGAACTTCATTCAAACAAAGAACAATACCATCATTGATATTTTGCCCCCTCACTTCCAGGACAAGGTGTCATTCAACAGAAGGAAACAAAGCTGACTGGGCATCTGTATCTCCAGGGCCCTTTAGTGGAGCTGACTATGAGTGTCATGGTGCTGGCTGCAATAGAAGCAGCAGCTGGCATCACTGAAAACATTATGGATGACGGAATGTTCTTGCCTTCCATTTCTTCTCAAATCCCAGCTCACCCTCATCCTGAGATGTGATGGGATGAGCAAGCTACTGCTCATGGACCTCCTTGCTTTCCATCTTATCCTATCTACCTCACCTCAATCTTACACCTCATTTTCTGCTTTCAGACATTTAAAAACTGTCAACTTTCCAGCTACAGCAGTTCCAGGTGGAGCAAAGAGATAGCTACAGCACAGCACTGAAGAAGGGACCCCGTCACCTGATTTGACATTCCGAGCCCACAGCTCTGGTACAGGCACTGCCCCTGATGAGTCACCAGGATTGTGTGGGCTGCAGTCAGTTGGGTAATTGATGGTTTATTTACCAACTTCCTGGAGGATGAGCTCACAGACAGGTTTTACTGCCTGGGGCTCAGATGAGAATTCTGATGGAGCAGCACGCACGAGCACTTTGATGGGCTTATACATCACAATGTATTAGATCGCTTGCCAGACAACCTCCTCTCACTGTCAATGAGCATGGAGACGTCCAGCTGCAAGTTACATAGAGGACAGAGCATGCCCTCGCAGCAGCTTCTCTCTGTCATGCTACAGAGCCACAGGCATTAATTACATATCTGTGTGTGTATTTTTTTTGGACAGGTCACCTCCCCTGTGATTTCTTCATTTAAACAGCAACACTCTCAGGCAGAATACAGATCTCACCATAACAGCCCCCTCAAAACAGTGGAGAGTACGTCAGAGACTTTACAATGTTACCTTACCCACAACTTAGATGTCTAGCCCTTGAAGTAGAACGCTTGCAATGCTAATCTTGCAGCTCAGTGCTTGTCTCTTGCAGAGTTTGGGGAAGTTCATTTAAAGGAGCTGCATCATCTAAAGTAGGATGTCCAATGTCACATCAGCAGATTGGGCTGTATGATATCAGGAAAGCCAACACTTCAGTTGATTATGGAGCACTCAAGTACCCGCATGGACACCATTCTATACATGTGCCATGTTGGAAGCAGCTGGAGGTGATGTGGTGCCTCAGAAGGATATAAGGACAACACAGCCTCATCTCTAATCCTTCAGCAGTGGAAATAAATTGACAGCCTCCCTGGATTTATTATAGAAATTGATATGCACAGACAATGCATGTGATGATGTCAAGACTGCAGGGAGCCTCGTCCTACAATTGTTGAACTCATTTGATTTGTTCCTCAGTGCTCATTGAGTATTCCTTCTTGTGACCATAGGATATAGTTATCTCCTTAGTGACTTGTCTTGCATTCAGTGAATTATTCTTATGCTTAATATTCCACAGATTTATTTTTAATGAGTGAAATGTCTGTAATTCATCAAAACCGGGATTAGAATAATAGGTGGTTGTTTTTGACTGGTGCAGACCAGATGGGCCGCAGGGCCTTTTTATGTGCTTAGACTGATTGATTCCATGGTGGGGTATGGTGATGCAGGAAAGAATCAAGACATGGCTACAATAATACTGCCAATTTCTTTCAGTTTCATGGCTGAAAGCCTAATGTTCATGTCACATGAGGATGCTCTATAGAACAATGAACACATCTGATTGTTCTAAATTAATGACAAAGTGGTCATGTTAACTGCTAATACTAAACTAGATGGTCAGGTGAACTGAAATAAACAAGTCAACAATTACAGTGAGTTGGACAAAGGTTTGCATCTGGTGGGCTTGTGCCAATGAGGCTTGCTGTTGCCTGCTTTTTCCAACCTTGATGTCCAACTCACCAACTGCATCTCTGTTGGAACTGCTGCTGGCTACCCATCAAGATGCTGACAGGGCCATGGAACTGGCTTCTTGAACAATTTGTTATTATTGTCCCATTAAGCACTGTAAGGGCAGTAGTTGTGAACAGGAGATAGCAGTGGTAGCAATCTCAATATCTTCTTTTTGCAATTTGGTCCCAATACTTTCTTTTGTAGGCCTTGGTCTGTACAGGCTTTTCCTTTTGTGAGGATCTTCTGCCCCTTTAAGATCCCTCTCTGCCTCATTTGTTTCTCTAGAGCAGCAGTTCACTTTCCCTTTTATTATTGGTGACCGACCACCTTAACCATTGTGTAGTGTAAATAGTCATATGGGAAGCTATCAATTTTACATGGTAGTCAATGTGTTAGTTGTCCATAATGATTAAGGAAACACAGGAGATGCTCTGTTTATTGGTTCTGACTCATTTAACCTTTTTCTCACAGTTGCTTGCAGTGGTAAGAGATTAATACTTGGTGTCATTATCACTTGCCTCCACATGGGCCATGAAACATTTCTCTGCAGTTTTGTCCAGTTGGGAACTTTTTGCTGCATCTTATTCAGTTTGATAGGAAGTCTGTGATCTTTTTTGTTACCTTACAATGTTCTGCTCTGTTCTTTGTTTGTCTCTACCCGTCCCTTTACCTGAAGAAATTGTTTAAAAATGACATGGGAGTTCACATTTGAGCCATCCATTTCAAGTTGACAGAGAGTGTACTCCTCTTTCTTACTTATCGGCCCTAGTCTATGCAGTCATCCTGAACTATTATTGCCCTTTTAAAATAACTTCCAAGTTCAATCAATGCAATTCCAGTGGACATATAAGTTAGTTTATCCTTCTATAATATAACAGGAATCTTGTCAATTAATCCAGCAATTACAATTCAAAGCCTTAAAGTTGTATACTATTCCTTCAGGGAATGGGTTATTAATTACTTAACCCCTGAAGTAACACTAGTGGCTAATCTGTGGTTGCACTGGAATTCTCCAAACTCTCTCAAGAATTCAGCCCGGGACTTAAACCTTGAGCAACAGAATAACAGTTTGCAGTCTGCACTTTACAATGTTTCTATCCTGATGAAACAAGGCATCTTTTGATCTACAATCAGTAGTTGCATGATTATTTCAACTGGAGCTACATCTTTAATCTGTATGTTTTTAAAACAATTTGTTCTGACTGCATGTGGCTCTCAATCGTATTGTGCAAAGACATGCCATTTTCTGATGCCGTTCCAATTCAGGACTTTAGCAAGAAATCAAATGGAGGGGGCCAAATCTTACATTCGTTTTGGTCAAGTGCAAGTTGTTTCAGATAATTTGGAGGAATTCTTGATATGAAGCTCGGTGAGATTTCTTGCCCTAGCTTTCCAAACATCTTTAGGGCATTCTTCACATCCAAATCTATCTGCATCTTACAATGTGTTGGTCCAGAAACAACTTGCTATTCGCTGGATATGTGCTGAAAGACCTGCATCCCTTGTACTCACTCCATCTTTGAAGGGCTGCTGGGCACTCAGACAAATGTTGGCAATCCAGTATTGCCTTCAGCGACAATATAGCACAGTAGCCACAAAGCAATGTTGCTCTTGGAGGAAGGTTTGCATGACCGACATTCCCTTAAACATACAAGGAGTGAAAAACAGGTTTTGGACAGGTCAGTGATGCCATACCCTGTAGGTGAAGGCTGAACATACTTTTCCATAAAGTGAGCCAAACTCAGCACCAATAATGAGGGTCATGTTTCCATCATTCATCAGCATTAACATTTGCAGCAAGTTGCTGAATGTGCCGTGCTGGCTGAACGATCAACACATTACCCTCAAAAGAGTGCCTGAAGTGTTTCTGCTCTATATCAATCATTGCATTCTCCATCTACCAAATGGCAAATGATGGCAGGGAATGCAGCTTATAGTGGTTGACACTGTCAGCACTGGACAATCCCTGGTCGCTGGACAGATCCCCTGCCTGTGGACAGCCTGAATAGACAACTGACCGTGGCTAAACCCCTGGTCGAGTGCAGACTGTGCCAGTCACTAAAGGTAGTGGGACACTCTGATTAGACTGAGAACTAGTCCCCACCCAGTTATGAACATAGCCACTTGGTTGAGTAAACATGCAGTGTGTTTGCTGCACAGGAAACTGGCACATGCTGTAAATGTTAGATTGATGTCTTGGTGTGCAGAAAGCAAGATGTTCTCTCACCCCACAACCACAGGAGAAGTACATATTGACAAGCATGTCAAGCTGCCTCGCTGTGTGTCTGTGCTCAAGAGAACATCAATGTAGTATTACTGATTACTTTTGCCTCCGGTTGAAGTGCCAATGCACTAACAGGCATGGTATGGCCAGATAAGGCCTATCAGTTGGCTCTAAGTGAATGAGAGCTAACAGAGCAAGCAAGCAGCTCTGAGTTGCAGCCTGGTCCAATCCATGAGCTGGGTGCTTATCCTTACAGCAGCCTTTTAAAGCTAGTTGCAAGAGTGCCCTGTGATTCAAATCTGTGCTTCCTAAATCTATGACTCCATGACTCTAAATGGCCTGCAAGTAAATTAGAGAAGTGCCATGATGGTCATGAAGGGTTGGCAAATGTCAGATACCAGTGTTTGTGGACAAGGGGTTTGTGTGGTTTGTGCCTGTGGATCATGTCTTCAGGTGCTATTTGGTGCTGAGAAACATAGAGGCTGGTTGTATCCAGTGATGAGCTGAAATCACTAGGTATCTACTCTGACATCCACATTGAGAATTCTCAACATCGAGCTTGTTTGGGGCACTTGGTATGATCAGGAGCTGAGTATTAATGAAGTGAATTGTAGCACTAGTAAGGTGTTTGATAAATGATAATCCCTTTAACTGACCACTCACTGCTGCCTAGAGAGAAATCTGCTCTATCGTTTGGCAAAAAGCATAAAAGATGCAGCGAGATGTTTCCAAGTTCGATTTCTCGCTGACTTTCCATTCAATTCTGCCACACATCCTGCCACAGGCCACATCACTCAGATTCCAATGAGATACTGCCCAGAGTTTCTAACCCACTGGATAGCAAATTTGGCAGCGCAGTGGCCCAGTGGTTAGCACTGCTGCCTCCCAGTGCCAGGGACCCAGATTCAATTCCTGCTGCAGGTGACTGTATGTGTAGAGTTTACACATGCTCCCCGTGTCTTCATGGGTTTCCTCTGGGTGCTCTGATTTCCTCCCACAATCCAACATTGTCCAAGTTAGTTGAATTGGCCATGCTAAATTGCCCATGTCAGGGGTAAATATAGGGTAGAGGAATGAGTCTGAGTGGGTTACTGTTCGGAGGGTCGGTGTGGACTTGTTGGGCCGAGGGGCCTGTTTCCGTACTGTAGGGAATCTAATCAAGTAACATTTTAAATTAGCGAGTTTTGAGAAGTGCTTCATTGGAGGCTCACTGATGATGTTACTCAGTATGGTGATGAAATGTCTGAAAATGAACCTTCCAGCTCAGTGAGCAAACTTACATCCAGAACATTTTAAATTGATGACGAGGACAAAAGCATCTAATTAGCATTAGGCCCTTGATATTCATCAATCATCCAATTTTGCATGAGAAAAAGCCAATTTGTTGTTGTAGCTGGAATCACAGCAGTTTAGGGGAAAAAGTATAATACAATGTAACTAAGGGGGTGTACCCTTGTAATTAGATTAGATTCCCTAGAGTGTGGAAACAGGCCCTTCGGTCCAACCAGTCCTCCGAAGAGTAACCCACCCAGACCCATTTCCCACTGACTAATGCACCAACACAATGGGCAATTTAGTATGACCAATTCACCTGACCGGCACATCTTTGGGCTGTGGGAGGAAACCAGATCAAACCCACACAGACACAGGGAGAACATACAAACTCCACACAGACAGTCACCCGAGGCTGGAATTGAACCTGGGACCCTGGTGCTGTGAGGCATCAGTGCTTACCACTGAGCCATTGTGCCACCCCTATGCGGAAGTAGTGTCTGTATCTCTAAGCTAGTAGACCTGGGTTCTGGTCCCACCTGTTTAAGAGTATGTAATGACATCTCTGAAACAGTTTGATTAGAAAATCTAGAAGCAACGAGGTAACTTTTTTTTAATTAATGAATTGACACCTTTCATAGATTAGATTCTACTAAATTTAACAGTGTCAAAAAGGAGTGACTATTGATAATATATTTTCTCCTTCAGAGAAACATAGCGATAGAGGAGACCACTCAGCCTGTCAAGCCAATTCTGCCATTTAATATATTCATGGCTGGTTGAACACTTCAATGCCTTTTACCCATCCCATCCCATTGGGAATTAAAACTTTATCAACTACTGTATTAAATATACTCAAAACTACACTTTCACAGCTTCCTGAGGGACAGAATTCCAATGATTCACCACTCTCTGAGTAAAACCAATTCTCCTCATCTTGGTCCTAAATGGTGCCACCTTTATTTTTAAATTGTGAACCAGTTCCAGACTCCCTTATCAGGGGAACATTGTATCTGCATCTGCTCCATATATACCTTTTGAGTATTTTGAAAGTTTCAATGAAATGACCTCTCATTCCTGAAAACTCAAGAAAATACGGGTCTCATTTGCCCAATCTCTCTTCATATGAAAAGATTTAAATGGACAAGCATTATATTAGTTATAATCTTTCTACGCATATAAACATACATTCTTAAATTTTATATATATAAGTACATCTTCTGTATTATTGATGGCGGAGACCAAGGTCCTGGTTTTAAAATTTGCTACTTAGTAGGAATAGAGTGTGTAAGTTGTTCAAATTATGAAAATTCACTTAAACCCACCATTGCTATATTAACATAAGATTTGGAAGATAGCTGGAAGCGAATATAAATCTGTTTTCTATTACATTCATTGGATCTCAGAACAACTTTAAGTGGGTGAATCAGAACTCTCACTATGTGGTACACTTGCTGAATGAAAACCTTTGGAATTGGCTGCACAAGCTGACTTGACTGTAGGTTTGCAGGTACTCATGTTATTTGAGTCCATATGCCACTTCTGAGTAGTGCCTATCAAAGACAGTTCTGAGCTTCCAGTTTGATTCTTCAAAGTTTCTTTTCTACTTACTTACCCTTGTTAAGTGCTCACTGTGTATCATGGACACTGCTTTTCCTTCTCTCTTCTGGATGCATGAATAGTGGAGAAAGAGCCAGTGACAACAGCCTCAGTAACAAGCCTGATTATAGACAGTAGTTAAGTGGTGTCAGATCCTCCAAGACTTAACATACTTTGTTACACCCCGCATTCCTCTTTGAATAAAATCATTTAGCCAACTTTCATATTTTTTTTCACAATGCACACTAAGAAGCTGTAATGAAAAGAACCTATTTGCAAACATTGCAAATGAAATAAAGGTTTTGGACTTTGCTGTAGGAATAATAATTAGCCTATGTGATCTCTATTACTAACTGTAAATCACTTCACATATGTACAATTAACTCAGCATGAAACAAATAAGAAACCAAAACATTATAAGTTCCATTCAGAACCTTTCGATTCAACCTGTTGTACACAGCATGCACAGCTTCTCCATTGCATCATGGAAGCGTGCAGGCAAATGGCACCTTATGTACTTCCAAAGGCATTAAAGTAATAAAGAAGAAAGGCATTTATGCAATGCCTTTCCCATCCTTAGTGTATACCAAAGTGCTTCATAGGCAATGAATGAATAATTGTTATTAAGGAAGCAAACATGTCAAACATTATGTGCACAGCAAGTCTCAAAAACAAATGAAATTATCAGTTTCTTACATTGTTTGGCAGATGTTGGTTGGTTGAAAAATAGGGTAAATAGGCAACGATAGAATAAAGAGACAAGGTCTTTTCCCTGGGGTGGCGGAGTCCAGAACTAGAGGGCATAGGTTTAGGGTGAGAGGGGAAAGATATAAGAGACCTAAGGGGCAGAGGGTGGTGCGTGTGTGGAATGGGCTGCCAGAGGAAGTGGTGGAGGCTAGTACAATTGCAACATTTTAAAGGCATCTGGAATGGGTACATGAATAGGAAGGGTGTGGAGGGATATGGGCCGGGTGCTGGCAGGTGGGACTAGATTGGGTTGGGATATCTGGTTGGCATGGACGAGTTGGACTGAAGGGTCTGCTTCCATGCTGTACATCTCTATGACTTTATTTAGTTCTCTCATCTTAATCATTAATAAATATTGTGAATAGCTGGAGTCTAAACACCTAGCACTGCGGTAACCTGTTAGTCATTGGATGCCACTCAGAAATAACCCATTTATTGCTACGTTTTGTCTTCTGTCTACAAACCAGCTTCTGCAGTAATTTGCTCCTAATTTTTTCCTCTATATCAGATTCTTTCAATTCTTTCATTTTACGATTTATTGATCGTCCTGTGATACTTGTCTCAGGAATTTCATTAAATCTATATTGTTCCAACATATAAAATAGTGTTGCATTCAATTATGATAAGTATAGAAATAAAAAGACTTCATGGTGGAGCTGGATAGCTGGGCAACGTAGTCACAATCCAACTGTGGCTAACAAAAGTGCCAGCATATGAAAGAGTTTCTTGCTCTTCCACTGAGTGGCAGCATGCCATTATATCCTAATAATACAATTCAAAGCATTACTTGTGTAAACAAACTGAAGCAGGCAACTACAATTTAGAATTGTATTGTAAACTGTATCATAGTGAAAAATCTATGTGTAATTATAATTATGGTAACAATACACTGGTAAATGTTATTAAAGCTTATTTACTTAAATGTCTGGAAAATACTTATAGTACTTCATTTTCCAGTTTCTTTTCTTGTAATTGATCCAATTATCACTTCATCTCTTCAAAGATCATTGGCTTGTTGTTGAGATCTAGTCACTTCTTCAAAACAACCTTTTTGCATGTGCGCCTTGACAGTGAATATCATAATGATACTTAACTGAAGGCAGCATAACCCCAGATAAAGGAAAGGTCACTGAATAATGAACTAGCACAGGAATTTTCACCAATTTTCCCTGCAGTTAATTAGTCTTAAATCCACTTGCATAACAATGACTTGGTGATTGAATTGTAACTAGCCTGATTGAAATGTTTATAGATAAAATTCAAAATAATGGCTGTGCTGTGATTATACTCACTCCTGCATGCCGGGGAAAGCAAGAGCCAATTTGTATTCAGCAAACTCCCATAAACAACAACAAGATAGTGACCAGATAATCTGTATTTTATGGATGCTAATTGAGGGATAAACACTGTCAGGACATCACAATGACTCCTTTGTTCTTCTTCAAAATAGTGCCTTGGGATTTTCTTAAATTCTCCCAAGTGGCCAGATGTGGCCTTAGTTTAATATCTGAAAGACAGCATCTCTGATAGTGAAATACCTCTTCAAATTTGACACTGGAGTGTTGGACTTGATTTTTGTGCTCAGACCTCGGAGTGGGACTTGTACCTGGAATCTTGATAAGATCACAGCTGATCTTTGACCTTAGCTACACCATTTCTGCACTATTCCCATATTACTTGATTCCCTTAGTATTCAAAAGTCATCTAAATGTCATCTAAATGGACTTCAGTAAGGCATTCAGCAAGGTTCCTCATGGTAGACTGGCTAGCAAGGTTGGATCAAATGGAATACAGGGAAAACTAGCTATTTGGATACAGAACTGGCTCAAAGGTAGGAGACAGACGGCGGTGATGGCGGGTTGCTTTTTGGACTGGAGGTCTGTGACCAGTGGTGTGCCACAACAATCAGTTCTGGGTCCACTGCTTTTATATAAATGATTTGGATGTGAACATAGGAGGTATGGTTCATAATTTTTGAGATGACACCAAAATTGATGTTGTAGTGGACAGCAAAGAAGATTACCTCAGAGTTCAAGGGGACCTTGTTCATTGGGCCAAGGAGTGGCAGATGGGGATTAATTTAGATAAATGTGAGGTGCTGCATTTTGGAAAGGCAAATCAGGGTAGAACTTATACCCTAAATAGTAAAGTCCTGGGGAGTGTTGTTGAACAAGGAAACCTTGGAGTACAGGTTCATAGTTCCTTGAAAGTGGAGTTGCAGGTAGGTAAGCTAGTGAAGAAGGCATTTAGTATGCTTGTCTTTATTGGTCAGAGCATTGAGTATAGGAGTTGGGAGGTCATGTTGTGGCTGTACAGGACATTGGTTAGGCCATTTTTGGAATTCTGTGTTCAATTCTGATCTCCCTGCTATAGGAATGATGTTGTGAAACTTGAAAGTGTACAGAAAAGATTTACAATGATGTTGCCAGGATTGTAGGATTTGACCTGTAGGGAGATGCTGAATAGGTTGGGGGTATTTTCCCTGGAACGTCAGAGGCTGAAGAGTGATCTTATAGAAGTTTATAATATCATGAGGGGCATGGATAGGGTAAATAGCCAAAGTCATTTCCCCAGGATTGGGGAGTCCAGAACTAGAGGGCATAGGTTTAAGGTGAGAATGGTAAGATATAAAAGGCACCTAAGGGGCAACTTTTTCACACAGAGGGTGATGCATGTATGGAATGAGCTGCCAGAGGAAGTGGTGGAGGCTAGTACGATTACAACATTTAAAAGACATCTGGATGGGTATACGAATGGGAAGAGTTTAAAGGGAAATGGGCCAAATGTTGGCAAATGGGACTAGGTTATTTTAGGATATCTGGTCATCACCGAAAGGTCTGTTTCTGTGCTGTACAGCTCTTTACCAATTCTTTTAAGAATTTTATATGTTTCTGTGAGATCTTCTCTCATTCTTTCATACCCCAGGGAATATCTGTACAGTCTGCTCAATCCTTCCTGATATCAAAAATTCCATAGATAAGGAGACCATGCCTGCCCACAATACCTGTGGGGATCACCAAGAGTGATGAATTACGAATTGTCAGAAACCTGTTCTAAATATGGGTTTCCCAATATTTGGAGTAAATGTGGCTTGAGATGTTTAAATTCAGTAATTCCTGCCATTGTTGGCACCTTCCTCCTTTTTTTTAATACATTCTTGGTATGTGAGGATTGGTGGCAGCGCTACCCATCCCTGAAGGCTGATAAGTCCCCAGGACCTGATGATCTGCATCCCAGGGTACTGAAGGAGGTGGCTCTTGAAATCGTGGATGCATTGGTGATCATTTTCCAATGTTCTATAGATTCAGGATCAGTTCCTGTCGATTGGAGAGTGGCTAATGTTGTCCCACTTTTTAAGAAAGAAGGGAGAGAGAAAACAGAGAATTATAGACCAGTTAGTCTGACCTCAGTGGTGGGAAAAATGCTGGAGTCAATTATAAAGGACGAAATTAATACACATCTGGATAGCAGTAACAGGATAGGTCAGAGTCAGCATGGATTTATGAAGGGGGAATCATGCTTGACTAATCTTCTGGAATTTTTTGAGGATGTAACTCTGAAGATGGACAAGGGAGATCCAGTGGATGTAGTATACATGGACTTTGACACATAGGAGGTTAGTGAGCAAAATTAGGGCACATGGTATTAGGGGCAAAATATTGTCATGGATTGAAAATTGGTTGGCTGACAGGAAACAAAGAGTAGTGATAAACTCCCTTTCGGAATGGCAGGCGGTGGTCAGTGGTGTGCCGCAAGGATCAGTGCTGGGACCGCAGCATTTTACAATGTACATTAATGATATAGGTGACGGTATTAAAAGTAACATTAGCAAATTTATTGATGACACAAAGCTGGGTGGCAGGGTGAAATGTGAGGAAGATGTTAGGAGATTACAGGGTGACCTGGACAGGCAAGGTGAGTGGATGGATGCATGGCAGACGCAGTTTAATGTGGATAAATGTGTGGTTATCCACTTTGGTGGCAAGAACAGGAAGGCAGATTACTCCCTAAATGGAGTCAAGTTAGGTAAAGGGGCAGTACAGCGAAATCTTGTACATCAGTCAATGAAAGCAAGCATGCAGGTACAGCAGGCAGTGAAAAAAGCTAATAGCATGCTGGCCTTCATAACAAGAGGAATTGAGTATAGAAGCAAAGAGGTCCTTCTGCAGCTGTACAGGCCCCTGGTGAGACCGCACCTGGAGTATTGTGTGCAGTTTTGGTCTCCAAATTTGAGGAAAGACATTCTGGCTATTGATGGAGTGCAGCGAAGGTTCACAAAGTCAATTCCCGGAATGGCAGAACTATCTTGCGCTGAAAGATTGGAGCGACTGGGCTTGTATACGCTTGAGTTTAGAAGGCTGAGGGGAATCTGATTGAGACGTATAAGATTATTAAAGGATTGGACACTCTGGAGGCAGGAAGCATGTTTCCGCTGATAGGTGAGTCCCGAACCAGAGGACACAGTTTAAAAATAAGGGGTCAGCCACTTAGAACAGAGTTGAGGAGAAACTTCTTCACCCTGAGAGTGTGGGTGTATGGAATGCTCTGCCCCAGAAGGCTGTGGAGGCCAATTCTCTGGATACTTTCAAGAAAGAGTCGGATAGAGCTCGTAAGGATAGTGGAATCAAGAGTTATGGGGATAGGCAGGAACAGGATACTGATTGAGGATGATCAGCCATGATCATAATGAATGATGGTGCTGGCTCGAAGGGCAGAATGGCCTACTCCTGCACCTATTGTCTATTATCTTGAGAAGGTGCTGGTGAGTCACTTTCTTGAACTGATGCAGTCTATCTGGTGTTGGAACACCCTCAGTACTGCCAGGGGGAGAGTTCCAGAACTTCAAAAACTGAATTTTGACCTTTTGACAGTGAATGAACTGCCCTGTAGTTCCAAATCGAGATGGTCTGTGGCTTGGGAGAACTTGTTCCTGCGGCATTCCCATATATCTGCTGCTCTTGTACTTCCAAAGTGTGCCATCTATAAGGTGCATGCATCTTATAGATGGTACACACGGCAGCCAATATGTGACAGCTTCTCTACTTTGTAGATGTGGACTGCCTGAAGTGAATTTTTGCTTTCTCTGACTGTATTCAAAATGTACAGCTTGTTGTATTTTCATTTAACTTTACTTGCCCAGTTTTAAATAACAGTCCTAACAACTTTACCGATTACAGAATGAACCTCTTTTTATTGAATTATATTTCTTTTTACCCAAATAAGAAGTCAGAGCTCTTTGCAATAATTAATGAGCGACTCGAAGATGAACTGCCTAATATGAAGTATTGTGTTGGGTCTAAGCTGCCTCTGTTAAAATTCTGAATATAGTTTAAAATTATTGAAACTAAGCAAATATCAAAGATTTATTTATGATGTGAAAATACAATGTGGTGCATTTACATTTGTTTAAATGAGATTGCACCCTTTTATTTCTGAATTCAACTGAAGTGCAAACATGTCCTCCATTATAACTTGCAATCAATCTTCAAACGACTCCTTCATCCCCAGGCCACCTGTTGTGTGAGCATTGTTAACATTTTCTCTTTTTAGTTTGGACATATCACAGTTTTTTCTTTCTACATCTCTATGATGGAAGTGCTGCGTTATCTTTTCACTAGGAGACTGCAGAAACATTTTAAGTAGGATCTAACTGCGAAGCACTGCTGTCAAACATATGATGAGGAGTAGTCTGCAAAGCCCTTCGTGTACCCTCTCTCCCTCACGCAGACAAAACTGAAAAGACTACTGCAAAGATCTTCGCTTTGGGGTATTTTAGGGCTTTTTGGAGTCAATCATGTCGGATCTTCACGAACAGCAATTCAAGTAAATGTGATTGAATTCATATCTGAGAAATGGATACACATGCACACATCTACATAACCACAATTTCACTGAGTTACGTCCGGATACACATTTCATCTTCACGCCGTGGCAAATAACAGAAGGCGAAAGAGACAGAGAGAGAGAGAGAGAGACGAGGAGCACCCGGAACAGAAACATCGCTATTATCTCACCTGAAGCAAGCATTAGGCAGGAGTAGCATCATTGTAGGCTCTCTGGGAAATCGACCCAGAGAGTGGAATAAGGACGGAGTGAGGTGTCCTGCTGATTGCTCATTCTCCGGGATGAAGTTAACATTTGGTGTGCTCTCTGTGTCCGTTGCTTTGACTGGGGCGATCAGCTTCGTGTTCCTGGTGGTAGCAATTGGGACAGATTTCTGGTACATTATCGATGCCTCCAAACTGCAAAGCTCCTCCAATTCGTCCGACCACCTCAGTTCCCATTCTGGGCTTTGGAGAACGTGCAAATGTAAGACTATCATGGCAGGTTAAATTCTGGAGAAATTTCAAGTGATTTCCTATTTAGATTTTTAAACAAATATTGGTAATATAAGAAATATTTACACTAATTCATCAAACTACCGACGACTGCAGAATAATATTGATTTGAATGCTTTTCCTTGTGCAATCTGCTTTCTGTCTGGCATCGAGCTTATTATGCATCTTTACCTTGTGTTTTTGTTTACAGTTCAAAGCAAATGTTTTCACTTAATTAATCCGTTCTGGCAAGGAGACACAAACTTCACAGCCTCTCAAAGACAACTGCTAAGTAAGTCTTGTTATGTGTTCTCTTCTGCAGCTTCTTAGTGTTCTTTTAGAACAATGTGTGATACAACCTGTTGTAGTCAACGGCCGCAAAGCACTGAGTTATCAACCACAGCTTTCAACACCAAGTATGGAATTGTGATAGATATTTAAAGTGCTTGATTATGTCCTTTTGGGTGATGTTAAACATGAAGTGCTGTACAAAGCTGGAGAAAAATAGTTAACGTTTCTCTGACAGCGTTAAGCGGGCAGAAGTAAACAGAAGATGGGAAGATGCTTTTTCAGGGTTTATGAAGGAAATTGAAGACATTTGCAAATGTCTGTCCTGAAAAAGAACGTGTAAAAACTTTGCCGGCTGAGTTGGGGTTTACGTGAAAAGTAAACCTCAAGATGCTGATCAGAACAAAGATGAATTTTTACTGGGAAGGATAACATTTGGAAGGATGGTGCAACAGGTTAACCCTGTGCAAGACTTTTCAATCGCACCAATTGATCACGGAAGCAATTACGAGCTCCATTATGGAAAGGACTGGGCGCTTGCAGCAACTCAGATGCACAGTACTCTCGCCAGCATTTTATAATACCAGACCAACCTAGCTTCATATAGGAACTGTACACGACTTTGGGCTTAGCTAGTCCACTGGAATTGAAGTTCACTACCTGGTTCAAATGTAAAGAGAATATCATAATCATCTCAAAGGGGCTATTTGATTATATAGTATTTATTTACAAAATGGAAAAATGACCCTTGCAGTATGCTTGATTAGATTAGATTTCCTACAGTATGGAAACAGGCCCTCCAGCCCAACAAGTCTACACCGACCCCCCAAAGAGTAACCCACCCAGACCCATTCCGTCCACTCTATATTTACCCCTGACTACTGCACCTAACACTATGGCCAATCCACCTAACCTGCACATCTTTGGACTGTGGGAGGAAACCGGAGTACCTGGAGAAAACCCACGCAGACACAGGGAGAATATGCAAACTCCGCACAGTCACCCAAGATAGGAATCAAATCCAGGTCTCTGGTGCTATGAGGCAGCAGTGCTAACCACTAAGCCACTGTGCGACCCTGAAATTACTTTTAAAAAGAAATTTGACCAGACACCGCTACCTGAAATTGCAGAAAAAACCCAACAGGTCTGGCAGCATCTGTGGGGAGAAAGCAGAATTAGCATCTTGAGCCTGGTGATTCTCCATCAGAACTCTTCTCCAGCAATTTATGTCTTTGTTTCAGATCTCCAGCACCCACAATTCTTTCTTTCTTTATTATACTCCTCTGGTTTGAATGGTAATTATTTTCATTCAGTGTTCCCATTTGGCAAATAAGTGATCATGGTAGATAATATTTGTAAGTTAACTTTACCATTTTAACAGTTCACTTCATATAGGGAATGTTCATACAAATATATCAGTGGGGCATCTGACTATGTAAAATATTTTATGTAATATACACAATCTGTTTGTGATTATGACCACAATAATATGTTGAGACCAAACATCTATCAGTTTGTTCTAAGCAATACTAGTGCATTGTGACATGTAAATTTTCAGTCACAGTTAATCTTTTAAAAAAGAGGTACTAGCTGAAAATTCATGTGCAATGCAATAGACTAAAGAAGTTGAAACCAATAACAAAAATTATTTTTGGGATAGCACAAGTCTTTTGAATATATTTTAAAATAGATTTTGTCTCTTATAACAAGATACTTTTTATTTCCAAACCTGTCTGTCTTGAATTTAGTTGTTTGATAAGTTCCTTCACATTGTTCAGAGGTTACAAATCAAACCTTTCCAGGTTATACATCATTATTTTTCACCTGTAACCTTCAATCTCTCTCTCAAGCTTGCCTTTCTCGATTCTATCAATGCTTACATCTTCCTTCCTACATTCTCATTATGTTATAATCAGGCTCATTATTTTTCAAATCTGGATTTTGCCTTCTTCACAGTTATATTCTCCTAACAATTTATAAAGCATAAGTTACATAAAGTCTTTGTTTTCCTGATTTACTTGACTCATGGTGTCCTATGAACTTTGGTGGACCATTCAAAGTGTTGAAGTTTAAATTAAACCTAAAATAAAGAAATAAGTGAATGGAGGTGGTCAGCATTATTCTAGTTTTATTAAGTACTTCTTTCTTCTATGGTTAATGTTATATCAACACATTTTAATCATTACCTTACACTCTACCAGATTATACCTCATAGAGCATGGCCTGTTCAGATTTGACATCAATCATTATAACAAAGGAATATAGGTAAAGAGTAGGCCATTTAGCCCGTTAAGTCTACTCTTTTATTTACTATGACCATGACTATTCAAACACTTCAATGCCTTTTACTACACTATCTCCATAACCTTATGTAATTGGCAGTTATAGAAAACCACCAATCTCTACTGTAAAAGCTGTACTCAAACATTAGGCTTTCCCAATCCTAAGGGGAAGACAATTCTAAATACTCTCAACCCTCTAAGAAAAATAAAATCTTCTTGTCTTGGTCTTAAGTAGCATTGCTCTTATTTATAAATTGTATACATGGTTCTATACTCCCCAATCTAGGGAAACATCTTAGCTGCATCTACCCTGATTGTCCCTTTAAGTATTTTGTAGGTTTTAATTAGATCACCTTTCATTCTTTGAAATCCCAGAGAGGTTAAATAAACTACATGCTCAATTTCTCTTCATAGGAAAGTCCTGTTTTCCCAAAAACAAGTCTAGTGAGCCTTCATTGTTCACCTTCAAAGGCAATAGTTTATTTTTGTAAGGTAAGAAACTAAAATTGTACACAATATTCCAGGTACAATCTTACCAAAGAAGCAAGACTTTACTACCCCTGAACTCAAATCGTCTTCCTATAAAGGTTAACGTTCTATTAGCCTTCTAATAGCTTGCTGCACCTGCGCCTTCAATGATTTATTGTTGGGGACCCCTATGTCGCTTTGCATACCTACATGTTCCAACTTATCACCATTTAAGGAATACTCTAAACATCTGTTCTTCTTATCAACATGATAACCTCACATTTCCCATATTATATTCCATATGCCATATATTTTCCCATTTACTGAGCCAGTCCAAATCCTCCTGAAATTGCTTTACATCTTCCTCACATCTTTCATGCATTCCTACTTAGCTTTGTATTATCTGCAAATCTGGAAAAAATTACATTTGCCCCCATGTCCAATTTTTTGCCAATCCTTAATCCATGTTAGTATATTACCTCTAAAATAGTATGCTTTAATTTTGATAATCAACCTTCTGTGGGGTGACCTTATCAAAGGTCTTCTGAAAATCCAAATATATCTTGTCTCCTCAGTTTCTTTATCACATTTGTAAGTAACATTCTTAAAAATACCTTCAAGTTTGTCAAACGTGATTTTCCATTCGGTGAATCTATATTCGCGATGCCAATCAGAACATTTTGTCCAATAGTCTGTTTACATAGAAATGTAGAAACTAAGAGCAGGAGTAGGCCATTCAGCCCTTCAAGCTTTCTCTGTCATTCAGTATGATCGTAGCTGATCCTCCGTCTTCTATCTCAATTTCATATTCTTGTTTTGTCCCCATACACCTCAATGTTTTTAATGTTTAAACAAAACCTATCTTTTCCTTGAATATATTCTGTTATTTGATCACTATTTGGTACCTTATTAAAGGCCTTCTGAAAACACAAATACACCATATTCTGTGATTCTCTCCCCTGTCTAGTCTATGAGTTATATGCTTGTTAAGCATAATTTGTCTTTCATAAAGCCATTGAGGCTTTGTCCAGTCCTGTTAATGCTCTCTACGTGTACTTTTATTGCATCCTTAATAATAGAATGTAGAATTTTCCCCACTCCCAATGTTAGGCAAATTGGTTTGTATTTCGCTGTTTTTTCTCCCTCCCTTTTTAAATAGTGGTGTTACATTTGCTACCCTACAATCCATAGGAACTGCCCAAGAATCTATAGAATTTTTGAAGATCACCAATTTATCCAATATTTCCAGGACCACTTCCTTCATTATATTGGGAGGTAGATGAGCAGGCCCTGGTGATTTGCCAGTCTTTAATCCCATTAATTTCCCTTGATCTATTTCTTACTAATACTGATTTCCTTCAGTCCCACTATCTCATTAGGCATGGTTCAAGAACATTTCTGGGAGATTATTGTGTACCCTTTTGTGAAAACCAAACCAAGATATGCACTTAATTCCTCTGCCCTTTCTTTGTTCATCATCATAATTTTTCTGCCTTCTGACTGCAAGGGACTAACATTTGTCTTTACTATTATTTTTCTCATCACATATTTCTTGGAGCTTTTACAGTCAGTTTTTATATTCCTTGCAATTTTTACCTCATTCTCTGTTTTCCTACTCTTGATCAAATGTTTCATCCTATTTATTAAATTCTAAAATACTCCAAGTTCTCAAAATTGCTGTATTTCTGGCAATTTTACGTGACTTCCCTTTGGATTTAACACTATCCCTAATTTATTTTATGCATTTTGGTGGAGCAACCTACCTGCTTTATATTTTGCACCAGACAGGAATAAATAATTGTTGTATGCATATTCTTTAAATATTAGCTGTTGCATTTCCACCATTAACCCTTTGAGAAGTTTCCCCAATCCATTCTTGCTAATTAGTGCCTCATACCTTCATGGTTCTCTTTATTTAGGTCCAGGACTCTTCTTTCAGGTTTGACTACTTTGATATCCATCTCAAAGATGGATTCTATCATATTATGATTGTTATTTCCCAAGGGACCCACATAACAATATAGTTAATTCATCATTTCTCATTGCTCTATACCCAGTCTTGAATAGCCTGCTCTCTGATTGGTTCCTCCATGTATTGGTCAAAAAAATCACCATTGTATACACACTTCAAAAAGTCCACCTCCACAAAATGATTGCTAGTTTGGCTTGTCCAATCATTATGTAAATTAAAGTGACCATAATTACATTTGTGGAGGAAGTGCAGACTGCAAATGCTAGAGATCAGAGTTGAGAGTGGTGCTGGAAGAGCACAACAGGTCAGGAGATATCCGAGAAGCAGGAGAATTGATGTTTCAGGCATAAGCCCTTCATCAGGAATGATTACAGTTGTACTCTCATTACATTAATCTCTGTGTAATGGAAATATAACTGTAATTATGGGCGATAATGTCTTTCCTTCTTCACTACTATTTGGGAGCCTATAAACAAGCTGCAACAACATTTTCTGTCCCTTGGTGTTTCCTATCTCCACCCACACAGATTGCATGCATGAATTTCTCAACCAATATCCTTCCTCATCTTTGTATTTATTACTCCTTTACTAACAATGATATCCAACCTCCTTTCCATTTTTATCTGTCTTTGCTAAATAATGAATACCCATGGATGTTCAGTTCCTTCTTTGGTCACCCTGTAGCCATCTTTCTCTAACTACTATTATAGCATAACTGTTTATATCTACTTGTCTTCAAATTCATTAATCTTATTTTCTCTCTTTGTGGGCAGCACGGTGGCACAGTGGTTGGCACTGCTGCCTCACAGCGCCAGAGATCCGGGTTCAATTCCCGCCTCAGGCGACTGACTGTGTGGAGTTTGCACGTTCTCCCCGTGTCTGCGTGGGTTTCCTCCGGGTGCTCCGGTTTCCTCCCACAGTCCAAAGATGTGCAGGGTCAGGTGAATTGGCCATACTAAATTGCCCGTAGTGTTAGATAAGGGGTAAACGTAGGGGTATGGGTGGGTTTCGCTTCGGCTGGTCGGTGTGGACTTGTGGGCCGAAGGGCCTGTTTCCACACTGTAATCTAATCTAATCTAATCTAATATTATTGTGCGACCTTGTTACTCACCGTTGCCATATTGTACACTATGGTCCAAATTGTATTTCTTTCATTTTGTTTTGCATGCAACATTTGCTCCTTACATTTCTGTTTTTTGTTTCTATCTTGTTTCCCCTCCCTCTGTCTCCCTGCTTAGGTTCCCATTCCCATTATCACATCTTTTATGACAGATTCCAGCACTTACCCTGCTACTGATATAAGGCTGACAGGTCTGTAGTTTCCTATTTTCTCTCTTTCTTGAATAGTGGACTGACATTTTGCCAGCTTCTAATCTGCAGGAATCATTCCAGAATCAAAGGATTTTGGAAGATGATCAGCAATGCATCAACCATCTCCATAGCCATTTAATTCAACTCTCTGGAGGTCTTATCAACTAATAGTCCCATTAATTTCTCCAGTGCAATCTGTAATTATCATTGTTCTTGTACAAGTTTCACAATCTTTGCATCAAATATATCCTGAGGCATCACCCCCTTCCTCCATCAGAGACAGGGAAGTTCATGTAGATACTGTAGAGATGTTGGTTTTCTATTCTTGATGAATTCAGGTACAATAGCATCAATATTTGGAGCTTTGCCCATGGCAATTGACTTAACAGTCTTACTTAATTTCTCCATTGTGGGTTCAATATCCAGCTGTGTTAGGCAGGCTGTCTATACTGTTTGAGGTAAAAACAATGACTGCAGATGCTGGAAACCAGATTCTGGATTAGTGGTGCTGGAAGAGCACAGCAGTTCAGGCAGCATCCAAGTAGCTTTGAAATCGATGTTTTGGGCAAAAGCCCTTCATCCTTTTATTCCTGATGAAGGGCTTTTGCCCGAAACGTCGATTTCGAAGCTCCTTGGATGCTGCCTGAACTGCTGTGCTCTTCCAGCACCACTAATCCAGAATCCAATGTCTATACTGTTCTCCTAGGATACAATTCAAGGCAACATTCTATTCATTTTCCTGTTTATTAATATCAGTGATGAACTCTCTGTCTTTGTTTTCAATGGAGTTGACTGATGAGCTGTTGCCTTTTTAATCCCTTCATAAATGCCTCTAGCTTTCCCTGTGTTGGAGGATATCTAAATCATCTGACAAGATTACAACCAGTAATCCTTGCTACAAAGCCCCTAGTAGTCTATTAGATTTTGATTTAAGTGGAATTCCGTGCAGTCAGTCTTCTCCCTTGGATTTCTCTTGCAATTAATAAGAGTAGATCACTTAAATTCTCCAACAGGTTCCACCGGAGTGATGTTAGCCTCGAAACAGCCAGTTGTTGAGAGTATACTTTTATAAATTATGTCTCAAATTGTGTTCCTTTTTGCTTCTGTACTCAGTCTGAGAATGCTGGAGAGTGTTTATTCTAATAGAGTTGATAAGCTCGAATCACAGAATCTTTACAGTGCAGAAGGAGACCATTTGACCCATCGTATCTGTACTGGCTCCTGAAAGAGCTATCCAGCTCGTCGCACTCTCCAATACTATCTCTGTAACTCCCTAACTTTTATTCCTGATGAAGGGCTTTTGCCCGAAACGTCGATTTCGAAGCTCCTTGGATGCTGCCTGAACTGCTGTGCTCTTCCAGCACCACTAATCCAGAATCCAATGTCTATACTGTTCTCCTAGGATACAATTCAAGGCAACATTCTATTCATTTTCCTGTTTATTAATATCAGTGATGAACTCTCTGTCTTTGTTTTCAATGGAGTTGACTGATGAGCTGTTGCCTTTTTAATCCCTTCATAAATGCCTCTAGCTTTCCCTGTGTTGGAGGATATCTAAATCATCTGACAAGATTACAACCAGTAATCCTTGCTACAAAGCCCCTAGTAGTCTATTAGATTTTGATTTAAGTGGAATTCCGTGCAGTCAGTCTTCTCCCTTGGATTTCTCTTGCAATTAATAAGAGTAGATCACTTAAATTCTCCAACAGGTTCCACCGGAGTGATGTTAGCCTCGAAACAGCCAGTTGTTGAGAGTATACTTTTATAAATTATGTCTCAAATTGTGTTCCTTTTTGCTTCTGTACTCAGCCTGAGAATGCTGGAGAGTGTTTATTCTAATAGAGTTGATAAGCTCGAATCACAGAATCTTTACAGTGCAGAAGGAGACCATTTGACCCATCGTATCTGTACTGGCTCCTGAAAGAGCTATCCAGCTCGTCGCACTCTCCAATACTATCTCTGTAACTCCCTAACTTCATCACATTCAATATATATCCAGCTGTCTTTGGGTAGGCAGGATGAGGACAGCATTTCTCCTTTAAATGAAAGAACTTTAAGAATTGCATCCTAACCGTGGTGCACACGAGGGAATGATCTTGTGGGATATAGGTAAATTAATGTTATTTCTGCAGTTATAATTTCTGATACAAGGTGAATGAACTCACATCAGTGTGTAATTGTTTCAGCCAAGAGCTGAGTCAACAAGAATGGAAACTATGTGGAGGAAATATATAATTGTTTTTGTATTAGCTAAAATTATATGTCAGCATGAAACGTGATTGCAAAACAATGGTAGATATTATGGGCAAATAGATAAGATGTTGTGAGGGGATGCGGTCAAGCTAGAAAGCCTGTACAAACAGTAGGTTTCCCACTTTTACAGAGACACAGGAACAAACCCTAATTAAAGAGGTCATAAAGATTAGAGTGGTCTCGGGAGAAGCTCAGATGGAAAGAGCAGATACTGATGAAGAAAGAATATGCCTAACAATGACCTGCAGTGGGATGAGGTCAAACGGCCCTGTGAGGCCAGAAATAAGCATTTTGTCACAGACAAGGCCGAATAAGATAAGAGATAAGCAGGAGTGGTGGGACCAGTCTTAGGGAAATGGAGGATGTAAACAGGGGGAAAAACAATGAAATAAGAAAAAAAATGTAGGAACCAAATTATATAAATATCAAGAGTTTGTTGAACTCGGTGTGTTTTGCCCTCTGCCTTGCTTGGCACTGGATATCGCACCCACTTGCAAGTGTAAAAATAAAGGACACTACTGATTCAGATTTTGTCTCGACTGCTACTATTGAAGTGTGTGAGCTTTGTTTCTCACAATCTGTAACCATCATGACCACAAATCCTAACTCCAGGTCACCTATGGACATACTAAACTTTCAATCCAACTTGTGTTTTCAAAAAGAGGACTGCAATAGTCAAACATTGACCGCAGATGTAAATGAAGCGATTGTTTGATGGGCTCCTGTGTGGACCTATGAAACCACAGCCATTTACAGAGTGAGGGAAATTTCAGACTGAAAGTTTAAATAAAGGAAGCGGTAACAAGAGCTGACTACCCAACTCCCTCTCAGGTGGGCGCCATCTCCTGCAGATATGTTTGTGTTCTTCCCTTCCAGGCATATACAAAAAAAGGGGTTAAAATGAGCTTCAATCCTGATCTCTGTGTGTTAATGGACTGTGTGCAAAGCTGGGAAGATCACAGCTTTGGGAAAGGCCATTAAACACTGCTGCAGTGGAGATAAAGGGAAAAAGACTGTCACTCTGAGTGTTGTCAGCCAGCCAGCCCCTGTCAGAAGAATCAGAACAAAGGAATTGCATTCACTCTGCGAAACCAAGAATCTCAAAGTTGACTGTTCAACTACCAACGCCAATCCAATCTGTAACATCCACCGAAACGGTGGTAAATGATCAACTATTTACTATTCACCAGCAAAAGCTGAGGCCGGTCAATGTATCAGTTTTTAAACATTTTTTGGACTCACTTCTTATTCCTATTCCATGTCAATGTGTGTTGCACTATTATTTCTTCTTCTGATTTATAGCTAATAAACTCACTCTTTTGTTAACTAAATAAAGCCTGGTCAAATGTCTCTTTTTTTAAAACATAAATTCATCCACATTAACCTTGTTGTGACCAACTGAGGGGACGAGTGAAAAAGAAATGGAGCCAGTTTATTCTACCACCTGGAAACTAAAAGATGTGGGCTAAATGTGGACCTAACAGCGTCACAAGTTGGGACGTTTGCCTGGGGACTGGTCGTAACAGTATCAGTGTCCCTCTGTGGAAACGGCACATGTTGGCTTTTTTTTTCACAGTTGAATTTGGTGTTGATCAAATCCGAGGAAAACTTGCTTTTTGCAGCCATGGTTGGCTCCGAAACGTGGTTGTGAAATAAGCCACAAAGACGGAAAGTGCTAGAAATGTGCACGGTCTCACGAACTTCCGCGTTTAAAACATGCATATTTATTAACACATGGGAAATTTCTATGGGGCAGACGAGTCTGCAATTAATAATTGCTCCAAGGCAATTGATTGCATCTTTACCTTTGGATTCTGAATTTAATTGCCAAGGAACTGGTAATCGCAGGCTGTCTGAACACGCATTAGTTCGAACAAGCTAAGGCGACAGTACCGTTGATGGGGTTGAGAGGTCAGTGGGCTGGAAAGCCTTTAAATGTGACAGCTGCAAACTGAAAGGCTTTTTTCCTCAGAGCACTTGTGTGTGTATGCTTTCAGTGCGTTGGAAGTGATTTCCACTAACGTGGAGGTCACGTCTATTACCTTGGTATTTTCCTTTTGACTTTAATCTACACTCCTCAGCAGTCAGCCTTCACAGCTGTGTCTGGAACACTCTGCGTTGGACCTCTAATGATCAGCAGCAATAACATCTCCAGGAACAGGAGCAACAGCACTAGGTACAATGGCTGCCTATCTCCTTATCCATCTGCTGCTCCACAGGACAGAACGGAATAGCCATAGATCTCCAGCTTGAGCAGGCAATGTAAACCCCAACACAGAGTTTACAGCCAGAGGATCAGCTTTCCGGACTGAGCAGCAATGTCTCAGGAGGGTCATATTTTCTTGGCATTCCGCTCCATTAATGTTATGTAAACACAGAAAAATATCATTATCATGTCTATCCGTGCAAGATAGCCAGGGAACTGCCATGATGCATTTATTCCACACCAGTCAAGTTTCCCATAGGTATGTGTACCTTCCAGCAGAAACAGCAATTGGCTTTCTGGAAGCAGGCCTTTCCTCTAAGGACGTGGCTGATGATACCTGTGAGGAGTCCAAACACCTTTGCACAGGTTAGGTACAACAATAGCACAAAAGCAGTCATTAAGAAAGTCGCTGGGATGTTAAAGCTGTAATTCAGGTATTTAGTCATATCCCAGGGTTGCCTCTCAGTATGCACCAACAGAATGATATTGATGAGCTGTATGCAGTGGAAAATAGATCAAAAGAGATGATTGGAGCTACATGTGGAGGAAAGTGTGTTTGAAGGAGGAGCAGCCTGATGTAATCAAAGCACAAATAACTACAAACCTAGCTGCCAGGGATATACTGGACAGTCTGACAGAGGCAGCCTCCTACTGGTGTAAGGCTGCACAACCACCTAGCACATCAGTGTGTCATTGTATCTTCCCACAGTCAACAGTCTATTTCTCTCACTTAACACCTTTTTCTTAACTTTTGTAGACTGACAGACATTTGGCAGGTACTAAGCATAACCACAGGAGGGTTTCCTGACACAATATGTAGACAGGCCAACAAGAGGTGAGGCCATACTGGATTTGATTCTGGGTAACGAACCAGGCCAGGTGTTAGAATTAGAGGTAGGTGAGCACTTTGGGGATAGTGACCATAATTCGGTGATTTTTACTCTCGTGATGGAGAGGGATAAGTGTGTACTACAGGGCAAGAGTTATAGCTGGGGTCAGGGAAATTATGATGCGGTGAGGCATGACTTAGGATGTGTGGCTTGGAAAAGTAGACTCCAAGGCAAGAGTGTAAATGATATGTGGAGCTTGTTCAAGGAGCAACTATTGAGTGTCCTTGATAATTATGTACCTGTCAGGCAGGGAGGAAAGGGTCGAGCGAGGGAGCCGTGGTTTAATAAGGAATTGGAATCCCTTGTTAAATGGAAGAGGGCGGCCTATCCCAAGATGAGACGTGAAGGTTCAATTGGGGCGATTGAGAGTTATAGGGTAGCCAGGAAGGACCTGAAGAGAGAGCTAAGAGCAGCAAGGAGGGGACATGAAAGGTCCTTAGTCGGTAGGATTAGGGAAAACCCTAAGGCTTTCTATAGGTATATAAAAGAATGACTAGGGTAGGAATAGGTCCAGTCAAGGATAGTAGTGGGAAGTTGCGTGTAGAGGCGGAAGAGATTGGGGAGACACTGAATGAATACTTTTCTTCAGTATTTACTCAGGAACAGGGCATTCTCGTCGATGTGAATACTGAGTCACAAATAAGTAGAATGGATGGCTTTGAGGTATGTAGAGAAGAGGTGTTGGAAATCCTGGAAAACGTGAAAATAGATAAGTCCCCTGGGCCTGATGGCATTTATCCTAGGATTCTCTGGGAAGCAAGGGAGGAGATTGCAGAGCCATTGGCCTTAATTTTTATGTCCTCTTTGTCTACAGGAGTAGTCCCAGAAGACTGGAGGATAGCAAATGTGGTTCCCTTGTTCAAAAAGGGGAGTAGGGATAACCCTAGTAACTATAGGCCGGTGAGTCTCACTTCTGTTGTGGGCAAAATCTTAGAGAGAATTGTAAGGGAAAGGATT